>NC_136009.1:19059458-19396124 GCF_048128805.1 Centroberyx gerrardi
TCAGCAAAGTGGAGCCAGAAGACAGTGGAGACTACAGCTGTGTGTGTGGAGACCAGAAGACCACAGCCAGCCTCAAGATCAAGGGTAGGAGGAAGATTTGTCATTTTAACCACTGTATATTAAGATATGTTTCAGTAATTTCAGCAATTTCAAGTGTTAGGTATTTTTTGATCTGTCATTGCCTAGAAATCACTTTTTCAAACTTAATCACAGTTTTTGCTGTAAAGATTGATGTTGAATTGAAAGGAGGAACATTTTGTATGAGTAAGTATGTTTGTAGTTGTTGCACTGTTGTCTGTTGTATTCATGGTTTTGTCTTGACTGAACCATTTTAACTTTTCCTGTGAAATTTCTTTTATGTCATTGTTTTTTAATGTTGTCTTGCAGCTGCATATAATATCAGTGTTCTTTGTGGGTGTATGGCATCAGATTGTTGTATGTGTGCGTGATGGCTCACTTGGTTGGATCCCTTTGCTCTGACATCTGTGCTGCTCAGTGTGCAATGATACCGTAGAAGGAGCTGAAAGGTTGTACTTTCAGTAGTTTTCACTTTCTTTCTCGTCCTTCTGTTTCTTATCTTTGAGATCACAACTCAAAATTGGACACATCGTTGTAGCTGTAAAGCCTGTAGCTCCTGTAATGACTCCAAAGTGGAAACCCTAGATTGTATTGTAGGAGGAGCATCTGATTTATATCATCATATACGCTCACACAGTTTGACATTTTACCAGACACTGCTTCTTGCTGCTGTTTTTGTTGGTGATGTTTTTTTACCATTGATGATGTCTCTATGCGGGTCCGTAAACTGGTTTATCTGCTTTATCCACAATTATAGAGATTAGAGAGATTAGATAGATTATAGAGATAGAGATTTGGAGTGTTTTTCTGTTGTGTGTTGTCATGTATTGCATTGAAAACCAGCTTGGTTAGATCAATGTTGCAAAAAGCCTGTAGATATTTTTTCTTGTCATATCTTAGTTATGAGCTGTGTTTTATGGTGCTTGCGGATTGCTGAAGTTTTTATTTGAACCTTGTGAGCTGTTCTGTTAGGCTATATGCTGCTGTTTTGTTTTTATCGTAATGTGGATGGTCAAGTATATTATGAGATTCTGAATTCAAAATGTTTCATCACAGCTGTGAAGCCTTCAGCTCCTCCATCAGCTGCTTCAGCTGCCACACAGGAATCTAAGAGGCAGGAGACCAAAGAAACAATGGAAGGTATGGAGGGAAGATGGCATTTAGCTGCAGTTTGGCTTCCAGCTTTACCTGCACTGTCCAGTTTATTGATAATGGCTTTTTCGTCTGCTCCCATGTCCAGTCTGCTCTAAAATTGGACCTGTATCTTCTGGCACATGCTATGCAATGCTATAGCTTTTGATACCAAATGTTATGTTGCAGTTTTCTGTGCCTCTGCTTTGGCAAGTGGTGTCTGTCTGATAATGGGATTGCCTGTCGCGAGGGTTTTTTTCCTCGATGTGGCATTGCTTTATTTGTAGCTTAAACTGCCTTATTTTATTGAGTGGCTTGGAGATCCTTGTTTTTGTGCCAATTACCCTGTTGACATTATTGGTGCTTTTTTTCTGAGAATGGTATCTTGGCGTTTACATGAGCATTGCTTACTTCAGTGTAGCATGGCGCTTTTAGCACATACTTGCTTAATGTTTTAAGAAGACTGGAGATCATTGTATTTGTGCCATTCACCCTATACATATATTCATAGCAATATTTTTATCAATCAAATTGATCTGTTTTTTAATATAGTTCTCATTGTTTTGTTCAATGGCTGTTATTATGTAAAACTTTGCAACTAATAAGACTTAAACTCCTGCGGGAGCCTACAGACAGCAGCCTTCGATACAGATGACCAAAGTTTGAGGTAAAGGTATATAAGAGACTATTTTGGATGTGTTAACATGGTTCTTGCCAGTGCTGGAACTCCCAAGTTCTGCAAGTCCATGTTGCTGCCATCAGGCCTTGTACAGCATTTGTCCATATCATACTTGTATTGCAGCAATGAAGTCTGAAGCTCCATCGATAGTTGCCAAAGACAAGCCTAAGAGGCAGGAGATAAAAGAGACAGTAGAAGGTAATGGGCAGAAGATTCCCAGCTTTGCCTCTTGATTTAGCCTTTGTGCATTTATATGTGATGGATATGTGTGCATCACTTTGTGAAATGTAAGTCAAAAGTGGAGACGTGCTCTTCTTGTCACTGCTGGAGAGGTGATCAACATTCTATAAGCAACCTGTTTGTGAGAAACCATACTAAGCTATCCAGTGTCGTCAAAACGCGTCTTAACTCCATGTCTTCGCTGATGACAGATGTCAGAAATTTGTTGGTTGATGAATTGACTTGCATTGTGTATTTTTGCTTGAAGAATTGCTTTAAGACTAGACTCATTTTTTCCCTTCTCCTTGCTGTTTTGGTCTAGCCTGACTATGATATTTAATCTGCTTTGTCCCCAGTAACTGTGGCTCTTTTATCCAGCTGTTAAATCTCTTGCTGTCTGCTGTCATTTTTTGGTACCTTGTTTGTACCACTGCTGTGGAAAAAAAATGTTAATGTTTCAACATCAGTGGATTTCTGTGATCTCGGGTTTGTTGATCTGGGTTTGTTTTGTAGCATGGATACTGACTTATTTGAATGACCATAAGCCTTTGTTCCCATCCTTCTGCTTTATTTACTGCATTACTGGGGTATATAATGCCACTTACTGTATGCACATGCAATGTTATTGGCTCCTCAAGATTTGGTGGTTTTAAGACTTGTGCATTGCATGTTGCTGATTGTTGCAAGGCAATTTAAAATTGTGGGTCCGATGTTATGTTTAATTTCATAGCTGTGAGGCTTCCAACTACTGAAGAGACTCCTCCCAAACAGCAGCCCCAAAAACAGGAGACCCAGAAACCAGAGCTGAAAGTGGGAGGTGAAGGTAGGGAGAGACACCAGGACCGCTGTTCGCATGGCTCTTCTCTGCTACTGTCTCATATCCAGGCTGTAACATACAGTATGTCAGTACTGTAAAGCAGGTCACCATTATGTTTTATTCCAGTTGTGAGGTTTACAGAAATAGACAATATACACTAAAGAAGTGTTGGGAGGAGACAGTTTTGTTTGGCTTTACTATCTGTGCTGTTGGTTATGTTGCCCGATGAATGGTTCAAACATGAAGCAAGGCTTTTTTGTTCTCTTATTAGTTCTATTTTGCTATTCTGTCTATTCTATGGCAAATATGTTGTCCAGTTGTTTTAGTGCTATGTTTTATACCAGTTGTGTGTTGAACGTCAGATGTTTTGATGCACCATGTTTGCGGCACTGTGGCAGTACTGCGGTGGATTGCTGCTGTCTTTTGGAGTATTGATCGTGATCTGTGCAGAGAAGCTTTACTTGCTGTTGCCTGTGGCTCTATTGATTTTGATTGCAAATTTCTGGTCTCCCAGGTGTTGCTTAGTTTTGATGCTTGTATGGAACTGAACAAATTTCCTGTAGAACTGACTTTAGCCAATATACAATATTGAAAAATAGCTATGAGGACACCAACCACCACAGAGACTCCCAAAGAAAAGTCCCAGAAAGAGGAACCCAGAGTGGGAGATGAAGGTAGGGAGGAGACTGCGGCAGTTGTGTTTGCTTTACATATGGCTCTGGTTCGCTGTTGTCTGCTTCTCGGGCTATAGCACCCACCACTGTAAGTTGTTGAGGTTACCAAGATTGTGTTTTATCACAGCTGAGAAGACTGCTGCTGGAGTAGCTGCCAAACAAGATACAAAGAAGCAGGGGACCAAAGAGGCAGTAGAAGGTAATGAAGGATGTGAGCTGTTCTTTCCTGCCACATCCCACTCAGTGTCTATGTTGCCAGAGGCAGTTACTCAGCTGCACTGATGGTCCTTACTGTATGGTACATCTAGTAATGTGCCACATGTTTGGCTGTAGCTTGTTTGTGCTGCTACTTGAATTATTTAAATGATTCTTTCCCTTGTAATGCAGTTCAGTATCTCCCTTTGTTGATTTTTCACTGAGGTTTTTGGTGGCAATGGCATGACTGAAAGAATGAGAGCAAAGAACAGCTTTGTCATCTGCTGCTATCATGTAGCTGAATTCAAAAGTCATGTCACTCAAGACATGAGGTTTATGAGGCACAAGACATAGCTTGGCTGGTGATCCTGTGTTTAAGTTTCCATCTGTGTACTGGTGTGCCATTGGGTTAATAAATGTTAGTCTGATGTTATATGAAATTAGTAAGTAGTTGTAAAGCCTCCAGCTCCAGTAACTTAATGATGCCAGAATGCCATATTAATGCCAGATTAATGATGACAGAAGAGCAAAAATGGAAATGAAGGTTGGGAAAGAAAGTAATCTACATCTATACATGATTCAATTAATCTTCAGTAATGAGAGAGTATAAATATGAAGCAGGGTGTTGCCAAAAAATAATGTGTACTCAGCAAATCTTCACTGGCTAAATAAACAAAAATGAGCTGTGTGGCTGGTGGCACCGTAGGCAGTTTGTTTCTTTTGAGGTTTAATCAGACCTAAAATGTTTTATCACAGCAGTGAAGCTGCCAACTTCTCCAGCTGCTACCAAACAAGAGCCTAAGGAGTCCAAAAAAGTGGTGGAAGGTATGAACCCAAATCCTCATAAGTGTGCTCATTCATGTGGTGGTGTATCGTATCTGAATGCCACATGCTTCATTGCCATGTGTCCATATGCTAGTACTGTATCTATTTGGAGAACAAGCTTTTTTGGTCTTGGCATTGTTCATGTTATCTGTTGGTTTTAAGATATTGCTTTATTTATTATTGCATATTGCATGGATATTTGCATCATCTTCAGATGAAGAGGAGCTTTTGCCCCTGTCAGTTTCAACCAAATGAATTTTATACATAGAAATGACTATGAAAATACTCTGCATAAATGTTACTGCATTGTCTTGAACATTGTTTGTGGTTCTTAGACTTTTGTGGCGCACTGCTTTTGGTTTGCTATACTGTTGATGCAGTTTTGTATTGAAGTTAGGTTAAAACCTATATGTTTATAATTAAGTTGAATCACAGCTATGAAGACACCAGCTCCTGCAGTAACCCCTAAGGTTGGGCCTCTGAAGCAAGAAGCCAAAAAGGGAGTTGAAAATATGCATTGGGAAAAAACTGCAAGAATGTTGTGCTGACCATGAACAGGGTCCTGTTTGCATTCATCACTTTTTTGTATGCCGCGGTATTTCCAAAGCCCCTGCTGTGTTGACTTATGCTAAACATCCAGATTGTTCAGTTGTGACATGACTCTAATGGCCTTGTGTTTCGTGGATTTTGTGAACAGCCTGGCTCATTTGTTCTTGTTTGGCTTAGGCGTTGGAAATTGCTCATTGGCATTTGCTCTTAGTTAAACCAAATTATTTCTGCTGATTTTCATTATTGTTGGTGTTTTTTTGAGTGGAATTTATCAGTTCAGCAACATGCTATGTCTCTATTTTATCAGTCTTAGGTTACAACCATTATGTGATGTATTTGTCCTACTCTGTTCATTACAGTAGATATTTAAAAAGTCTAATTAAGTTCATTACACCAGCAGAGAAAGAAAAGCCTGCTGTTTCTGCAGTCACCCCACAGCCAGAGCCTACAAAGCTGGAGCCCAAAGCGAAAGGAGCAGGTAGAAGTTTTGTGGCACACATGCACTTTAGTGTGTATTCCCTGTTGTTTAGCATAGTATTCTGTTTTCCATGTGAGTTGTGCATGCCATATGTTCAGTCTGTTGGCTGGAAGTTGTTGTTCAAAGTTGTAAACATAATAGAATATTTGATTTTTTATATATATCTATATATATATATATACATAATTCTTGCCACATTTTTCTCTGTAACTTGCTAATTTCTTAATTTGTTAATGCCAAATTTGGTGTATTCTGGTTTGTTTGCTTTCTGTTTTGCTTTTTGCTGTACTCCCTGTGTAACTTGGGAAAATTATTTCAGTAATTTAAATTAATTTTGCAAACATATTTGTGGTTCTAGCTCTATCAGAAACTCAACCAGAAACTCAGTAGGAAAAGAAAACTGGTGGTTGCCCTCAGTTAGGAATAATTAGCTTGTGCTGTCTCTTCTTGGTTCCTAAGCATTTTCAGCTTTGTTTGATGTACTTGATATATGCTTGACTGGCTCCCTATTTTGATTTGGAGTAGGAATTATTTGCTGTGCAGCATTGTTTGTGTGTGTGTGTGTGTGTGTGTGTGCGTGTGTGTTTGTGTTTGTGTTCTCATGTATGTCTATTTTAGCAGGCACACATTTTTCTTTGTTGGTTTGTTTGTCTGTTTTTGTCTTGGTATTGGTAGAGATCATAGTCAGCATCTGGTAAGTTGAAAATGAACACAGAAGGGAAGAGTAAACTGTCATTAAAGTATTTTTTTGCACTTTTTATGCTCTCTTCATCTGGTATCTAGCCTGTGGGTTACACCACTTTGGCCATACTCTTATCTAATTTCTAGTGTACTAATCCTAGCTCTTCCAGTCATATTCACGCGGGACCTGGAGAGCCAGGAGGCTGAGGAAGGAGGCAGTGTTACTCTGCACTGTGAACTCTCTAAACCTGGGCTCCCTGTGGAGTGGAAGAAGGGAACACAAGTGCTGAAGTCTGGAGAAAAGTACCAGATGAAACAAACGGGATACAGTTATGAACTACAGATCTTGGATTTGAAGCCCGGAGACACGGGAAGCTACTCATGCTCTTCAGAAGACACAGAAAGCTTTGCCTCTCTTATAGTAAATGGTAGGATGGCGACCGTTTCATCGGTGTTGTCTTTTTTACCGTGGTCTTTAATTTTAAAGAGCTCGTTTGTTCATTCATTGTTCTTTCTTTCACTATATATCTGTGTCTCCAGTCTTGATCGTGTAGATAACTATCTTGGTTATTTATTTTCATTCATCAGCTCTTCCAGTTGTTTTCACAAAACAGCTGGAGAGCCAAATGGCTGATGAGGGGGACAGTGTTACCCTGCAGTGTGAGCTCTCTAAATCTGGTGTTCCTTTGGACTGGAGGAAAGGAGAACTGGGTCTTTGCCCTTGTGCCAAGTATGAAATTAGACAGAAAGAGCACATCGCCACACTAGTAATCCATGATGTAGACCTAGAGGATACTGGGAGCTACACATGTGACAATGGTGACTGCCAAAGCACTGCACAGCTAGTAGTAAAGGGTATGCCAGTTGGAAACTGTTCTTTATACATCTCATATTTTGTGTGGTGGGCTAAAAATTTCTCTGTCTCAGTTCTCCTAACCTTTCCTACTCCTTTCCTCCTGTTCCTCCCCTTCAGCCCAGCCTGTCTTTTTCAAGACCCAGCTGGAGAGCCTTGAGAGGCAGGCAGGGGAGGCAGCTACTCTTCGCTGTGAGACCACAAAGCCAGGAGCCAACGTGGTCTGGAGGTTCGGTGACAGGGTGCTGGAGTCTAGCAGCAAATACCACCTTAAACAGGAAGGAGCTGTAGTAGAGCTCGTTCTCTATAAAATACACGGAGCTGACTCAGGAGAATACTCCTGCGACACGGGCAGCCAGAAGACTTCAGCCGTTCTCACTGTGCAGGGTAGGGATTCTGTTTTAAGGATCTTTTTTGTTATCCCACCTCTGGAGTCATGTCTTCTCTGTGTCCTCAATCATTCTTTGTCTCCTCACCACTTTCCCACAAAGAAAAACTTGAGCATGAAATGCACCCACCTCACATGTAGAGATCCTGTTTGGGATCTTCCTGACTACAAGGGTTCTGATGTCATCCCTCCTACTGCATGTCTTGTTCCTTGCTTTCGGTTTCACACTTTTCAGTGCACTTATACTCACACAAACACTTTTCTGTTGTGCTTGATCGATCACTGATCTCATCTCATTTCTTTGGTCTTCTTTCACATACAGTAATACTATCTCACTCTCAATCTTTAACAGCACAGTGGAAATCTGTAAGCACAGAATCAAACTTTGGTCACAATTTGCAGAGATGTGACCTCTCTCCTTGTCAAGCATGCTGATGTCAACCAATAAATATATAACTGAACTACTGAAATTCATTTCGTCAAACAGAGGTTGAGGTTACCATAGTGAAATTCTTGGAGAGCTGTGTCGTGTGCGAGGGAGAAGATGTCCACTTTGAGTGCCTGGTTTCTCATGAGGAAGCACCCCTTGCCCAGTGGAAGCTCCAGGACGTCCCACTACAGAACAATGAGATGAACTTGATCCGGGCTGAGGGCCGGGTGCACAGCCTCACACTCAGAGGCGTCACCAAGGCAGACTCAGGCACAGTCACCTTCACAGTGGGTAACCACACTTCCACTGCTTCTCTGACAGTCAGAGGTAAGGGAAACATTTAGCCCATTTAACCAAGTGTGATGACAAGAACTAACACTCACCTTTTTCCTCCTACAGTAACATTTTCCTACGTTTTCCAGTTCATTTCAAACTCATCTTCATCTCCATCTTCCTTGTGGCACGCCTGCATTTGTCCTTTTGAAAGTTTTAAACTCCAAAATCTTGGATGCTTGTGATTTCCAACGGTTCACTTTTGATTGAAGTGTTCCCCATTCACTGTCACTTTTCACTTTCTCACTTTTGTAATATCTACTTTCCGGTCTATCCCAACATATTTCTATATGGATGTTCTCCCCTCCATGTTCTATTGAACTGAGATGAAATTTGCCTATTCCTCTTTCGAATTTATTATTGTTCATGTTGTTGAGCAACATGAAAGTTTCATGTCATGATTTCAGCAATGTTCACACTTTCATCACTGCACAGTTTTCTCACTTGCGAGTTTCATAAAATAACTTGAGCATAGTGCGTCATAATTCATTCACCGATTACTGAAAAATCCAGTTAAATGTTTTCATCTTTCCACTCACTTTTACTGCACCATAATCAAACTGGCAAATGCTAATGTTTATTTGATAGCTTTGTGTGAATATCAGTAGTTTGTTTCCATTCAGTTTAGCAAGGCGATCCCCTGGTGCACCCTTGAAATGATAAATCTTCTCTGATGTTTTATGAGTCCCTAAGACAAACTTTGAACATTATGTACAGCAAGGCTAATTAATTCCAATGTATCAGCCAAGTAATTTGTTCAAGAATGTACGAGTTGATTCATTTGATTGCTGCATATTTTCTGATTCAATCTGTCACTGATTCTCTTCAAATTTCAAAGTTGGACAAGACTGTAGGTTCACAAGCGACTTTTGACAGTGTTGTATATGTTCTCTTTTACGCTTCTTGATGCTATGGAATAGTTGACATTGTAAGTATAAATAATTGAAAACTTGAATGTCTCTTTTGAGTATAAGATGTGTTGTGGTGGCCGCGTTCACCCGTGAACCATCTTAACATATTCGCCCTAACCTGTGATGGTCTTTCTGGCAGTGGCACCTGTAGTATTCAAGAAGGAGCTGGAGAGCCAAGAGGCCATGGAGGGAGGCAAGGCCACCCTGTCCTGTGAGACTTCCAGCCCTGACGGCAAGGTGACGTGGAGGAAGGGCTCAACTGTGCTCACCGAGGGGGAGAAATACTCTATGGAGCATAGAGGCTCCACCCAGATCCTGGTGGTGCACAAGCTGAAGGTGGAGGATACTGGAGATTACACCTGTGATACAGGGGACAAGCAAAGCACTGCTGCCCTGACCGTGAAAGGTAACGGAGCACATCTTCATGTCATCTATGTGTCTTGTCTCTTGACTGTGCCCTTGTCATCCATCCTGAAGTTCATCCTAAGTTCATTCATCCCATTATCAAGTTCTGGATAAAATCTTCTACTCAGAATCTTTTTCTCTTGGATTCCACAGTTGTAGAGTTAAGTGTAACATCTTGGTTCTCGGTTTTACTTGAGTTAAAATTATCTGATGTTGTTGGCAACAAATTAATTTCTGCCTTGTTGTGTGATGGACGTTATGCAAGCTACAATATCATACAGTGAATGCAATGTTAATGCAAGTTTGTTCAAGTTAATTTGATGTATTATTATTTAATTACTTCTTTTTGGTAAAATCTAGTGTTATTAAAGATAGCCTAATTAGTTTTCATTAGACTGGCACACACCAGAGCACAACATCCATTCTCTTCAGATCACACTTAAGGCAAAGTCAGTAAGTATTAAAAGTGGCATTTTTGATGGTGGATACACCCTCTTAGTGATGCCTTCCCGAAGCCCTTCTCACATCTGATCACTGACCTCCCATCATCTCATTCACCTTCAGAGCGTGTGCACATCATCCAAGAGCTCTGTGATATCACTGTGACCACTGGACAGGATGCTGTCTTTGAGGTTGAGTTGTCACACTCTGGGGTAACGAATGGGGAATGGTGGCTTGGAGACAACCTCCTCCAAAATAATGATCTGAATGAAATGAGCAGCCAGGGCAAAGTGCACCGCCTGGCCCTGAAGATGGTAACCACAGATGAATCAGGAGACGTGGCATTCGTAGTGGGAGAAGAGAAGAGTGTGGCCTGTCTTCTGGTGGAGGAGAAACCCAAAGGTAATGGCGATGACATGGTCACTAGAAATTTTTAGTCCTCACTTCTCCATCGACCGCCAAACAGCTTTGCCTTGGCAAATGGAAATCTGCTCGCGCCATCATCTTCAACATCCTAACTTTTCTTAGACGTGTTTTCCATCCCCTTGCATTCATTTTATAGCATCCGCTATAAAAAGAAATGCTATCAACATGCTAACAAGAATAATGTCACTAAAGTAGATAAGCTTAAAGTAGATAAGCTTAAGTCACCTTGCTTAATAGATTGTGAGTGTTGCTCAAATAAGGGCAGTTTGCAATATTTCAATAATTAAAATGTTGCCTAACACCCTGAAATCAGAATAATAAACATGGTTTCAACACATTTTAGTAAGAAATTATGCAGTTGTTCATTTTCTTTAAAATTTGAAATTGATGTAGAAGTCAGTGCATGCATCTATGTATTTATATAAACAATTCACACTAGACTGAAGAGGCAGGGAGACAGGAAGTAATGCTATCATATACGTAAATGCTCTCATTATTGAACTTAGTTTCGGGTTTCCCATATTTACAGTGCTAATACTAGAGAAGCCACACAACACTGTGGCGTTAGAGGGTGAGACTGTCACTCTGGCCTGCACCGTCTCAGACCCCAAAGCTACTGTGACCTGGATCAGGAACAACGAGACCATCAAAGCAGGTCTCAAGTACGACCTGAGGAAGGATGGCGCGTTCCAACAGCTCCGCATCCACAACCTGGTGCCTGAGGACTCAGGAACGTACTCCTGTGATACAGGAGACGCACAGTGTGACGTCACCTTGACTGTGGAAGGTAAAGAACGATGCCAGCTCTAGAAAAAAAGTCCTTTTCCTGTTGATCAGATTCAAGTCTGTGGATCAAGATAGGATTGGAATGAACCCCCTACAACATTCTTGAATGTCCCTTGCCCTCTACCATGCACCCACTCTGCCATCATTGTGCATCAACAAAACCATCTTTCCTCTTTCATCCATCAAAGATGTTTGTCTCAACTTACCATCTCAGCATCTGATGCCACATTTTCCCATTTTGAATTCTCACCAGGTGCCCCAGCGTTCTTCCAGAAAGAGCTGAAGAGCCAGGAGTCCATAGAGGGCGATGATGTTACGCTGCACTGTGAGTTGTCTAAGCCAGGCGTTCGCGTTGAGTGGAGGAAAGGAGGCATGGTCCTCCAGCCCAGTAAGAAGTATGAGATGAGGCAGAAAGGGTGCATTCACGAGCTCTGTATACGGTACCTGGAGCCCGAAGACAGTGGCTACTACACCTGTGATGCAGGAGACCAGCTCACTACAGCCTCTTTGGCAGTGCAAGGTAGTCTACCTCAACACTGTTGCGTCTGTCCCTGGTTTTACTTCAAGCCAGCCAATTTAATCCTGACTGGATTCTGGCATAGTTTTTTTCATCTTTGCTCTTTGTCATGACAGTAAAATAGTTATGCTTAAGGGCAATAAGATAATTCCTAGAAATGATGCATAATTAATTTGCAAAAATTATTAGCACAATGGCTAATTGCAAATTAATTACTGCAACAAATGGAATAATAGGTATGTATTTAGGCAGGCCTATCTCTTTGTAAACTGTGATGTTGTATGTTGTCATTTTCTGTCTGGTGTGATATCATTTTGTTCTACCACTGAAGTTGACAAAAAGGGACTGTTGACAATCAAAATATAGATTTATAGATAAAATAACATATACATATACAACTAGCTCTGTACTCAATGTATGAGCATTATTAGAACCTCAGTGTTTGCATGTGTGTATGTTTCACTCAACAGTGAAAGAGGTCTTCATTGTGTCTGGTCTTAAGACCATCGACGTCTTTGTTGGGGAATGGGCCACCTTCTCCTGCCAGCTGTCTGGTAGGGCAGCCGGTGAGGTGCAGTGGTGGCTGGATGGCACCTTGCTGGAGCACAGCCCCTTCAGTGAGATAGGGCTGAGCCAGGGCCACATCCACACACTCACCTTAAAGAACCTGGCCACAGACGACTCTGGCACGGTCACGTTCAAAGCCGGCAGTGTGGTGTCAACAGCCAAGCTCTTAGTCAAAGGTATCAGGGCACAAGTAGCAAAGATAACTGCTAGAGAAACTGAGAGCAGGAGAACATCTCAGTTGCACTCTTTTTTCAGACCCTGCAGCATTTTAATTCACTGATTCAAATCTTATAAACATAATATTTGTAGCTCATGTCAAAGCCAAGATTGTACTTTGATGTTGTTACTACAATGTTGATATAGTGGCAATATTTATTGTTATTTTTTACAGTATAGTAGGCTCAAGAGACTAAGCACAGTACCAAATTTCCCCTCTCCTTCTTTGAGCTAGTCCTTTCAAGATGTGAATTAACCAAATAATATTTGGTACACTGCAATGTTTCTTTAAGAATCTCAGTATTCTGCAGGTGTCCATAAAAGAGAGCCTCATCCATGCATGAGCAGACATTGTTTCTCATTCCATTAATAATAATAGCATTAGAGTGTTCCATGCTGTATGCTTTGATACAACCAAAACATACAACTGGGTGCAGCACCACAGGAAAGTTTAATTAGATTAGAGCAGAAGAACATCTAAACAAGATGTCTAAATGGCATCATGTGTCATTGACACAAGATGTATCAAATTTGACTAGCATTTATATCGAGTCATTGCCATCTATTTTGATTGTCCAACAGAAATCTGTCATTTACACACATTTTGTTTTTGTATTTTTTGGGGGGATTCTCTCTGAATTCTTTCTATGTAGTGTATGTGACAATAGGAACTCAGTAACCCTTGGTAATGTGTATGATGAGTGTTGCATTATTGGTGATTTAATAAAATGGACAACATAGCCATGAAGCATTTTTTCTACAAAGATAACTGAATTAGGCATGGTTTTGGTGATATTGAGGTTTGATGCAGGTTTTATTATATAGAGTTAGAATGTGAGCCTAATGAGCAGTGATGACAGAAATGTATTAGGGAAGTGCTGCTCCACCCATCCACTCAGGCCGGCCACTGTCCCATACTCACCTTCACTCTCACCTCCACCTACCCCTCCCCGCCCCGCCCCTGGCCTGCAAGCACTAAAACCTCTAACCCTCCAACATCAACCCTATGAGTTTGGCATTTCTATCCACCTATCATGCCTCCTCTCTCATTGGCTGCCAGCACTTATCGGCCCCTCGGTTGTGACCATGACCCTGAACCTTGGGCTTTTTGACCCCCTCTTCAGTTTGGGAGTTCACATAAGGCAACACAGAGGTCAAACAACATTAACATACTGTATAATTTGGTACATGGTGCTATATTCATACACTTTGTATTGGACACTCCCCAACATCATGATGATAACACTCACATATGAACACCACTCCAAGGTGCTCTGGGGGTTATAAAGCCCATATGTCAGTCGGCATGTCCTGCATGTCTTTATATCTTATGGCCGAGCCCTGACCCCATGACCCCGACCCCACCCTCAGATCCCACAGTTGAAGTGGTGAGCGAGATGGAGGACCTGCAGGTGGTCGAAGACCAACCGGCTGAGTTCATCTGCCAGTACTCAAGGCCAGTCAAGGCTCAGTGGAGGAAAGACGGGCAGCCATTGCAGCCTGATGGTCGAAGGGTGGTAGTGGAGCAGGACTGGAATGTGGCTCGCTTGTACATTAGCCACGTGTCCACTGAGGACAGGGGCACATACTCCTGTGAGGCAGAGGGGACCTGCGTGGTTGCCTCACTGCATGTGGAAGGTGAGCTTCCCTCCACATGGAAAGAGCACCTACCTTCAGGGAGTTAGGAATTAGTGGCTATTATGGCAGCGTCATATTTAACAGTACTGTAGCCCATGAAAATGTAGAGTCATAGGGTTGTCCAACTGCACATCCAATTCAAACCTTAAAAAAGTATGAATGTGTAGCTTATGTGCACTTTGCGCAGCAGTGTTTTCAGCTTTCATTTCTGTTTTCTTTTTTGAAGTGTCTGTCTATGTTTACATATATTTGACCAAATCCCAAAGCTCATCACAATACCATCACAAAGCTCATGTCCTTTACCGACAAAAACTCAAAGGATTTGCCTTCCTAAGCCTCGGAGTATTCCTTGATTGTTTTTTGATTGTGCTCTCGTTTTTTCTTCACTTTGGCATTTCCACTCTACAGCCAAATCCATTGACATTGTCCAGGGCCTGGAGAACGTGGAGACCATCGATGGTGGCGAAGCGCTGTTTGAGTGTGCTCTCTCTTGTCCTGAAACCAAAGACTCCCGCTGGCTTCTCAATGGCAAACCAGTGAAGGAGTCACCTAATGCTGAGATTGTGTCCTTTGAGAGTGGCCGTCGTCATCTGCTCCTGCTGAAAGAGTTGCACGTTGAAGACAGTTGCACAGTGACCTTCCAAGCTGGCACAGCCTCCACGTCTGCCCAGCTCTCTGTCAAGGGTAAGTCATCCAAATCAATGCCATATCCTTGAGGAATTGTATTCATAGTAATATCTGCACTGAATATAAAATATGATAGGCCTCAAGATAATTTCCTTTTCATCATATGGGTTTTCTCTGCTAAGGCTGGCAACTCGACATACTGAAGGGTCTGGAGGACAAGGTGGCTGCGGTGGGCGATAAGGTCGAGTTTTGTGTTGAGCTGACTGAGCGCGTCCCTGTGGCGGAGGTAGCCTGGTATGCTAATGGGGTTGAGCTAAAGCCCAGTGACATCTGGGCCATGAGAGCTGATGGCTGTTTCTATCGCCTCGTCCTGAGACAGGCGCCTCTCTTGCCCGAGCAGGAAATCACCTTTGCGGCTAGAGATGCTCTGTCTTTGGCCAAGCTCACCATCATCAGTAAGTGCAGTGGAGAAACAGTCCAGCTAGAGAAGAGTGTTATGCTGAACGATTCTTTCAAGATTGCTAAAAAGAATTAAAGCCTTTTCCAGTAATCCTCTTTTTTAATCTTTCGTCTTCAAGTCTATTTCTGTCTTTTGTATCTTTGTTAAGAATTTTATTTTTCGATTTTCAATATAAGACAAAGAAAAGCAGACATATTGACAGACTAAATTCGCAATTTATTTTCTTCTTTCTCAGTGTTCATAGATGCCTCTGACTCTCGCTGCTCCTCTTCCCAACAGCTGTACCTGATCCGCCAGAGGATCCAGAGGTCCTCAGTAAGACTAAGCAGTCTGTTACCCTCTCCTGGTTCACTCCTCTACATGACGGAGGAAGTCCTATTCTGGGCTACAGGGTGGAGATGCGGCTGGTAGACAGTGCCCTCTGGCTGCCATGTCATTCAGAGCCTGTGTGTAACACAGAGTTTGTGGCTGAAAATCTCATCCCGGGAAGTGGCTACAGGTTTAGAGTGGCGGGTATCAACAGAGCCGGGACTGGAGAGCCTGTTCAGCTGCCTCAGACAGTGCAGCTTGGTGAGTGGATGTGTGGTGTGATTTAATTCATGAAATAGTGTAAAATTCCCACTGACTGTCAACGGTGCACTTGCTTGTTTGCACAGAACAGTAACTGCACAAGTAGTGAAACTGTAAAAAATAAAAAATCTCCCATTATCTCCCATTGTTAAAAATATTAGTGCAAAATACTGAACAACATTAATTAATATGATTTTTGATGATATGACATCTAAACCCTTGTCATACCATTTTAAAGGACACGAAAAGTACTTACTGTTGTTTGGCTTTGTAGGGCAGGGAGGGAGGCAATGCTGTCCAACCATTTACCGCTGACTATAACCATCTATTTACTGTGACTGTCCGTTTACTGATCATCATAGCCTATGGTCCCTTCAAAAAGTAAAGAAGTTTGTGGGACTCATCTGTTTACTGGTTATAGCCTATTGTTCCTTCAAGAAATTATAGCATAATTTATAAAAATAAAATTGGGGGACTAGTAATTTAAAATCATTTTTTGTTCGTTTAGCCTAATATTAAAAAGCTAATTTGTCCAATTTGTCCAATGAATGATAACAGCATTGTAAAGAAAAATACCAGGCTGCCATCTACTGTATAATATATGTTTCTGTTTTCGTTGTTACACAGAGGCACCTGTGACGGTGACACAGCCACTAACTTCCCCAGACCTGCAGGCAGGTAAGATGGTGTGTGGTGTGACAGTTTTCTATGGGTGGGGGGGCAAGTCAGTTACATGGCACAAGGACAGCAAGGAGCTGGAGGTAGGGAATAAGTACCAGTTCACCACAGAGGGAAAGAGACAAGTACTGTTGATTAAGGATTTTGAAGCTGCTGACCAGGATGTGTACACGCATATGGCCTCTACTGAGGCCAAGAACTCTGTCAACCTCAACCTGAAAGGTAAATATGGAAACTTATGCAAGTTGTACTGTAGTTATAGACCTCTATAGACTTATCCCACTCTAACTAAATTGGAGGCCTTTGGGAAGGGTGTTTATTATGGTAAGTTTCGGTAAGTAGAGTATAGTTCGGTTCTGCCACCAGTTAGGTAAGTTGTGTTTTATGGATACTGACAATGATATTTTTTAATATTTATCATAGCATTATTGGATACTCCATTGTGGTTATAGGTACAGAGGTAAAGGAGGCAGAGACTGAGGAAGGGGGGCAGCCCAGTCTGCCCCCGGAAGCTGCTGACGAAGGTGACGTCCATGAGCTGTGGGAGGCGTTGGCCAAGAAACGCCGTATGAGCCGAGAGCCTACTCTGGACTCCATCTCTGAACTACCTGAGGAGGACGGTAAAGGTGGTCAAGATAAATCAGGACAGAAGGAGGTTAAGGCACCAGAGAAGATGGAAATTAAATCACCTGAGAAGGAACAGGCTGTTGTGGCTGAGAAGCAGCCAGAGCCCAACCTGTACACCAGCTCCGAGGATGAGTCTGTTTCCGGGGGTTCGACACTTGTGTCCTACCTCAAGAAGAGCAGCAAGTCTTCTCTCTCAACGGCCAGTCAGGAAGAGACTCTGTCCACTGAGAGGTTCTTTGCACACTTCAAGATGTCAGATCAGGGATCGGTGCAGCAGACTGAGGTGAAAACAACTACAGTTCAGGAGACTGAGGTAAAAACAACTACAGTTCAGCAGACAGATGCAAAACAGATGACTATAGAAGAGATTAACATCATGGAGACTAGTAAGGAGGATGAGCCTGAGCTCAGAGAGGCTGCCATTAAGATACAAGCTGCCTTCAAGGGCTACAAGGCCCGCAAGGACATGCGTCCTGTGTTCAGAGAGGTCTTTAAGGACCAGACTAAAGAACCTAATGGCACCATACATCTGGAGTGTGTGGCAGAAGGTAAACCTGACAAGGTGCGCTGGCTGAAGGATGGAGAGCCCCTGACAGACGGCAAGCACCACCATATCGACATCTACAATGACGGCACCTGCTCCCTGGTCATCACTGCCATCACCACTAAGGACACTGGGGTTTACATCTGTGAGGTCACCAACAAATTTGGAGTGACCTCTCATAGCGGTAAGGTGACAGTGGGAACCGTGAGAGAATCATCCGGGCGACGGCCACTGACGGTGGGCTACAGTGCGGACAGCGAGCCCGAGAGCTCCTCAGGTAGTGAGATGGACGAGTCGCTGAGGCAGGCCAGCAGACGCCTCCGTCGCCTCTTGCGCACGCGTCTCCCACCAGATGTGGAGGAAGAACCCTTCATCAGCGCAGATGAAGGAGACCTGCGTCCCCCAGATCCCCACTCTTACCGCGAGGATGACCGTTACATCTACATTCGCTTTGATTCACGGACAGAGGCCGAGGTCGCCTCGCAGAGGTTCCAGGAGATGTTCACGGCCCAAGGGGTTCCTGTGGAGACGACCATCCTGGAGGCCGGGCCTGTCAAAGTGGAGCTGCGAATTATGAAGATGGGGTACACACAAGATGGCACACAGACCCCCACGCAAGATAGACAGTTGCCTGCATTCATGGCTGGAGCCCCTGGTAGGAAACACAAGATCTCTCTTAAGGATAAAAAATTATACTAATTGTATACTATATCGTTTATTATTGAATCATCAAAATTAACAAGATGTCATGTACATTTTAGCATACATTTTCCTTTGTCATACTAAAGAAGAGTGTCAGATCATTAACATGTTCAGCTTGTATCAATTTGTTAATTAATTTACTACTTAATCATATGAAGAGCCTTTAATTGTTAAAGTAAGTTTGTATCTGCTGAATAAATGTGACGTCCATAATGTGACATTTGATGTCCATATTGTCCACACTCAGCTGTCTATCCTGCTTTACTTATGTTGTGTGTCCACTGCTGTTTGTGTGTTTGCTGCTAGCCTTACTAACTTTGTGAGTTTGTTTTGTGTTTTCTGAGCTGTTTCAGATCACATTTCCTTTGTCGTCTACTCACCCTAAGTTTAGTATTCTTTTAGCATTTTATGTGGCCGGTTTTTATTTTGTCTATATTCATGTTTGTATGTATTTGCTTTTAATACATGCTGCAATTTCTCCCTCTTAACTTTTCTCTGTATTTCTCAATGTATGCACCCATTTCTAGACACTTCTCTCTAATATTGACTCAACATGCCTATCCATTTTTTTTTCATTCTTCTTGCATGTCTTCATAATGTAACATTATTTGTACTTGTCATTGTTACCAATGTCATTTAATTTTACCTAATTACAACATCCATACCAGAAAGGATTGACCATGGACACTGTATTTAACCCTGATTCATAAAAGATTATTTGCAGTCATTTTGGAGCAAACTTTAAACTTTTTGGTGTTTCTAACCATTTGTTGTCTTGTTACCCAGCTGCCCCAGTATTCTTGACAGAGCTCCAGAGCCAAGACGTTCCAGACGGTTACCCGGTCAGCTTCGACTGTGTGGTCATTGGCAAGCCCCCTCCCAATGTGCGCTGGTTCAAGGATGGCAAATTGCTGGAGGAGAATGACCATTACATGATCAATGAAGACCAGGAGGGCTGCCACCAACTAATCATCACCACTGTGCTGCCCACTGACATGGGAGTCTACCGCTGCATGGCTGAGAACAGCAGTGGCATCGCAGCCACTAAGGCTGAACTCAGGGTCGACAGTGAGTGAAGTTACAGTATATACACACACACACGCACACACACGCACACACACAAAAGTAAATTACAACATTTCATCACGAAATAACTCCTGGAATGCATTAAACATCACAGATTGATGATCTAACAGTGTAAGAGTATCCGAGGATGGCATTTTCCTTTAACCCTTATGCTAACCTAAACCAAATTATAATCAGTTATAGTTATATATATATATAGTTATATATAGTTTTCCTAAACTAGCCCCTTAAATGAGGACTGGCCAAAATGACCTCACTTTGCAAAAATGTCCTCAATCCAAAGGTCTAAAACTGGTTCTCATAAGGATAGCACAACAACATTACACACACACACACACACACACACACACACACAAACACAAACACAGTGCCCCGGATTTTACTCATATTTGTATAATACAATACAGCTATCCCTTCCCTCAGTGTCTTGCAGCTCAGATTACGACACTGCAGCCGATGCCACTGAGACATCTTCCTACGTCAGTGCCAAGGGCTACGTGTCCAGGTGAATTTACTATGAATTTACCACAGTTTTTCATGCCAATTTCTGTTTTTCGAGATAGTTCAGAAAAATATAAACAGTGAAACTGCTAAATATTGCATGCTTTAAGTTGCACTGTTCTCTCCTCTCTCCTCAAGCAGGGAAACTGAGGCCTTTGAGTCTGTAGCCGAAGATGAGCAGCTACCCCAAGTGGTGGATGAGCTGCATGATGTTCATGTCAGCCCAGGTTCACCCATCGCTAAGATGCAGCTCAAAGTAAAGGGTAGGTTTATTAATCAAGGTCAATTCACCTCTGGTCAACAAAATATCAAACTGTGTTTTAGAAGGATTTACATGAATAATTTGTCTGCCAGGTTTCCCCAAGCCCAGAGTATACTGGTTCAAGGACGGCCACCCTCTGCGACCCTCAGAGAGGATTCTGCTGCTGGCAGAGAGGGATGTTCATGGCTTGGAGATCCTGGAGGTGAAGAGAGAAGATATGGGAGAATACTCTGCTTACATCAGCAATGCAGCCGGTTCTGCATACTCCTCTGCGCGACTGCTAGTTCTGAGTATGTCGGCATATGCCTAAATAATTCACAATGTAAAAAGAACATGAGATATTTTACATTACTTAACAGTTAAAAGTTGCAACTGTGATGCACTGAGGTTTACAGATACAGTAACAACTCTGTTTCACGACAGGTCCGGGGGAGATTATGCCTCAAGATACAACTAAAAAAGGTACTTTGACATTTACCCTACAGACGGTGCACAGGTATAGGTGCTTTAATGATATATTATATGATGATACTGCTCTAATGTTACACTACATTTTTATAGATTCCAAGGAGCCCCTGGTGCCACCACGCTTCCTTGAGAGGTTCACCAACAGGAAGGTGAAACAAGGAGCCAGCATCACTTTGTCTGTCAAAGTGGAAGGTTTGTTTTCTACACTGTTTGACTTTTTAAACACTGTAAAATGTATTCCTCTAGAGTGCAGGCAAGTTCGCTAAGCCAAGGCAAGCTTCATGAGTACATGAAAACTAAAAAAGCCTGTTTTGCCTGTAAGCATTTCCACCTCAGCAGCCTTTAATCTCTTAATCTGGGGAGATCCAAAGAGTGGATTTCATTACACCAGGATCAGGACCCAGTGATGCATCTCAAGAGTTTCACTAGTTGCCAGGTTATCTGTCATGCAATATACATTACAAAATCCCCAATACTCACCTCTGTTCTCCCAGGTTCTCCCACTCCTATGGTCACCTGGCTGAAGGAGGAATCAATGGAAGATGTCCTATGGATCAAGCCTGACACCAAGGGGTACAAAGTAGCAAGTTCTGGGCGGCAGCACAGCCTCATCCTGATGGACGTGGGCACAGAGTACACCGGCACCTACACCTGTATCGCCACGAATAGGGCAGGACAGTCCATCTGCACTGCCCACCTAGAGGTTGATGACAGTAAGGAAAAAGTCAACTCAGCACTTTAGATAGAAATTATACTGATCTATGAGTATATCCTTAAATTAGAAGGCACTCGGTAGATCTCAAACCTCTGCCAACGTTGAATAATTCTCCAACTTGCAAAGCTGTTTGATCTGTTTGAAAATAGAATGTGAATGCAATGACTTGGTCCTGGATGTTGGACCTTCCCATTAGCACATGCACACAGCATAATGGTTATGGCTAAAAAAACAATAATCGTCTAATGGCAGAAATCCCAGATTCGTATCATCACCAAAATCTACTCAACTGATCCTAGGGCTAAGGGCAATCTGAGTCTGTCACAATTTTACCCAGATCTGTTTGTTGCTTTTTTAGGTATTTTGCTAACAAATAGACAGGGGTAAAAACTTAAGATATATATTTACATGTGTTTCCTTTTTTTCCCAGCACCACGACCAAAGCCAGAGACCAAAGTCCCAGAGTAAGTTTTTGTTGGAGATTCAGAATGATATGGGAAATAATGTAACATATATAGACATTGCAAATACATGTAAATTCAATAATAATAATAAAATAATAATAAAATGTAACACTTCATTCTGTTTAGGGTTCTTGGGATTACAGTTAGTCCTCCTGAGGAGGAGGTTAGCAGAGGAAAAGGTGAGCTATTAAGTCACCTAATATCCTCTAATATGATATATATTATAATATATACTGTTATTACAATATTGATGGTGTTATTTATTTCCTCTTTACTCTTCAAGAGGGTAAAATACCCTACCTAGGTGAAGTTGGTACAGAGGAATTCCTCATGAAACTCACCTCCCAGATCACTGAAATGGTATCAGCTAAGATCAGTCAAGGTGAGTATGGGCCATGGACTCTTCCATTTGTGCTGTGAAATATTGGATTCATTGATTTTAATTTAACAGAAATTCTAATTCCAATTTACAGCACTTCCTCCTATATACAGTACGTACTGAACAATGGTGAAATATGTCCTGATTTCTTTGGACAATCTTTTGTGATAACTTGCTTCAGAGAAGAGAGACATTCAAGATTTCTGTAACTCACAACCTTCTGAAGTTACAGAAAGGCTTGTAGTAGTGTTTTGTTAACATCTTCAAATAATTGGTAAAGTCTGAATTCAAAGCCCATAGCATAATGCTATCACAAACTATCTGCTCTTTGCTATAACAATTAACAAGAGTTAGGGATGTAACTACGGTTCTATGAATTCTGGATGACTGCCAGAGGCTTAACAATGGATATTATTTGTCTTGCATACACGCAGGTCAAGGTTATATACCAGCAAAGTCATGTATGATGTAAGGCAGTAATGTCCTCAGCAATGCCCCAGCAATGCCAGCTGTTGCCTCCATGTAGACAAAGCGATAAGCCGCCAACTACTTCTAAATCTGTAGGGAACATTATCTTGACTCGACCTGTAGTAGCGAATTACCTGCGAGAAGATAGAAGGAACAGACCTCAGGATGATGGGGGGATGGGGGATTACATACAGGTAGGTATTGCTTCCCTACGTCATCCTAGGTCACAGGTTACTTTATTGGTTTAAACACTCAACTTGCACATGGGTGAGACGGATAATATCCAGCATTCATCACTGCCTCTGGTGGTCAGGAGGAATTAAATAGAATCACAGGTTATGTCATGTTACGATAAATCATTAATTGTGTCCTCATCACACATGCAGCGAGCTAATTGGCCAGCTAATATGCTAGGTCAGGGATAGGCAACCATGTGCCATGGAGTGCCAACAATATGCAGGTTTTCATTCCAAACAAAGACTACACCAGCTGATTTCACTGATTCAACCGGAGATGGGGGACTTATCAGTGAAATCACCTGGTGTACTCTGGATGGAATGAAAGCCTGCAGGTTGCCTATACCTGTGCTAGGTGATACTGGAAAGTAATTTTCAGCTACTGCATTTGATAGTCCAAACTGCTATGAATGGTTATGCCAGTTGCTAATGCTAAAGTTGCTTAAAAGTATATGAACAATTCCAACAAAATGTTGGATACAGTGCTTCTTCTGTTCATTGTTTTGTTATGTGGCAATCAGAAAACAGGTTTGGGGGCAATTCAGTGAATTGAAACTCCTGATTCAAGAATTGTGAAGGCCTCATTTAATCTGAATGCTTTAACACTTCAATTCTTGAATTAGACTTCACTTCTGAATTTAAATAGAATTGACAACAAACCTGACTGAAAAGGAGTGTTTCTTCCCTGCTCTCTAGTGCTTGTTTTTCAGTGTGTATTGCGCATCCATGTGTGTATGTCTTACAACCTTCCCTCATACAGACATCATTCCTTTTTTATCTTTTACCATCCACCAATTCATCAATCCAACTATTCAAATACTCATCCAATCATTAATTTGTTATTCAGACAGCTCACAGAATCATCAAGTGCTCCAGTGGATGAAATCATGGCCCAAAACATCCAGTATGTATCCCCAGTGCATCAACCTTCACAATAGCAAATTCTTTCCACAAGGAGTATGACTTGTTAACTTGGTTTTCTTACAAAATAAGCGCAGTGATGAGAAAGATATTTTTGTACTATTATATGTCTGAGGAGATGACTTGTGGAAACAATTTTGGCTTACATTTATTCTCATAAAACAAGAATCACAGTGCATTGCAAAGATGAAGAAAATCCTCTTAGATACAGTATAGGAAAAGATAATTTGATTCTTTGGTGGACAAAGCTGCCATCACTACAGTTCCCTCATTTGCCGTATCAGTATTATATATAAAGATGAAATATAAAGTGGTCAAACATCTTTTCCCTCTCCTGGTTGTCTGTGCTCTCTCATACCTCGTTATGCATCATCATTGAGTTTTTCCTGTCTTGTGAAAAATGGATTTGAAGTGACTAGGGAGTCTCACCAGCTGATGACTGGAATACATGCTGAGACAGACATGTATGTGCAGAGCTCAGATCATACAAGTGCTACCTGTATTGTAGCTTTCTCTTGCATGCTGTTAGAATACTAACACAGCCACTATAGTAAAACATTTGAAATCCATTGTGCAATTCATAGCAGCACTAATTTATATTTGCAAGCAATTCATTTATTTTGAACTAATAACATCTTTCAATATCTTCATTGATTCAAGAGTAATGATTTGCCCCTTTGAAGGAATCATTCAATGCCATGTTAATTCAGCGCTATAAGAGGCACGTAGTCAATTATTGCTTGAAATGTGATTTTGAGCTGACTGGTCAGCAGAAGCCTGCCCTGCCTCACCTGTGCATCGATGAACTGAGCAGAATGGGCACTACTAATGCCACCGAATTCAAGCCCAAAAAAAATAGTGATACCACTTCATCTTAGAGCAAAGTGAGATATCAGTACTTCCTTGCCAGACTTTGCTGTAATGTTTTTAGGCTACATATCAGTAATAAACTATGTTTCAAGCTCACATACAAATTATTTTAATTGTACATAGATTGTGTGTTTGGCACACTTTGCCTGTCTTCCTCTGATTGCCTCCCTCCCTCCTTGCTGCCCCAGCTTCGTTACGTGTCCCAGGTGCTGACAGTGATGACGAGACCAAGACCCCCTCCCCTTCACCCCATCACGGCCGCTCTCGTCCTCCCTCCCTCATCGTTGACTCCTCCTCTGAGTCTGATGAGGGTGATGCCAGGGGAGAGGTGAGATATGGAAACCCTCAGTCTACTATATAGTGGTATATTAGTATATTAGATAGAGTGGTATAACAGAATATTAGATTTATACCATGACACCATGACATTTTGTGTAACACAGACTGACAGTCCCTTTTATGTTGAATTCATATATCTGCTGTCATTAATTTACGTCTACAGATGTTTGACATCTATGTGGCAACGGCTGACTACAACCCCACCATCGCAAGCAAAGAATCCATCTCTCTGAAGGAGGGACAATATGTTGAGGTGCTGGACTCAGCCCATCCACTCAAATGGCTAGTCCGGACCAAACCCACCAAAACTACCCCATCCCGCCAAGGCTGGGTCTCACCTGCCTACCTGGACAAGAAACTGAAAGTATGTCTCAAGACTATAGCAGCTTTCCCAACAATGCAACATCTGTACTCTCCTTTTCACAAGCATTAGCTGATTTTCTTGAGGCCTTTGAACATTTTGAAAGGTGAAAATAAAAATAACTTAATTACGGCTCTATTATTCCAGCTCTCTGCCGATACGGGTGACCTTCCAGAGACAAATGTAGAAGAGGTTTCGGAGGGTGAATACAAGAGGAAACTATCGTAAGTACAATACATCTACAGACACTTAGCAAGTACTCTAAAACAGAAGCCAAGAGTGCACCATAACCAACATGCTTCATCATATTGTTCCATGTTCCCCAGCCAACTGATACACGACTTGATCAATGGTGAAGCAGAGTTTGTCAAAGAGATGGACTTCTTTACGTCCCATCACCTGAAGCATGTGGACAGTCCTGACGCCCCATCTGATGTCACCAGCCAGAAGGAGGCCATATTCCGCAACATTGGAGATATCAAGGCTTTCCATAACGAGTGAGTGGCGTTCTACTCAACTGATGTATTTAAAAAAGAGAGCGAGAGTCTGTGTTGTTGTGTGTTGGGAATGGCAGACTGTATCCTGTACCCAGAAAACAGTTTGCATCCTCTTCTCTGAAGAAGTCAGTGGAAGACTTTTTAGATTCAGGTTTTCCTTATTTTTGACTAATCAATTCACTCCACTGCTGTTTTCTGTAGGTCATTCCTCCCCAAGCTGAACGAGTGTGACACAGATGATGATGTAGCCATGCGCTTCCTGAGGAACAAGGAGGGCTTCGAGAACTACCTCCAGTATCTTGTAGGTCAGAGTCTGGCTGAATCTGCTATCAGTGACAAGACCGTCCACCGCTTCTTCAAGGTAACACAGCTCCTCTCCTGTTGGGCCAGGCTTATTATCACTGAACTGTGGGTTGTACAATACGTTGGAATATTACTTTATTGTAATGGCAACTCTTTCTTTTACAGTCACCTTAACTACTAGGTATTTACCAGGTAAATATATGACCAAAATAGTAAGTTACCAAGTAATTATAGCTGTAATTAATTAGGTTAATACTTGGAAACAGCTCAATTACTGACAAAAATCTCTAAATCACTAAATCACAGGTTCAGGATGGTTCTCAAAAATACCTTTTACCAAGCTATGAAGTAGTTTCTTTCACAAGTAATTCCGCTGTTTTTAAGTATTTACTAACTTAGTTACAGCTGTAATTACTTTGGTAACTTGTATTTACCTGGTAAATACCTTGTCGTTACCTTGTAAATACCCAATCCTTAGGGTGTCTGTAAAAGGAAGGGTTACCGTTGCAATTACGTGGGTTAAAAAATATTCTTTCTTTCACTATATTATAGGAATACACTGAGAAAGAGCAGGCCAGTGCAGATCCTGCAGAGCCTCCTGTACTCAGCATCAATGCCTACCTCCAACGGCCGCTGGACAGGATTCAGAAGTACAAGGCCATCCTCAAGGTGACAGATTTTTAACACAGTAGAATCACAGTGGAATCTTGTGAGGTTTAGCTCTCTGCCACTCACTGTTATTCTGATTTGATCTGGTTTTCATTGCATCATGTCACTTTATTTTATTGTGTTTTTATTAGGAATTTGAAAGCAGATATACTTGCAGATGTAATTTCACAAAATTCCATCTCACTTTTACTGAAATCCCTGCTTCCCCCACACCTGTCACTCTTCCCATCTTTAGGAGCTGATCCGGAACAAGGCGAAAAATGGTCAGAACTGCTGCCTCCTGGAGGAAGCTTATGCCATGGTGTCATCGCTTCCTCAGCGCTCAGAGAACACCCACCATGTCTCCATGATCGAGAACTATCCCGCCACTCTGGAAGTACTAGGAGAGCCCATTAGACAGGTAGGAGCTAGTTATTGTGGCATTGCTGAGTAATAGTAAGTTGGAGTTTGAGTCATCAGTGATTTTATTATATTAATGATACTGTTTTATTTCATTCATTTTATGTGTGCAGACTGCTAGTTTAGCTCTGCGTTTTCCAATTAGTTTCATTAGCTTTTCTTCCTCTGCTGCAGCAGCAGGAGTGATCGGCATATTCATCTCATCCATGTTGCACTTTACAGCATCACGTTAACTCACTTGGTAATTTTAGATACACAGGCCTTTGTTTTCTTCACGAACAAAGTCAACTAACCCCGCTCTGGCTTGGGCAGCGGCTAAACACTCTTAAGAAGCCACTTCAAGCTCTAAATCAATCCAGTCTATATTGGGGGTTTGATTGTGTTTGTGTTTGATTGATTGTTTATTCTGTGTTTTGCACCAGGGACCCTTCCAAGTGTGGGAGGGGGCTCCTGGAATTAGGACGTCCTCTAGAGGTCACCACCGCCACCTCTTCCTCTTTAAGAACTACTGTATAATCTGCAAACCCAAGAGAGACAGCAACACTGATACGCAGGCCTATGTCTTTAAGAATATGATGAAGGTAAGACCTTTGCTATAATTACTCTGTCCTCATTCTCATGTTAAGGCTCTTACTGTCATCTTTCCTCTCTCATGGTCTGCAGCTTGACTGATGTTTGCTGTATTCTTCGTTCTATTGCAGCTGAATAACATTGATGTGAATGAGACAGTGGAGGGTGATGACCGTGCCTTTGAGATCTGGCATGAACGTGAGGACTCTGTAAGGAAATACACCTTGCAGGCCCGCACCATTATCATCAAGAACTCGTGGCTGAGAGACCTCCGAGAACTGCAGCAGCGCTATAGCATGCCTGCATGGAGTGAGTGGGACACACGCACACACACACACACATGCAGACATACTCATGCACACACACAAATACATACTATCCTACTCTTATTCTTTACCTCATTCTGTCTTTTCTATCCCACAGTATATATTTACAGTAATGTATGGATATGTATAGTAATATTATTATATAATCTGTTCTTCCAGGTCCCCCTGATTTTGATGAAATTCTGGCAGACTGCACAGCAGAGCTGGGACAGACTGTTAAGCTGGCCTGCAAGGCCACTGGAATACCCAAACCTACAGTCACGTGGTACAAGGGTAAGGGAGTGTTTGCATGTACAACATTTCTTTTTTTCCCCCTCATTTCTGCTTTACTGGACAGTATATAATGGGGAGTAACAGCAAAGATGGGTGTGGGTGTTTGAGGTTTTTTTTCTGGAATTGGTACATGCCCTAAACCACTGAGTGAGAAAGTAACTTTCATACAAACAGTATCTGAGACCAAACTATGTGCAACATGGCTGCTGATGTTGCACTTGACTGTAACTACGATATGTTTCATCAATACCTTTGTGTACTTGTTGGACGCAGATGGACGTGCAGTGGAGGCAGATCCTCATCACATTATCATTGAGGATCCTGATGGTTCCTGCACACTGATCCTGGATAACATGACAGCAGATGATTCTGGACAGTACATGTGCTTCGCCACCAGCTCAGCTGGCAACGCCAGCACCCTAGGAAAGATCACTGTTCAGGGTAAGTGGCATTTGATACAGTGGCTTATGATACCCTAATGTTTACATTTAAAACTATAATACACCATAGGAAATATTAGTGATGAGTCAGACTGTAGTTCGACTTAAGTCTTGTTTTCGCTAAAATTGAAGACCATTTGGAAATTAGTAATGATTTGGGGATCTGCAAAAAAAAAAATCTTGAATGAAAAACCCTCTCTAGGGCTTTAATGTGTATTCAATTTTGAGGTGTTCCTTGCAGTGCCTCCTCGTTTTGTGAACAAGCTGAGGAATGCCACCTTTGTTGCTGGTGAGGACGCTCAGTTCACCTGCATCATACAGAGTGCACCCAGCCCCAAGATCAGGTATGCACTCATCACTCACTATATGTTATGTTTGATATTACCATAACTTAATTTAGGTCCTTAATTCTGTCACCCTCTGTGTTACCTTTCGTCTCTGACTGTATATGCTTGTGTATGGTCAAGATGGTTCAAGGACGGCAGGCTGCTGACTGACCAGGAGAAGTATCAGACCTACAGTGAGACCCGTAGCGGGGTGCTGGTCCTGGTAATCAAATGCCTGACAGAGAGAGACCTGGGACACTACGAGTGTGAGGTTGGTCTACAATCAAACACCATACTTGAATCACAGGACTTTGTTATTTTAATTAAAATGTAGATAGAAAATAATGAGCACCGACACTAGCCAGTGTATGTTTTGTAAAGTAAGAATCACTCTGGATCATTTTAGGATCATACTTAGTTATGCACTGAAGGGTTGATTTAAGTCAGTTGACATCATCTAAACACAATAACACCCATTTGTTCAGTAGCCTAAAAATATATTCCCTGCCGTTGCCAGTTGTCCAATCGTCTGGGCAGTGCCAAGTGTGCTGCTGACTTAGTCCTCCCCTCTGCTGTGGCTCGCACTGGAGAGCAGGCCATCACCATTGAAGGTAGGAACTCACATTCATACACTCTCTTTCTCTTAATATAATATGCACATCTTTGTACAGGTTCTGAATATGTAATAATAATAATGCCAGTTTATAGATGCACTATAGGTTGATGCATCACATATTGTAGATTTAATTCTTTTTAACTCTAGCTTAGTCTAATCATCTTGCTTTGTCCATTAATTCTCATTCATTGTGCTTTCCCCATAGTTACTGAGCAGGAGACTAAAATACCAAAGAAAACCATCATCATGTAAGTGTGATCAGGCTAAAATGAACCATGTGCATGAAGCATGTCTGTTACCTGGTTTGACATCATGCCATCCTGTAGACAATACCTCTGCATTGTATACCATCCTACTAAGAAATATAAGTTGTGAGGTAGTTTGTCAACATGGACAATCTTCAAACAAGTTTCAGGTTTGGAAAGATTATTACTGCAGTTGTTGGCTTTGTGACACATAACTGAATGCAGCATTTTTTGGCCTAGCAATCTAGATAAAGCTTGCCAAAAGTTGCCATGGACTAAATTATGTTGTACAGGCAGCAGGGATCAATATGCACCTGGTCTATTCAGTTCAGAGCCAATTTGGAGCACTTGTGTGTGTGTGTGTGTGTGTGTGTGTGTGTGTGTGTGTGTGTGTGTGTGTGTGTGTGCGCCTCTCTTTCCCTGGCCCCATGTATGCATTATCATGTAGTATTTAAAGCCTGAGTGTGAAGGGCTCTCCCACAAGGATGATGAAAGGATGGGCTATTCTCACCATGGTGTTGCCTACTTTAATCAGCAGCCTTACAATTGCAGCATTTATATTTGAAACCAAGACTTCACACTGTTGTGTTGATAATCCTGTTTAATGAGAACAGGCTTGTTTTAGTTTGTATTCCATTTTGGGCAAAGCTTCTCACTTTGGCCTTAAATGGCATCCAGTATGGATATCAGATTGTCCTGATAGAAAACCATTGGGGAGTAACCTTTTCACAATTAGTTGCATAGCTCAGTGCCGGTACTTTGTTACAGTATGAGTGGAGTTTTCTGTCTGTAAACTTTGATCAACAGTGTGAAAATGGCATGCAGTCCTGCATTTCGAAGGGGAAATCTTTGTCTGTAGCTTTGATAACGTCTTTGATCTTCTTTCTCTTTGTTCCAGTGAGGAGACTATAACCACTGTGGTGAAGAACACGCGCATGAAGAGACACAAGTCCCCTGGTATGACTATCACTGGGGCCTACCGCTCTGAGACCTCCACCCCAGAGCCTCCTGCAGCCAGGCAGAGGAGGCTGCCCGCTGCGAGGAAGACCACTATCCCCACCCTCTATGTCACTCAGCCCGAGGGTGCTGAAGCCAGGTCGATGGATAGCAAGCCCAAGTGGGTGGAGGTAGAAGAGATCATTGAGTACAAGGTGAATAAATCCCCCAGGCTGCCCAGGAGGAGAGGCTTGTCACCAGCAGGGTCTGAGCGAGGAAACACTCCCTCTGGTGCCAGACCCAAGAGGTCGCCACCAGAAAACCCCAACGCTAACAATTCCAACAACAAGCTGGTGGAGCAGGCGCAGGCCGAGCTGCAGGGAGAGGTCAGCAGCCAGCCTCTCTCCTGGGAGGCAGAGGAGAGTGCTGCCCCCTCTGGCTCTGCCTCTGGAATCACTGGAGAGATTCACGAGGTCTCATCTGTCCTGACTCCAGATGGAGAGGATAGCGAGGACCTGGACGATCAAGAAACTGTCATCTTCGAGCCCGATGATGAAGACGGTGAAAGCGACCTGCTCAGAGAGCGGGAGCCTAAGATCCTGACCCAAGGAGGCCACGTCCTGACCCTCGAGGACTTGGAGGATTACGTCCCAGAGGAAGGAGAGACCTACGGCTCCTCCGACACCCACCGCCCCCCCGCTGAAAAGCCCTGTGAGATCTCTGTGCTCCAGAGGGAGATCGGCGGGTCCGCAGTGGGCCAGCCTGTGCTCCTCAACGTGGGGCGGCCCGTTGTGGCCCCGAGGCAGAGGCCCGGTTTCTTCAGCCGCTTCAGGGAGCATCTCTCCAGCAGCCTTTTCTCATCTGCCGCCCCCCAAGCCAGCGGAGCGCAGTCCAGGAGGGAGAGGGACGTCCCGATCCAAGTGAGCCACGCGAAGCTGGAAGTCAAGCCCTCGTACTGCTCAGAGGTGCAGAGAGTTGAGGGCGGGCAGCAGAGCTTTAAAACCAAAGTGTCAACCCAGACCTACGGCTACACATCAGTGGGCAACCCAGTCACTCTTCAAATTAGTGATAACCGCTATCAGAACAAATAGCTTTGAAAATAACCGGAGTAGAAGCAATTTTAATTTGGTACCGCAACCCTTTTAGTCTTAAATGGGGCCATTTCTACTTAAAAAAAGAGCATATTCTAACCTTACATTTACTGCATATGACAGACCATTCCATTTTGAAGCAACCCATCAGAAAAGTGATAGGCCCATCCTGTGAGTTTTTTTTTCCCTTGTCAAATGGTTAAACAGAGTCAGATGATCTCATTAGACAAGGTGTTTTGACAAACTTCAAAACAGAGTTGGAATATGTAGTTATAATCATGTAGATGTCATTGTAAGCAGGTTTCAGTTCTATGCTGCTCTGTTACAAATGCTATGTGACATATAATATGACATATAATATTACTATTGAACTGTTAAGTGGCAGATGCTCTGAATGTCATTTCAGTGTCTTTGTTGGCTATAACTTCACAGTGTCCCTTGTCGCTTGTTGAAGTTTTTTAAGTTTGGACTTTAAGTATACATACCTTCATACAAGTTCATGAACTGTCACCCATCAATATTAACTGCTCTGGGTATCCTTAGTGATGCCACATGCTTTCATTTTGAAAGCATAATCACAGAGTTATATTTAGGTATATTTTTCTCAGTTTTTACTTTTGTACTTTTCAAGCAATGTTTCCTTTTGCAGTGATTGATAATGTCGTTTGAAAAAACAAAACCTTAACATCAGTGGTGGCTACAGATTCCTGGAGCAGCAAATGTTGAAGTGTTAATGAAGTCAAGATGTCGTGATATGTAAAAGTTCTTTTCAAGTGTTGCTCTAAGTTAAATGAATGTGCAACAGTGATGATGACAGTTTGTACGAATGAATCCTATGAAAGGAAACACTAACTTGTGCACATGCAAAAAAATCAACAACAAAGAGCTTTGATTACAGTTGTGTTGTGGTACATTGACTTGTCAAAGCTTGTCAATAAAAGCAAGTGCACTGTCAAAATAAAGGCGTGTTGCCCTTATCCAAAAGAAGTTCACTACAGCTTTGGTTGTTGTTTGTGAAGTTTCTTGATGTGTTGGTACAAGTTGTACAGATATGACATTTCTACATGTAAATCATTTGTGAGGTGGAGTGGCAACCTAGCTCTATTTCACAACAGATCTCAGTCGACTGTGTATTTGATTTGTTTACTTCATGTATCAGTGTGGAACATAGATGCTTCTACAGTTCATTGTGAACTGAATGTTATACAAAAATGTTGTTGCTTTTTAGACATTTTAATGTCTATTAATGTAGTGCAATGACCAGTGAACTCACCTCAGAATATTCAACAGTGTAAGTGGTAGATGTTTAGATGAGTGACAGCATGTATTAGCTTTTTGAAAGCAGATGTGTTTATCCAGTCAAAGTAATCAGATTAAACTGTCATGTAATATTTGATTAAACTAAGAGCACAGACATTTGTTCAAAGTAGTTCAGCTCACAGATTTACTAACTTAGACCATGCAATTAACAGAAATGACTAGAATAACTGCTTCTCAAAGATATGTGTGGTGTTTTTCTTTGTGTTGTTGAAATGTCTTTTATTCAATTACATGGATAATTTTGTGTATTTCACTATTAAAGCGCTAATAGATCGTAATTGCCTGTACTGTACATGTTTAGTTCTTGGAAAAACATGTTTGGGTACTCAGTGTTGAATCTGAATGAAATAAATTAACTGCATATCGTCAATATGATCAGTTTCTTCTGCGCTTCCTTTTTACAGCAAACATACAGGTACAATGTTTGCTTCCCAGATGTATTCTAACATACTTAACAAAGATTAAACACTATAAACAATTTCCAGTATACAAAACAGTGGTGACAAGGCAAAACAGTCTTACTACTTGACTTTTAATGCACTTGAGAAATACATAATGACATCCATATTTTTCCACAACTAGCAAATGATCATAAGAGTTGGGTACGTTGCAAATGCCTGACCAGAGGACTGCATGCATCTCAAGGAGTATGGTGTAATATTTGCACGTTTAAATATTTATATGGGCACTTAAAAAAAAACAGTTACCATGATAGGATCATAAAATTATCTGCGTAAAGGAATGGATTGTAAAAGTTGACTGAATACAGCTGTCTGGGCACTACATTTTTAGTATAAATCCACTAAATTAAGAAGTGACTTGATTGTTATGGAAAAAAACATACCAAATTACAAATATGTGAACAGTTAAGTAGCTGGTAGTGATCTTAGATTTTACCTCAATTTTCAAGTAAAAGTGGATGTATTGTGTGCTTGATTCTAAGCTATACAGTAAAGAATAAACATGTAATGTCATTGTTTACCTGTAACTGTTGTTCTCAAAGTTAAATTGCTCTCCTTTTGTTAATAAAAGAGTCCACTGAATATCGTTCCACTATATAGGTAAAACTGTAAAATGATAAAGTTATACAATATAAAAGTTTTACAAATTTACAATACAACTGTAAAATAAAAAAACATCAACTGGAGTTACACTGCTAAATTTTTAAAGTTATGGTGTCCAGAAAAAAACCAAAAAAAAACTGGCATCTGACATTGTGTAGATCCTTAAATGACATTTGACTTTCCATATCAGTTTTAAATATTAAGCAACATCTCTTTATCTCATGGGATTTAATCCTACTTTAGCACAACAGTAATCACTGTCATTATCCAGCTGTGGTTTTTAACCAAACTTGAGCGGAGTTACACAATATGTGACAATTTACTAGCTCGGTCTGTAAAACAAGGCATTAACCAGCAGCCGTGTGCCGGAGATCAGTCGTAACACTGGTGTTTCAGATCTGTCGTCCTCCTCAACTAGAGATGACTCGGGATAGAAAGAGTGTGCAGAGACCTGAGTGTTAACGTTGTGGTCATTTAGCTGCCCTAATCCCAAAGTAAAGCACTGCAAGAGTCCTTCAACGGAACAAAAAGCGGATTCTGACTCTTATCTGTCTTTGGAACATTTCAGACTGTGACTAGGAACCCTGGCCATCTGGCGAATAAAAGCCGTACTGTGCTTTACATGGGAATCCAACAGCGTCCACGCAGCATGACCAGTCAGACAGAAACAGCCCTCAACTGGTTCGAGTAGCACGACTCTTCGCCACTAACCAAGATATCTAGAAACATGCCCTTTTGTATGCTTAACAGACCAGTTTATCCACCTGATGGAATGAGTTATGTCTGTTTTACTTGCAGTAAATGCATGGATTAGGCCGGGCTGGTAAACAGACAGAGGAACTTCGAAACAAGGATGCAAGCAATATCTGTGTTTGGCAAACCCCTCCTTTGTAAGTACTACATACGATCTCTGTCACATTTGAAGTAACCATTACTTGAGCACCCTTCTATGTCAAACAAATCCAAATAAAAACTTTGTAATCGCTCCCTGTCAAAGAAGAACAAAAAAAAGATACAGTAAAAAAAATGTTCCACTTTCATTTACAGTATGTTATCATTTCGTAATAACTACTTCTAAACATGTAAAACACAGGCTTCTGTGTTGCCGCTAAGGGAAGTTCTCTGAACTGCACAGACCGCCATCTGAGGGAATGTTCAGGACTGGAATGGAGGTCTGCAGTTTTGTAAGGAGTGGCTGGATGGGACTAAAGGGGGTTGGCAGGATCCTTTTCCCCTACGAAGACATGTTCGTTTTTTTCTTGACGATATTAATTTCCTGGAGAAGATTAAAAAAAAAAACTTGAATTAGAATCTGAGGAATGGGCACCAACACACTCATATATATAGGTAATGTAGGTTAGTAAATGCAGACACATGTACAATAATGGACTATATCAATACTTAAGATTTAGTGGTTTAGTGTTATGTGGTTCACAAAAAAATACAGTAGAACCTTGTTTATCTGAGACTCAAGAGGAATGCAACTGTTTATCAAAGAGGTATAAATAGTAAAATATGCTGCCTGGTGAAAATATATTCTATTGATGGTGCAAAGGTGCTGGAATGTGTTTCTTGATATGCAACTGAAAGCATTAAAACAGAGTATTTCACTGTGTGTTGATAATCTAATGTACATGGCTGGTAACTCACCTCAAGAAGAGCATCCTTTAACTGCCCATAGGCAACCTCCAAGTTATCATTGACAATTACAACATCAAATAAGCCAGGTTCTTTACCTAGAAAGGGAAGCAAATAAGTTAAGCCTATCATATTTTAAAGTATCATGTGGTTTATTAAGCTTGAATTTATACAAATAACTTACTAATCTCCATGTCCACCTGGGCTGCATGTAAACGCTTCTGGAGGCTCTCCTCCGATTCCGTGTTTCTGTCCCTTAAACGTTTTTCCTGAAACAATAAAATCAGAAAAGGATTTCAACCCAACGCAGGTGTTCAGAAGTATCCACAGAACATATAAAACCTGTATGACCGGGCCATTGTGGTACAAAGTACACTTAAAGCCACACCCGGGCTCTCCAGCCTGGCAGGGAAATGGCATCCTGTTTTACATGAGACTTTACATGAGAGGTTATGGATTTAAAGAGACGCCGTGTCCTCACCAGGATCGACATGGACGGCGGCTGGATGGAGACGTAGATGGGATTGAGGTCTGTCCGTTTGATGTTCTTCACACCCTGCATGTCGATGTCCAGTATACAGATGAGGTTCTTGGCCTGGACGTCTTGCACGGCAGCTTTACTTGTCCCGTACATGTTGCCCGAAAACTCGGCGTTCTCGATGAATTCCCCGTTGTCGATCCTTGCCTGCATAACTTGCCTTGTGACGTAATGGTAATCTGAGGCAGGGAAACAAAAAGGCAAATTACAAATCTTGCCGCTAAAAAAGCTGATGACTTGAAACTGAGAAACATGATTCAGTGTTACAGTGTTCACCAAAGAATAAGGAGAGTGTACCTTTGCCATTCTCTTCACCGGGTCGAGGATTTCTTGTTGTATCTGGGGAACATAATGCATTGATTTGAATAGAAATGCATACATTTGCATATAAGCGTGACTTAATAAGTACATATTTACACATCCAGGTCTACTAGAAAACACTGATGACCTTAACTTTTGATGATAATTCAGTATTATCGTTTATTGTCTTTCAGTGGAATCATATGGTGATGATATGGTGATTTCGGGTTATCATGACACACAATTCTGCTGTTTAAACTGATGATAACAAGCAAATTGTATTTAAAAACTCTAAATACATATATGGTATGGTAGGAATATTTTTTGAAAATTTCAGTTTTGTTTGACATCAAACCTAACATCACCATTTGGTTCAATGGGATGAAAATTAATTTGATTATTTAACCTGATTCTGCTTATGTGAGCCATACTGTGTGTTGAAAGAAATGGAAAAGTACCTATACTAAGCAAAATTCCTATATGCTCACTTAATATGCAACCTTTGACCCATATTTACACCTTAAGTGTACATATAGGAATGTTGCTTAGTATAGGTACTTTTCCATTTCTTCCTCAACATGAGATACATATTGATATTGAAATAAATCCTTATGATTATCGTGATATTGATATCAACCATATCGCTCAGCCCTACCCTACAATAATAAGCATCTCAATCAGCAAGATCCCTACCGAACTGAATGTGAAATGCTTCATCAATACGTAGTGTAAGAGCCTACAACAGCACACTTACGGGAGACGCTGAAGCCAAAGACGCCGTCGTACTCCTTCATGAGCTTCTTCAGCAGCGTGCTCTTCCCGGCCCCCGACGGGCCGCTGAGCACCACAGGCCTGGGTCCAGCCATAGCTGCAAGAGAGGAGGAGAGGCGCCGAGGTCAGAGAGGGGAAGGAGACAAGGGAGGGAGCAGCGGGGGAGGCTGAGGAGATGAAAAATAACCACTGGAATCCGGCAGCATGTGGATCAGGTTCAGCTACATTTAGGAAGGCGTGAGTCATAACGCGGGACCAAAACGAGGCAAACTTTTAGACTAGCCTTGTTCTTGTGGAATAAATGCAGTGTAATAAAAATAATAAGCCTGTCATTCTCAGAAACTGCTGAACTGCTGACACACTGATGAGACCAAAACATCTCCCACAAGAGCAGCAGAGGCAATCACTTGGTTAGCAAGTCCTCTGGTTACCATGGCGCTGTCATGGAACAATTACTCACTAATTGGAGAGCCCTGCCCTGCTTGAGATGGCAGCAAAGAAAGGCATGGCAAGGAAAATAGCAGAGAGGCTAAAAGATATGCTAAGGAAAACAGGTTTGTTGAATTAAGGCAATATAGGCAAGTATTCGAACGTACATCTTCTTACAAGCAAACTATAACTTAAAACAAAAAACACATTGCAAAGCTACCTACAGGCAAATTATACAGCCAGCCAATAATTCAACATTATATGCCTAGTCCTGGTACTGGGAATTTTCCACTTTCTTTCTAAAATAGTAATCGTTTCTCAGCTTTCCCTTTCTATACTGTAATATACCTTCTCTTTCATCACAAATGGTTTTTGTTAGGCAACCTATTCAATGAAGCGATAAAATAATGTCTCTAGTCTCCCTCCTTACCTTTCTTCAGTAGAGAAGTGTGTGGGAGTGCAGACAGGCTTTTCAAGTGAATGGGTATTGCATGTTTGCATGTGAGTGTATTGTTGGGCAAGTGTAAAAGGGAGGGGAGCGAGGGAGGGGGAGAGGGAGGGGGAGAGAGAGAGGGAGAGAGGGAGAGAGAGAGAGAGAGAGAGAGAGAGAGAGAGAGAGAGAGAGAGAGAGAGAGAGAGAGAGAGAGAGAAGGCTGGGCCATACGTATGCACTAGTACATTTTGTTGTGTAACATAAAGTCTCAAATACATTGAGCAGGCTATCTTTTCCTATGTGCTTCATTTCTGTTAGGAAACTACTACCAGGGCAACATGGCAGTAAACAGTCTGTCCAGAGATACTGGGCAACCCTCCATCCCTCAATTACTGAAGTGGTGGGACAAACCCTAAGTTAAGCAAAACTGCAACAGACTAGAAAGTCAATTGGTTTTCAAAAAAGCCTGTGAAAATATTCCAAAACAATATTAGCAGTAAGAAACAGGCTATGGCTGGGCTGAGCTATTAATAGAATTACAAAACAGGACCAAGACTGAGCCTCATGGTTACACACCTAGGCCTATTACATCAGTCAGGTATCAGAGGGTTTGGCTACAAGTCCAAAACGTAGGCTTTCCATGTAAATGGCATGACATGCTTAACCAAAATGTTGCCACTTCAGCAAGAAATCAACCGAATGGATTAAAAAAATATTAGCCTAGTCCAAATTTAAAATGGAAAAAAACAACAACATCAACAAAAACAGCATATAAAAGGGGGATTCTGAAGCTTCCATGGGCTTTTATTAGCGAATGAGAAAATCACAGCACAGTGACCCTTCACTGTCTCCAAGCAAAACAGAGGCGGTGAGGTTGTGTTTGCAGGTGCAAGTGACAGTCATTCTCCATTGCCTCTTGAATGTTTACCATAAACAGCAACTTGGCTAATTAAAGGGGCAGGAGTTCCTTTTCAGGAGTCAGTGAGTCACACAGGGAATCTACAGTCAGGAATTTTTAGAAACTAGCCTATATCCCACTGGATGTTCAATAGATTTTCTCTCTGAGAAATTAATTTGCTTCAGCTTCCTGTTAGCATCAGGAAAATATGCTGGTGACAGTCACACTTATGACTGTCATGGCATAATAATATGTGTTGCTCGTTCTTGACTTTCAACTATGTTCATTAATCATCAATAAACAAAACAAAACAACAAAAAAACATTCAAAAGACCCTCGTTATCAGCTGGCTTCTTGGTCAATTGAAATGACCAACATTCTGAGATAATACCAGGTGGGATCGCAGGCCTGCAGGGCCACACAGCATCGGCCCTGGAGCCGGCAGGGATTCTGTATATGGCTCAAGGAACCTCAGCACTTTTTTTAAACTAATGGTTAACAAAATCTGATTTGCATCTCGTGTTGACAATGTTTCTGAAACTTGCAGCTATATATAATTAAGCAATCCTGGCCCACACAAGACTCAACTTTTCAAACCTGACAGAGTAGACTACTGTATTGACGGGAAATGAGGGACATGTGAGTTTACAATGAGCACGGCTTGACACTAATTTGTGCCTAGATTTAATCAAACCATGTGCACTGAACACCATGTGATTGATCTTCGCCTGACACCAACTTATTTCATGTGAAATCCATTAGGTCTCAATTGGTTACTGAGCATTTTCAGTTACAGTCTGCTAATTGTTCATAAGAGAGAATTCCTACATGCATTAACAAGGATGTGTTATGTCAAGATAACTGTCATAAGATCGGTTATCCTGTAATGTTAAGCCTATTTCCATCTTTATTCCCATCCATCTGATGCTGGGATCTCAAACCAATCACCATTCCAACTCATTTCATTATGCAAAGCAAAAGTGTAGAAAGTACACAAGTAAGCTGCATCAAAAATGCCTTTTCCATTTCATTATTGTCCTCCAGTGTCTCGATATTTGTGCCAGCATTATCTAATATATAAGTTAGTGAAATAAGAAAGCCTGATGCATAGGCGGCTAACATAATGTGAAAGTAAACTTTCCATCACCTATCGTTGCAATATACACAATGAAGACATTAGCCATTTTCTTCTCCTATAAGAAACTGGCTCCTATCAATGGTTTATTACAGGAATTGAATGGCAGGCTTACAGTGGATGGCAGATAACGATTAGGCTAATTGAAACAACGCAACGACCGAAAAACTAAACGTCTTCCTACCTGAAAAGAGCCTGGAAAAATATCTCATGTACATCGGCAATTACTTTAATCCGAGATTGTGACTCTGTCTCCTGAGGATCCTCTCCCTCCTCTGCTGCTCTGCTCGCTCTCCTTGTGAGAGCCATTAGCCGCAGCACACTGGGAGCAGGGATTGTACTGAAACGTCATCACTGCGGGCCAAAACATTAAAAAGTTACATTCGCGAGCGTCTAGACTGCGCGCGACAATACACAGACATGTCGATCATTCTGCAGCTAAACGAGTAAACAACCCGCAGGCAATAACAATGTGTGAAGGAGGCTGGTAGGTGCAGCTTCATCCTTAATGAGAAAATACGTCTGCGCTCGACTAGGCTCGTTTGTTCTTCACAAGGAAGCGGATGATATTAGCTTTTTTTGCGCACAGAAACGGCGAGAAACGCATGCATAAACAAGCTTGAGCTGAATGTTAATTAAGTTTTACCTATTCGCTGTGGTTTTCTGGGGATTTTTACTGCCACCGCGGGTCAGTGGTCAGTTGACAGTCGCTGGCACTAGTCAAAGTAAACATTAGCACCAGGACACGCAGGCTCCGATCAGTACGGAAAAGTTGTCGAGAAACTCCCCGGATGCGTGAGTATTAGGCCTGCTGGTACCGCCGCCGAGGCTGCTGCTCATGTGTGTCGAGAAGTCATAGCCGGTTAAGCTACAACATCCCTGTAACCTGCTAATACGCTAGCTAACTAAGTTGTGGACAAAATGTTCGGCTCCTCGAGATCTGGGGGAGTGAGAGGAGGCCAAGACCAGTTCAACTGGGATGATGTGAAAGTCGACAAACACAGAGAAAATTATCTCGGTAAGTCTAACTTGTAACGCCGCGTTAGCATAAATGCTAGCCTACCATGCTATTGGCTAGCGCAAACAACCATGCTATTAGCTAGCACTTAATGGGTTAGCATTTAGCAAGCTAACAGCGCTCTGCTAACGCGTAACCAAATGGGCAGGTCATTTACAAGCGTGGTTAAAGTGTAACGTAAGCTGCAACTTCAATGCCCCCACATGACTCTTTTCCATACCTTTTTCCGTAGTGTGCAAGTCCCTCATTACACTTCCTTTCGGCTGGTCGAGTCGCCTGGTGTTAACGTTATTTTAATGTAAATGTTGAGCCGGTTTGCCACACTATCAGCCGACGTGACAGATCTCAGCTCGCATTGCTGTCTGAGCAGAGAGCCGTAGCTTCACTCAGCACTGCTGCCTCCAACATGTCAGCATGCCAAACACCTACGTAGCGATTCCCCTCGTCAGCACTTACAGCTGGGATATAAAAGGAGAAAACGTATAAACAGCTTGTTCAACAGATGAGTGATTTTGGAGCAAGCAGTCAAGTAAGCCATGACCTGGGGACTTGCATATTAGGCGTACCGTCACCATACATGTACTGTCTGTCTGCAGCCAAGGGTTTAAAAAGTATGATGTCATGAGATCAACAGGTGACTCTAGGGAAGATGTGCACTCCACAATGTGTATTTTTCTAAACTAAAATATCATATCATTGCCCAAATCTCTCTCTCTCTCTCTCTCTCTCTCTCTCTCTCTCTCTCTCTCTCTCTCTCTCTCTCTCAGTCCTTACAAGTGTTATTTTAAATAGATACCACTGCCCCCCCATCTCTCACACCATCTTTCTCAATGCCACTGTGTTATTTTCAGGGAACTCTTTGATGGCACCAGTAGGACGCTGGCAGAAAGGCAAAGATCTGACGTGGTACGCAAAAGACAAAAAAGGAGGTGCACCGTTGTCCAGAGAAGAGGAGCTTGCTGCTGTGAGGGCTGCAGAGCAGGAGGCATTGATGGCTGCCCTGTATGTATCACATCCTAAATTATAATTGTTGACAAATGTAGGCCAATGCATAAATCCAAATTACATTTTCCCTTCTCGTTTTAGAGGGCACAAGAATATAAAGAGACAGCCAACTGGCCTGACCAAAGAGGTATTGCATGTTTTTCCAGTTTTGCTTTCTCTCAAAGTTCTTACACATTTTCAATAAATTTGCCTTCATTGAAAAGCTCCAACACTGTAGACCTTGGCTTGAATTTCCCCACTTTTCATACCAGGACCTTGCAGATGTGTGCAGGAGGGAAGAGGCGGATGGTGAGGAGAGAGATGTGGACCGTATTTCCGGCTTGGGAAGCTCCAGGTGATTTATGTCCCCTTAATAAAAAGTACATAGTGTCTATAACATTTTTTTTTTGTTCACATTTTGCTTTGAGTGCTAGTCACCAGGGCAGAGTGAATAATGAGTGGGTGAGTCTGCCCAGCTTTGGCTTTGGCACAGATTTTTTTTTTTTATGTTTCACTCAATTCATGATGACTGCTATGATTTACTTTCAGCACTCAGAACCTGATAAACTGACCAATCAACGTGAATTTGGCAAACCAACAAAATACACAACAAAGGGAGAGGGTTGTGTTTGGTTGCTGGATTGCTCTTATTAGTAGATAAGATAAAACTTCACTGATCACCATGGGGAAATTGGGTCGTAATTTGGGTAGTAATCAGATACAGCAAAGGAATATAGAATAAGATTATATCAATCAAATAGGGGTTATATAAACATACGCAACCAACACTGTCATCACTCTAACATGTTAGACATGTGAATGAAAATGTGGATTACAGCATCATGAGGCGGCACAAACCAGGAACTTACTGGGATGAAAGAAAAAAAAAAAACAGATGGGGAAAAAAATGTACCATATGAAAATATACCAAAGGTTTGAAATACATATAGCATGAAATTAGTTGAAAAAATATTAAAAAATCAATATATATTCATAATATAACAAATTAGACAAGTATGAGAATATGCTGAAAAACAATATGTGAAATTACAGCGTGTATATACAGGATGTAAAAAATTTGCATATATTCACATGGAACAGGTTTAAAGATTGCCATACAACGGTACAGAAAGAGTTGAGGCATGTAGACATGCCTTGTAAAAAAAACTATTCATCTACATAATATCAGAAGCCTGTTCCTGACAACTTGTTTTTTACTTGTGCATTTTTCATATATTTGAATATTAAATCTATTCATATGTAAATGCAGCATTTCATAAATTCAAATAACCTCCATTCCCGAGGTATTCAAATGATCAAGCTTCTACTTGTTATGTTTGTAAGGAACCTGTGTGAGAGCCAGCAGGGTGTTCATTTAAGGAATAACAGCATTATCTGTCTGAGTAACTCTCACCATGCTCTATTTTCGTACCAGTAAAAGTCATTAAAAATGTGCCTCTTGACATTCAAGTGGTGGAGAGAGGGCTGCTTATCTTAATGCATTGTGATTGGAGTGTACTTACTTACATGTGTGTTTCCATCTGCAGCGCAGGGTCGCGGAAAATGGTGCTCTCCCAAAAAGAGAAGGAGGCTGCTAAAATAGGCCTGTCAGTTTTCACAGTAAGTTTTTGTTTCCCCTGCCATTTCAGATGTCACAGAACACTAAAGGGATGGTTCAGGTTTATAAGACGCGTACTCTTCTCTGACTTATCATGAACTTGGGGCGACCTTTCACTCAATTCAGAAAGATTGTAATATCGGAGGCAGAAGTTGTTTGCATTTCTTAATGATACAAGTGCCAGTCAGTGTGGCTAGAGACCATTTTCTGAAAAATCACATGCAATAATTTCCAAGCAGTTTATAAACCTTTTTACAACATAGTGAACTAAAGACTTAAGTCTAATTTCTAAATAAATGGTTTTCATACTGACTTGCACTAATTAATATAAATGCAAATAATATCTACCTCTAATCTCAATAACAAAATACTAGTGTAAGTGCTTTTTGGATGGACTGAAAGGACTCCCAGTGTATAATAAATCAGACTGGCCTCTTAACTGTCCCTTAAGTGTAGCCTATCAGCTATTATGAGTATGATGGAACATGAATATTCCCCCGTTCCCATGTTGTTACAACAATAATTGCAGCATAATTGCACAGGACTCCTGCAACTTAATGCAAAGATTAAAAAAGTGCATTCTTCACAGCACCATAAGACGGAGGGTCGTCCAGAAACCTCAACAAAAAGAACATGTGAGAGTGAAGACAAGGAGGAGATGGAGCAAAGGTGAGTATATGTTACAGGAGTATAGTAACCACATGTGACACCTTATGAAATCAATCTAAACGTATGGCAAAATGCCTCAGATATAAGATAACATTTAGTTCTACAGGACAAAAGGGCCCTATACATTATGTCCCATGTTTTATTTGAACACTAAAGATATGCACTAATTATTTCTCATTCTGTAGACATGAGAGCAAGAAGAAGAAGAAGGAAAAGAAGAGCAAAAAGGAGAAAAAGAACAAGGAAAAGAAGAAGAAAAGGCAAAGAAGAGACTCGACCTCCTCAGAGTCGGATGACAACAGAAAAAGGTCGGCTCATTTCTCCACATTTGTTGTCAGTGTGTCACATGTATTGCTGTTGGAGAGTTATACATGGTCAAATGAGGAAACCTGAAGATTTACTGTTGGGCGAAATCTCTCCTCCGTCAGCACTAGAGGGCACCGAGGCTCTGTCCCGCAGACAGCTACTTATAGTGTCATCTTTTTAACGTGGGAGTCTGGGGATGCAGATATTATGCAGTTTAAAACCTGAGACCTTAACTATGTCCTGCAAGTCAAGTTGGGGATGGAGGGATACATATCAGACTGAATAATTTAGTTTGAGTGCATAATTGCAAAGTAATTAAATAATTGGCGATAAAAGAAGCATGATGTAGGGCAACATGTGGTGATAGTGTACAGAAACAATGAGATGGGTTGAATTTACAGAACTTTCTGAGTTAAGGGAGGTTTACTGCAGCTTGAGGAGAATATTCAGTCATATTCACCTACAGCTGGCATTTGGTATTTTCTGTGGATGTCATGACTGATCAGCGCCTCAGGCAGCTACTTCTTCCCCAGCCTCGCGTCAGCTTATTCGACCCCCACCAGGTCCCAATCATTGATTGTTTGTTTCCTTTTACTCTTCAGGCACAGAAAGGACCACCATCATCATAATCCATCATGCCACAGTCAGAGTGGAGCCAGACCCCATGACAGCCATTCAAGGGGGGGGGCAAAGGCCGAGCGCCCCCCCTCCTACCCCCATCGTCGACAGCAGCGGCGTGACACAGACTCCTCCGACAGGGGGTCTCCTGTCCCCCGCAACCACGCCAGCCACAAGACGGCCCCTGCTGGTGCCACACAAAGCCACAGGCGGCGCCACGACACAGACTCGGACGACTAATGTCCTCCCCACCCCCCCAATCAGAGACACGCGGACGGAGCGCTCTGCAGCAGCCTGACTGGCCCATAAGACCTCATTTACCCCGGACAGCTAAATGGACTGTGGATGCAAACAGGCCGATATGCTCGACTAACAGGCTTTGGCCACATGTTTTAACTACTTCAACCAATCAGTTGGTCAGTCGGTCATGCACCCCCTCCTTCACCTTTTTTGTTGTTGTTTTTGATAATGTCCTGTGAAATGTTTGTTGTAAACAAAAGAAATGTCTTTTTTTTAACAATTTGTTTTAGGTGATGAAACTACCATTTTTTTTTATTTTTTTTTATCACTAGCAGTTTTGAATATTTGTTTTTATTTCATTAGATAGGAAATTGTGCAAGATGAATTATTTTGAGAAACAAAGAGTGATATGGCTACATAAAATGTTTTGCGTATTTCTTAACATGGTAATCTCTCATTTTCTTATTTTTGGTGACATCTTTGGTGCCAAGCGCTCATTGCTGTGGTGTTTCTGCGCTGCACTTCCCAGAGATCACCTGTCAATCAAACAGTGGGGCCAGTACTGTGACATCTTTTTCCTTGGATTTTCTGTTGATTAGGTTTTAATTATTAATTTGTTGTAGGCACTGGTCTTTTCTCAGCTATGGTAGATCTCGCTGCTCATGCAAACTACCGAGTTCTTCTATTTATCCCAAACAAAGTGCTGCTGCTGCAGTTGGAAACGTAAAACATCACTTCCTGTGTGGCAGACAGAAAGGGAAAGACCTACCTGACACCCGGTGTTTAGAACAGCAAGTGCCATGGTTTTCATGAACTGGGTATAGGTTTAATCATTATTATATCAATCAGTGAAAGAGAGTAGTAAAACACACATTTATTTAGATGAAAATGTCACAGATAATTTTTTTATGGTATAAATAGAGTTGGCAGCTTTTCATACAAGTGAGGCAAAGACTGTTGAAGGATAAGAGAAGAAAGTCAGCAGCACAGTAGTATCTATTTTTCATAACAATGTTATGAAAATATTTTTTCAGGTAAATGTAGGGAACCGCACATACCCCCTGCAAAACCAAGCCTACATTTGAATGGAGTCAAACAACTGAGTGTTTCTTTTAGCGTCTGCTATGTTGAAAATCCTCTGAGATGTTCCTTGATGCTTTTCGTCCTTGCACCTCTCCTCCGTCCCACTGTGCCTCTCGCGCTACTCAGCAGCTCCGGTCCTTTTCTTTCCTCAATCATGCCAGCGCTCCATTGTCCCTCCCCGTTCTAGGTTCAGCTCCCTGACTGGTGAGATACCATTGGAATGCACTCCACTGGTCATAATAGAGTGTAGTGTTTGCATTTGCCTTGAATTGGTCTGAAAGAGGGTATTCTGCTGGCTGGCACCTGGGGGGTGCACTAAAAAGAGCAAGGCATTCACAAAGAAGAGTGCAAAAAACCAGGCTGGTCCTTTTATATGGCCGAGTACCGTTAGACCGCCACACACAAACCAAGCTGATGGACCAGCAGGAGAGGAGGCCAGACAAAGCCACCCTGTAAGGGACCCGAGACTCTTACCCCCTCCCCTTCCACGACCACCATACTCTCCTGCCATGTTTTATAGGCTTGGCTGCGTTAACCATAGCAGCCTAATCAACCTGAAAGAACGTTGTCCTAGATTGCTCCCCGGTTGCACCACCCCCCCCGTCCAACTCTGGCGCCTATGCACACATATACCCTATGTTAAAGGTAAGGTGAGCTATCCACATTCATCAGTTTTAACACAGACACTGGGTGGCTGCCATCACCAACACAATTCTTCCTAGGTCAAGGGGTGACAGACCCGGCAGGAGGTTGCAATGACACCAATTTTGAGGTCCGTTGTTAAATTTTAGTATTGCTTCGTCTTGGCTCCAAATATATTTCTATTCAGTCTCTTTAAAGGTGATGAAAATAGAAAGTTTTCAAAGATACTAGTTTTAAGGGACAAGGACATAAGACTACAAAGCTACATTGTGCACCATAACATTCAGCAATTCAATTTTATTGCATAGAATGAGACAAATGAATGAAAATCAAATGCAGATCCATTTTATCCAGTCGCTTTAATTACAGTGCTTTTTTTTCACAAAACAAAAGCTAAAGTAACTTAACATAAAAAAAAATGCTTCGACAAAGTTTGCTAAGAGATTAACATACAATTTTCAACAAACATTTAGGCAGTTATCAATCAAAAAGTGTTTAATGCACCACTAAGACATTTCCAGAGCAGTAGAGTGAAAGAACGCCCACACCTTTAGATAAGAAGCATGAAAATAAGAGGCAACATGTGTCTTGGATAAGAAGGCATAAGTATGGCTTCTTGTTCGCCCCAAGGACATGTGCAGCAAAGGAAGAAATACTAGCACTACGCTAAACATTTAGCTCAAACTGATTTTGTATTGCCATCAAAATGCCTCCTCCCAGATTGTGTTAATCAATTCTCAATAAAAAGGCATGTCATTTTCTTGATGGAGCCTATTGTAAGGACACTAGGGACATCATAGTGTGCAACTTGTTTTGTTACCGTTGCATCACACAGTACATACATTAGGTTACAGTATAGGGCTGTTAAAATTCGTTCTCAGTGGGGTAATAGTTCTTGTGCAGCCTAATGATGTAAACAATTAGCTAGTCCCATGTAGACAATCGTTTGCACGTCCTTTAAGACCAACAGACCACATCATGCATTTTTGCTAATTCAGGTATATTGCAAAGGCAGAACATGATCAACCTGAGACACTGTCATACAAACACAAAAATCCAATGTTGACTGAACAGACTGCCTCTCTGTCAATCATAAAGCAGGTAGATGAGAGATCATGGCAGCATTTCTCAATTCAAGCTAACAACTGACATACTGTATAACAAAGGCTGGTAAGTGTTCACAGGAGTTCTTGACTTGGACTGAGTAATCTCACAGTACAGATAGTACGACTAGTTAATGCCAGTGTTTGCTAAATGGTAATTTGGGGGCTGGATACTGGTAGCCGTTTTTTCTTTTAAAGTAACCATAGCAGTTGCAAGTAGTGCATCAGTGTTATAATTAATTCATTGATAATTGATGCCCCCTAATGAAACACTCCTTACAGTACGCATTACCAGTTCACATACAAGCTGATAAAAAGAAGTCATCAGGTTGCACTGAGGTCCTGGGGCCAAAGTTAGCTGGTAAATTTTTATTCTTTGCCTCCCTTTCTTATTTCAATACACATGTGGCTGCCCAACGGCCAGGAAGAGAAATAACCATGGTAGGTTTTATAAGTGTGCAACAAGCTGCCCTATTACCAAATGTATTTACATTAACATTAAATAAGAAACCTGACAGCTTTACAAGAATAGATTACCCCCCCCTGGCCTGTATTTTTTTGTTGTAATTACAGCTGAAGTGAGGGCAGCTTCCAGTACTTTTTTTTTTTTTTGGACAAGGTAGCTCAATTTGCAACACTAGAAGAGTAGAGAGCAAGGATAGAGAGTGGGTACAGTATATTAGTTGAGGATAGCAGGTGATTATTTCTGGTTCTTGAGCTGATTAGACAACCAATCCAGTCCTTCATAGAGACCATCCCCGGTGGTGGCACAGGTTGCCTGGATGTACCAGCTCCTCTGGCGAAGGGAGTGAAGTCCCAGTTTATCTGTGATTTCTGCTGCATTCATAGCATTTGGAAGGTCCTAAGAACACAAAACGAGAAAACATTAGAAAGGCCACTCTATTTTACCTACGCCTATATTCTGTATCTGCCTATATCAGAGATGGTGGATGCTTCTAATAAAGTAAAACGTACCTGTTTGTTGGCGAACACTAATAGCACAGCGTCACGTAGCTCATCCTCTGCCAACATCCTCATGAGCTCCTCACGGGCCTCATTCACTCGTTCTCTGTCATTGCTGTCCACAACGAAGATGAGACCTGAAACAACAAGGACATGGAGAAGAAATAAATGAGTTGTATCTTAAAGACATACAGTAGATGACACGCACAAGGCATTGGGAAATTCATCATGGGAAGTTAGCATATCCCATGACAAACAGATCGATCTAAAACCAACAAATGTCAAGTTCACACTGGCACTAAGCACTGACTCTGAAACAACACTTACCCTGTGTGTTCTGGAAGTAATGACGCCACAACGGTCGAATTTTGTCTTGACCACCGACATCCCACACTGTAAAACTGATGTTCTTGTACTCTACTGTCTCTACATTAAAACCTGAAAACAAAGATGATAGTCACATCAAAAACCTACTTAAAATTCTTATAATACAGAATAAGGGGCCCGCCGTATATGTGAACTGACTTCCTAAAAATATTTGATTACAGCAATTGCAATGTTTTACAACAGTAAAGTATTATGCCATTTGATGCAAAATGCATACTCCTGTCCAGGCTAAACTTCATTACCGCATATTAATTGACTTACCTATTGTAGGAATGGTAGTCACAATTTCTCCAAGCTTGAGCTTGTATAAAATAGTTGTCTTTCCAGCAGCATCAAGGCCTACCATGAGGATCCTCATCTCCTTTTTCCCAAATATTTTAAAAAGACCTGCAAACATATTCCCCATGGTGGCAGGTGATGGGAGCCCACTTTGGTATGAGAAACCTGGGGAAAAAACAGATCAGCCGTTTCAAACGGGGTGCCATAGCAGAAGCAGAAGCGTGTGGCTGACAAGCTAAAATACAGCTAGAGACCAATGAATGAAGATTAGGGGGCAGAAATTCTTGAAAAAACATCCTAACCCAACTTGACATCAGAAGGCAAGAGAGACAAAATGTGCCCGCAACATGCGATAGGTGCACTATCTCGCAGTTATTCACCAAGTTGTTCTTCTGTATTACAACTTCCATCCACATGAGAAGTACGAAACATCAGTAACGTCTATATATAGTAAGGACGTCACTCTGATCAAGTTTTAACACAAAGACTAACGTTAGATGAGACACGAGCTGTTTCGCAATTGAGGCCCCAATGCGGCTCATTTGAGTAAACAGACAGTAGCCAATGCTAGCTAGTTAGCTTGCTACAATGTAAAGTTGCCTTACTACCATTGTTTTTATTTTGAACAAGTACTTAACACAAGATGCCCCTTTTCCAATATGCAAAGACCCATTTTATGTACTTTAAACAGCGTGTAGTAAGAATAAGGTCACAATTTTCCAAAAATGAAATTCCAGGCAAGAGTCTGATCCATCGAATCAGCTACGATAACGGCAACGTTAGCTTTTAGCAGCAAGACGTTTTAGCATATTTCCTTCTCAGTGCCCGACCTTCACAACCACTATCATAAACATGATGTTGCTTACATACTGGGTCGTTATTTTTTTAGGTTTACATTCAACGAAAACAACAGTAAATTTGCTTTAAAAAGTTTTCCCTTACACAGTTGTTATCTTTCTTTTCCTCTTCAAGGCGTTTCCTTCCTCAAGAAAATGGCGATAATTTGACACGTCAGAGGTTCCAGTGAAACTTCCGTGATCATCAGCCTATAGAATGTCGCCCCCTGTGGCCGGGAGGAGAACGACATGCAGAGCCTGTCATACACTCCATTACTCCAACTCTAGTGGGTTTTATTTTACCGTTTCAGCATCTATTCTGTGTTTTCCAATTCTGGTTTATACACAGACTCCTGAAGAAGGCATTAAATGCCGAAACGTCGATTAAATTCATACTTTTGCATTGGAGTTACGAGTGTGCGGCTTCTCGTTTCTTTTGATGTTTATGCCCTGTAAGCCAGCACCTCAACAACATAGGTGTGCGTTTTTTTCTTTTCTTCCTTTTTATACACAGACTCAAACATTTGATAAAATTGGATTCAGTAATTATCAGTGAATATGATTTTTTTTTTTTAGGTGAGACCAGAGCTAATCGGGAGTCCATGGCTTCCAGACCTCTGCGCATCAAGCTTGAACAAGAGCAAAAATCAACTCCAACACTGTCAATCTCACTGGAAGAAGGTCGTTTTCATTATCGACTGAATAACAAGTAGCCTACGGCATGTCAGGTAGGTTACATGAACCCCTGACAATGCAGTTCTGTTTATAAAAGGTGGCAGTCATAACAAACACAAAATACATCCAAAATTCCTGGAATATGATATCATTGCCAGTCAGCGTCACACGTCTTTAATCCTCTCAGTAGCATATATACTGTAATTGTCTGTATAGCAGTGATTTCTTGTCATAGAAGTGAATTGGGCATTTTAGCGTAAAGTGAGTCTTTATCGGATCTACATTTTTTTTTTTTTTATCATTAGGCTACTATATAGGCTAATGGAGAAGAAACCCCTTTAGAAGCCAAATATCTCATTAGGGGACCAATGTTCCCTCTGGCTGTATGAATCTATGCAAGACATTTTGGTGATTTATAACGTTGACCAAATAATAACCTTATATCTTGTCAGTTATCAGTCATAATATTATTTAGTCGAAATTTAGTCGATTTAAGGGAGTTTGGAAGTTTTGGTGGAAAGGAGACTGTGCCATAGGGTTTAGTGAAGGGATGTTGACTCTCCTCTCTTGTTGACTATAATCTCACCTGTCTCACTGAGTAGTTGCCTAGTTGTGTCCCTTGGAAAACAGGGATGGAAACAAACCTTGAACATAGATCAAGTAAGTTAATGGTGGTGGCAACCAAAGACTCATGATCTGTGACCTGGCAACCTATCACCCTCTTTCACTGCCAGATTAACCCTTTGCTTTAACACTACGGTTCCAGCAATAGATGTCTGTTGATGTCAGTTGAAGAACCTGGGTACAAAATGCTGCTGAAGTGTCTTTAAACAAGACACTGAATGCCTACCAGCTCCAGGAGTGCTGTTGTATAACTGACCCTGTGCTCTGACCACCCTGTTGAGGGGGCAAGCAAAAAGAAAATCTCCCCATACGGATCACAGATAAAGTATAATTTTCACAACAGAAGCTAATATGAGAGGAGAAGCTAATGTGAGAGGGGAAACTGATGTGGAGACCAAGTCAGAAGTCCAGTGTGAAATAACCAGCTTATACGTTGTGTATTCATTATCTAAATAACGCTCAAAAAGAGGAAATCTTTCACAGCATCTGCCAAAGGGGCATTCAAATGTTGACTTATAGTCTGTCACACAGTTTAAATGAATTTAAATCTATAAAGATACTTGTTCTCAAACTCTGCAGCTTTCACTTCCACTTTTGATCCACGACCAGGTCATTAAGGAGAAGTCTAACCACATGTTATTGTTGGAGCGGTTGAATTTTAACCAGGGTCAACTATGCCTGCCACCCCCCAGCAGAGGGGGCAGCAGGAGGGGAGAAGGGCAGGAGGGACAGGGAGGGAACAGCAGGAGGGAGAGGGGTCTATAGTGTGTGACGGACCACACAGTGAAGCCTCATAATGCCGTCTCACTCTGGAACCATAATTTGTGGTTTTGCCCTGCCAAATGCCTGGGGAATGGCTTTCAGCATATTTTCACAGCAACTGTTGTCTTCACTTATGAATGTTGGAGGTGTTTACTTAGAGGCAATTCTTTTTCTTTTAAGTGGTTGTGGATTCAACCATTTAATTGAGAATCACATATCAAATTACTGTTTTTTTTTTCTTTTTCATTCAGCTTGTATCGTGCATTATTATTGCGCACAGGGAGAAAAAATCAGTTGGAACATGGAAATGCCTCAGTCCAATCTCAATGAAACTTAATCTATAAAACTCACACTACTATTAAATACTCTCTCTGTCTGTCTTTCTCTCTGTCTCCCAGTCTCTATTTCCCTATTTCTCTCGCGGAAATAGTTTGAACCCAATGAACTTTGTTCAAACAATTAGGAAACCAGGTTTTAAAGCATATTGCAAAAACAAATATCACAATGATTTCAATTGTTAACACACATGCAACTGTGTTTATCTTTTAGCAATAACACCAGAAAATATTGTATGATTCCAAGGTGTAATATATGTAAATATTTGGCATGCTCCTGTGTGTTTGACATAACAAAAATCAAAACATTGTGGTTGCACTGTGGAATCCCTTTCTAAAGACCGAAGACCAGTAGGTACAGTCTTGTCTGTAACTGTGACCAGTGGCTTTTCATAAATTAGAGGTCTGCCAATGTTGGTGCAGTATTAATGAGTTCAGAAAGTCACATTCTAAAATTCTACAATTCTATATAGCAAAACAATTGATTCCCCATTGTACTGCAATTCTAATTATCTAAAAATAATTCCAGTTCCTTCTTAATTAGTGCTATCTAACGCCATGTCAGGATGGTTCTATATATCATCTTAAAAACAAGGTTATATAGAGACAACCTATCCTTTAAATGCGAGCCAAACAAACACACTGTTGAGCACCTGTCTTTTCTTTTAATTTCTACAGCTGTACCAATATTTTAAAATCAAGCAACCCATTGATAACCTGGGAGAGCCAGCATACTACATATATTACAGCATATTAGCGTGTGGTCTGCACAGTTCACACAGTGAAGCTGAATAAGACAGACAACAGAGAGCAAGAGGCCTCAACTATTCACTCTTCTGTGACTCCTCACCGCTTAGGTTTGGGCGATTTACTACAGCTCAACCCGTGCCTAGGGGCTATTTTAATAAGTACAGTTAACAAGACAAATGAAGCAGATGTAGCTACAAAGTACTGTTTGACTTGGGCGAACTTCCCAACAACTGGAAAAAAAAACGAGAGTCAAACCCCCACAGTCTCTTTACTGCACAGGGAGTAAGAGCACAGGTGCAGGTGCTGAGGTGTGACAGGGAGACTTAGGGGAAACACCTGCAATGAAACCTGTCAAAATTATATTTTATTATTGCTGTATTTTCTCCTTCATTCCTTCGCCAATTCTGATATCTTGACGCTGAGCCAATCCTTCTAAGTGGAATATTGCTACTGCAGGCTGAAAACAATGATATTGTTTGTGAAACTGAATCAATCAATAAATGAATCAAGCATGTAGCACCATTATTGTATTTCTAAGATGTACATTTTGGATTCATAATAATTTAAAATAGGCTATATTTAGCCAAAATAATATACAGTGTGTAAATTAATACATTTCAAAGCTTAAAAAAGCTCTTTGTAGTTAGAAACTCTCCATAGTGGCTGATCTCTTTTTTTCACTGTATGTGGATCACAGCTTTAAAATCTTAGAAAAACAAGTTGATTGCGGCAACATTATCATAACATGCAACGTACCATGTAGTGAGTCGAAGGCACTGCGAAGATCCTAGAGGTAATGCTGAATCCCCCTTTCCGTACTCCATAGGCGAACAGAGCGGTAATATCCATTTGAAGGGCTTCTTCCTTTCGGCTTCATATCTCACCAGATACTGACAGTTGTGATGTGTGGACAGAGGAAAATAGGACAGTAGGGGGTGTATATATTTACACACACCCCCTCAAAGCACACACACAAACACACAAACACAAACAAATTCTGACGGCCATGCTTGCGCACACGCTTAACTTTCTCCCCCACATACGCAGATATGCACAAACGTGCACGCACACACATGCACTCTCTTTTTCTCCTTCCCTTTCTCTTTATTCATGTCAATTGTGTCTCCGGGACACCTATCCCCACCTAGGGGTCAGGGCCCCAGAACAGTAGGGCTCTGAAGATTTCCCAAGTAATCTGTCTCTGCAGAAAATATGCTCTTATAGGACATTTTTGGGCAATGTATATGCACTAGGTCATCACCTATGAGATGTTATTCATGTCGCTGAGTCAGTCATGCCCAAATCAAAGCAAATTTATGGGTGACCAAGCAGGGAGTAAGGCTCGTCTGCAGTGTGTGAATGGAGGAAGGCCGCCAAGGGGCCAAACAGGCTTCGCAGTAGGAAGTGGGTACGGATCTCAGTAGGGGCCTTACTCCCCTCTGAGACGAAGCCTAGTGAGGATAAAAACGCTCAGTAAGGGGCTTGGGAACACTGGTCTGTTGTGTGTGCGTGTGTGTGTCTGTCTGTGTGTGTGTGTGAGAGAGAGAGAGTGAGAGAATGTCTGTGTTTGTGTGTGTGCATGCGTGTGTGTGTGTGTGCACGCAGGGAAGTTTGACATCACTGCAGCTTCGTGAGCCTTCACATTCGGTTAGATAAGTGATTCTGGATGTGTATGGAGCACATGTGTATCCTGGGGTGAGGGTTCAGTAACAATAGTCATAATAATGATGATAATGGACACACATTATGAAATGGCCCTCGGGCAACCAACAGACCGCTGTGTGGGTCGTACAATGGAGCTGGATTGGGCTAAGCGATGCTGGAACTCAGATGGACAGGCATGGGACGCCTCCCTCTGCGTCTCATGTACTGGATTATAGGTCGGGCAAAATCCCAAGGAGGTGCGAAGCAGGAAACAAACCGAACATTATTACAGCGACCCACATCGTTGCCATGAGAGGATCCATGCTGGCTTTACCCATTGGCAACAAGTGCCACTGGGCACCCTACCCCACGCCTCTCACAGTAGGGGGCGCTATAGACAGAGACAGGCTGGGGCAAAGGATAAATGCGCACCAGTGTCGGCTGCCAATCACCTTTGTATGGCGATTGTCGGCAGTCTGAAAAGGTCGTTAAGGGGATTTACATAACATTTTGCACTCCGCCCCGGGCGCATACGGAAATGTTTGATTCCATATTAAGTCCTCACCATATGAAGAATGTTCTCATGTATTTTGACAACACAATTTATGCAAACAAATGGAATGAGGTGAACTGTGCTTTCACAAAGTTGAATGGCAGAATAATTTGAGATACATGTTCGATAGTTTTCAGAGGCAATGGGATGATGCGAGACGAAAACCAAGATGTAAACGACCAGAATACTACATGTTTTCTCCACTTGTCCTCCATATTTTTCACAAACCTTTTGGAAACATAGTTGTACAATAAAGATTCCTTCACCCCTGATGCTACCAATGATCTCGTACTGTGTTACAATTTAATATTTGTGAACAGTTGTGTTAGGCTATATTTCCTGTAATCTAAATATTGGTTCGTCAGTTCCCATGTGGCCCTTTCATTCCTCTAAATGACAACTGGTGGAGAGGAAAGTATCTGTGGGGTCCATTGAGTCACGGGAGATGTCCTGGGACATCCGTAACAGATGGTTCAGACAAGCTCTTCGAGGACGCACTTCCTCAGGGGGGACAGGGGGCCACTGGGGTGGGAAGGGGGAATGTATTAAGTATGGGAATTGCTGGTGTGCTAGATGCGGGTCTACTGGCAAGGTGTGAGGATTCACATAGAACAGCATGTCTGTGCCAGGGGCTGGATTTCCTGGTAAAGGATGACTAGGTTGGACGTGAGGTTACCATGGCCCATTTCTTCAAATGAGTTTGTTTAACACCCATTGAATGACCTACATTGCTCCAGGACATTTCACCACCTTCTATTGACTGAAAGGACATTTTCATTAGAGTAATTTTTGAGGCTACATCTGCTGCTCTCTCTTGGAAACTTGCATCAAGCATCCACAGAGGCTATTACGTGACATTGCGAGATGAAACAATAGTGAGGATAAAGATATTTCTTTGAAAGACTTTTGTTTTCCTCAGTGGGTTAGTTTGAAGTTGATTCATGTCTGCTATGTGTATACAGGTTTTTAAGGGTTGTCCCACCCCAATTCCCTGTTTTAAATCCAGCTATATCCCATTGGAGGAGGCATCAAAGATAAAAGTGTGAACCTGTTCCACCTTGGGGTAGATAATTGGTTGGAATGCACAGCATGTCGAAGCAGGGCCTTGAGGACAACCAGCACCAACCAAAACCTGTGGCATCAAGAACAGCTAGGTGTCCATACTTGGCACTGCATCCTCCAATTGTCATGCTGATGTCAAATGATTTGTAACCCAGTCTCATTCTGTTTCTCCAACATTCAGGCATCCATGATATTGACAGGCTGATTATGAGAGGCCCTGTGGGTCCATTGAAGAGGCTTCATGGTGACAAACCTAACACGCTCCCAAGGTGGTCCAGGTAGGGGTTTTGTTGCTACTGACAACTGATCTCTCTCAGTTATGTAAGCCCCTGTAAGATAATGCTACACTGATGAAACAATCAATTTGTCATTAAACACGAGGAGGCTTTTCATTTTGAACATTGCAGGTTTGAGTACAACAGAGTTGCTACTGAGACAAGCTGTGTACTAAAATAACTACACCAATGACTATCTGATCATTGAAGCAAAATCATCATTCCTCTTTAGGTCCCAGTATTTTGTTTCCTGTCACAATGTAAATATAGATATACTGCATGTTAGCACTGTTCGTTATGGATCTACTGTTTCCCTGGACATTGTTTTGATGGGGAAGGCTTCTTTGCGTGTGTGTGTGTGTGTGTGTGTGTGTGTGTGTGTATCTGTCTGTTTGTCTGTCTGTCTGCGTGTATGTTCAACAGCGCACCTGTCTGCCTTCAGGCTGAAAAAGGCTACAGCCTCTCATTTCTGGCTGGCGCTCGTGTGGTAATGCATTAGAGGGCTTGTCATTGCGCTTTATTGAAGGCCTCTGACAACCCATTTGACACTCTCGACAGGGTCAGAGGTGTCAACCTGCTCAGACTGACAGGGAGATGGACACATTAGGGCACAGGCGAATTAGGTTGCTCCCTGAGTCAATTGCAGGTTGTAGCCCTAGGGCACTTTGCTGCTCCGCCAATAAAGCCTGGAGGTATCCATGTTTGATGCACAGATAGAAAACGACAGTAGAAATATAGATCCCTCTCCAGCATTATCATCATCCATCATTGCCTTCTGTATTTTTATTGTTTGTGACATTTTCCCTTTAGATTTTTTCTTTTTGTATTGGGTTTATGTGTCTGTTTAGTGCAAAAAAAACCCCGCAATCATAGAGCTATTATAAAAATTGCAACAACATACTCTTATGATCCCATTGATTGTTCTTTGCGGGACAATTCCTGACATGGGCGCATGGTGAATGGACTTGGACAATGCCACTGGAAAATTTCTCTGCAAATTCTCAACCAGAAACAACATTTAATTTGTTTCTTGGTTGGTTCACTCACAAATTTGCTTGTGCACACCTTGAAAATTAGTTTTGTGCACGTCCAGAGTAAATCTGCAAACATTAAGCATGTGAAACAAACAGGAAATGGTTTAAAACCGGAATGAACTACTAATTAGCACATTATTTCAGATATAATTTTGAAGATTGTGTGCACACTTGCATGTGAGGGTGTGAAGAATCGGGGGCTTGTATGGGCCAGCAAACTGCAAACAATTTAGCTGAAACCGCATAGGATGGAAATAATGGCACAATGAATTCTAAAGTCTCAAATCCTTGTTAAGACCCTCCATCTTTCAAACTAAACTGGATCACACCAAGAATCTCCTATCCCTTTATCCTGTTTAGATCCTCTAATCCCTCGGCCATTTTCCATTCTTTCTCTTTTTCTCATTTCAAATGGCAACTGTTTGGTTGTCCGGCATTGGAACGTTGAGAATTTGTCCTCTCTGTGAAAAGAAAGTAACTATATTGAAGAAAGGAAGAACAGCTTGACAGAGCCAAGAATGCCACTGATCTCTTTAAGTCCCATAATGAGATGTTTTCTCTGCTCAGAGCTTGTATTGACATGGAGACTAATGATTTCCACATAGTAATAGATTGAGAAAGTAATGCGAAGGGGTGGGAAAGACAACACTGAGTGATTAAAGTAGTAGAGTAGCCAAGATGCTCAATACCTCTCTTTGTATGGGATGTGAAGACCCTCGATGATATCACATCCCTGGAGCAAACAAGCACAGAAGGATATATGGCAGAGTTTAAATGCATTTCCAGAGAAGACTTTCAGGACAACTGAATTTCAAATTTGGAAAAAAAAAGACTTTCCTGATCATTAAAAATGCCATACATCTAATACATAAGCATAATTATATTAGCCCAACCCAACTACTAAGAGATTAAATGAAATGTTTAGACTTGTATGAAACTTTCCTGCAGCCCTAGACCTTCCAATTAGGGACTAATGCTATCTATATTAACCCTTCGCCCCCTCCCTGACTTCGCTTTAGAGAGGGAGGGACAAGGGGGCTGGGGGTGCCCCAATAAAAACAGCACTAAAATGCAATTACAGTGCTGTGAAGAATGGGACTTGTCAGTAATTTGCTGGCTAAAACCGAGGAGATTGCAGGTCTGGGGCCGATTGGAATTCTGAGCCTGCAGTGCAGTGTGGGAAAAGCAGTGGGAAGGCAAGCACCACCCTTTGTGGGGTAATTACTGGAACTACCAGAGGCCAGCGCCAGTCCCTGCTAATGATAACCCCTCTCCTCTCCCCTGCTAGTCACCTTGTAATTGATATACCCTATCTCTCTCTCTCACTCACTCACTCACTCACTCACTCACTCACTCACTCACTCACATACATGGTATACTGGCATTTCCATGGCAAAACTCGCAAGAATAAGTGAGAGGACTGCTCACGCGAGGAAATGGCACCACTGAGCGCTCTGGTACATCCAGCGAGCGCAGTGCCAGCTCTCGTACGAGGGAATTTTGTTCGCTTTGTGAGCAATATTGCAGCTTGCAAGCAGAAATCCGTATTTGCGCGCTCAAGGAGAGAGCAGAGTTCATCCCTCACACACAATTAAGCTACTCCGTGAGCTCTCCAAGCTTTTTTCTGTGTTCAAGTTTCATTTAGTTTTGACAGTCGGGGGCGGGCTCGTCGCTGGGTCGCTGCGTCCATAAATTTCATTGGTTACTGTAAAGTCCCCGCCCTTGTTTCGAAACTGTGTTGTGATTGGCTGTTTGCTACCCTCTGAGGTACAAAACATGGCTGCGCTCCTCTAGCACAGAGCCACTGTTTACAATAAAGAAAAATTGCCTGCTTCTACCTCTCTCTTCCTCATCTTCTTCGTATTTAATCTGTGTTGATGTCGTTGCACAAGGTATAAGCCAATCACAACACAGTTTTGGACAAGGGCGGGGATTTTACAGTAACATGAAATTTATTGACACCAGTGATGGGCCCACCTCTGATTGTCAAAACTAAATGAAACTTAAGCACAGAAAAAAGCTTGGAGAGCTAATTGTGTGTGAGGGATGGACTTTGCTCGCTCCTTCAGGTTGTGTACACGCTCAACAAGTGTGGATTTCTACTTGCAAGCTGCAAAATTGCTTGCAAAGACGAAGTTCCCTCTCGCGTGCCACTGCCTGGGAGTTCCTGCGCACGTGGCGGTGCCGTTTCCTCGCGTGAGCAGTCGTCTTGCTCGAGCGCAAGTTCTCACTTTTGCTCACGAGTTTTATCATGGAAATGCCACCATACACACACACACACACACACACACACACACACACACACAAACACACACAATTTGTGGACCGCACCACACAGAGTCTAGTCTAACCACTGCAAGTCAGCCATAATAAGTTGATGATCCCAAAGTATGCATGCAGTATACAGTATATAATTGCTCCCAGTGATAACAAAGAAAAGCAATATGATTCACATTTCCGCAAGTTAGTAAAGAAACTCTGTATGTCTTAAAACTACGGATATTAAATCTTAATCCCAAACAACCCCACCAGAGATGAAAGACATGAGTGAACTGTGAAGTGTTAATATGAAACTGTTAATGGAAATGCATGCGTGCACATCCTACCTGTTGAACTGCTTTGAGCCGGAGAGGGGTGAAAAGGTGACTGACTGATCATGTCTGCCTCCTCCTCCCCACCACAGTCTCACCCCACACTGGTCTGGATGACCCCTTGTCAGCACCCCCCCACCCCCCTTACACACACACACATACACCCAGACCACATCTTACAGCAGCATACCTGAACACACAGGGCTCGCCTGAAAAAAACGGAAGAATTTGTGTATTCCTACCATGTATGCAGGCTCTTCAGTCAATGTACTAATCATATTCATGCACACACATATCCACACATGCAGGTGCATACAAACACACGCACACACACACACACACACACACTGTATGGTGCATTAGCATGTCTCCCATATGCCCCTTCCCCCGCTGTTATCTCCCTAGTTTGACTAATGTTCTCTTGTAAGTACAGAGGTGGCAAAATTCCTTTGTTCGCTCCAACAATACAAACAGGCACTTCAAAAGGGATAAGGCTGCTTTACAGGTGCCACATCTCTTCTGATGATGGGTGTCCTCTTTAGAAAGCTCGGAGATAACCCATCATCCCCATTCAAGGCAGGTGACATACTTCGCACGTTTCCCTCCTCGGCTGTAAAAGAGAAAATATCGCCATGATTGCTGCAGATGTAAGATGTTTCAAAATACAGTTTAAAGGCTCATTATGGAAGAATGTTTGTACCATCTGAAGAAGACTAATGAGCTGGTTCTTTTGCCCATAACCGAAAAATCGAATGTTGATCCAAAAGTGGCAAATACGTGATTAGTTTTGTGTGATAAACAACACATTGGTGAATCTTTAGTTAGAATATAGTGGCTGAAGTGTTGAATAAAGGTGTGAGCGCTGTCAGGATCTATTTATTTAGAAAACAGAAGTGCTAAAGATTATCACTCACAGGGCGTATAAATACAGGGCTAACAAGGCAAAATTTTTAACACTTTTTTGAGTGGGAATGATTTTCTAGTATTTAATTGTGGGAGTCACATGCAGTAGTCATGAGTATTTTTGTATTTATTTATTCATTTCAACATACTTGGCAGTACCAAGATTGCTGGTAACAAAAGTGACAACAATAATTTTCCTTTTTATATCCTTCAGGTCTGGATACTCTCCGGTCTAAAGGGACATACTGAAGCTAAGGCAGTGATCTAATTTCAGACAGAAACACACATAGACATGAAAAGATTGGCTTCAAAGTCAGTTGCATAATGAAATGCCCACACACTCTACTCAGTCTGTAGTTCTATTATGGCCCAACACTTTTGGTGTGTATGATCTACACAAGAAGAGCTTTGAGAATCACATTCTTCCCATCCTCAGTCTTCGGTCAAAGGCATTTCATTTAGAATTGTTAAGTATTACAGTGGCTGATTCTTTGTCATGTTACTATATTAACTTTTAACAACTGAACTCTCCTTTTAAAATGTTTGCACACAGTCAAATTTAATCAACAATCATTCCAGTTGTGTCATACATGTATGTAAACGTGACAGTCGGAGATTTCCATGTTCAACTGTCTGAACATCAAAAGCTTCAGGAAGGGTGAAACAGAAACCGGCTGAAAGAGAAGTGTGACTCCTGTGGGAGTGTTTTGCACCGTGTCAGTTGAGTGTGGGCCTTTGCGCCGCTCCGCTGCGTATCTTGCCCCGGTCTGCCCCACCAAAACATCGCTTTGTTGAAATGCATGGAGTTCTCTATTGTGAAATGTCAGGGTGAAAACCAGGATCCCCCTCTCCCTGTCCTGCAGCAGCAAAAACAGGACATAAAAAGGGGACGCTGATTGCAATTAGGCCCATTGTCTCCCATTTATATGGTTATTGGGTGGTGCCACTTGGGGTCCGGCCGTGTCGAAGTTCTCACAGTCAGGATGCCATCTCTCTCACTGGAGCCGCCGTAGCCTCCTCTGGCAACTATCTGCTAACAATGTTCATCTCACTTGGGTGACAAAGCTGCTAGGTGGGTCTGGCTGAAGGGAAGGGCCCATTTCCTTCAGCAAAGGACCGCGTTGCTGCAGGGTCGGAGTTTCTGTCCATCCTGTGATCTGTTTCATGTTTTGTACTCGTTTTCTTCCCTTTCAGATGGTGTGAAAAGTGTCAAGGGTCGAGGTGTGGAATGAGCTGCTGACAGCCTCCGAGTCACTAAACCAGACCTGAGCCCGGCTCCCAGGAGCTCAGAGCCTTGGGAAAGGGGACAGCAGCAAGTCTTTATTCATTTCCCCCATCATGAGGGAAGGTTTAAATGCCGTTGGGTTTTTATGAATGTCTGGGAAAAATAAGTACACCCAAGTAATAAGTTCTGCTAATAAGACGGACTGTGAAAGACGGCTTAAAATATAGTTTGATGTGGGGGTGGGCAGACAAATGAACCCGCATGAATGAGAACGGAAGGGCATCACTTTTTTGTGGTGCTTCCACTCCGGAGGGGGTGTGTATCAATCTTTCTGTGTGATAATGGGGTTAGATAGCAGAGAGACCTGGCCTCTGGTGGTGACATTGTTGCCGGCCTCAAAGACTATCAGGGGTCCAGGGGCTGAGCCGGAGCACTGGTGGGCTCTATTCACTTCACAGCCCTAATCTGCCTCCAGATCAGGTCTTTCTCCTCAACAAAGCTCCATCTATTTCTAAACTCTCATCACTAAGATTTTCTTTTTTTTTTCCCCCTGTTGTTATTGTTTCTCAAACAGCACAGCTGGCTTCTGCAGACTCTCAAAAGAATCAAATTATTGCTGCAGGTTTTTTCTTCTTTCTTCCTGTCACAGATCCATTGACAGCAGCAGCAGTGTCCATGTTTTGGGGGACTATTCCCTAAATCTAATTGCGTTCACGACTGACAGCTCATCCAGATTATAACTATGCGATCGTGATTAGATTTTTTTTGAAGGGCAACAATGTATCCGTAGTAGGTTGGAGTAGTGTCGTCTTTACGTTGCCCCATCTACAGACAGGAATAATGGCTAATGCAATGGCTTTCAGGCATTTAAAATGGCAACTAAATGGATTATGTCTTTTCTGTGTGAATTGTACTTTTGCCTGCCTGTAGAGATCATTATTGAGAAGCACCAACTTGCAGCATTTGCCTGCCTAGTGTAGTATTATAGTGAAACCTCTCATCCAGCCTGACATGCCAATAGAACAAGCATCACACAACATGTTAATGGAAAAATTAAATGTCTTCTTACAAAGAGCTACTCTGAAAGGGATATTTTATTTTAAAGAGATACTTTTTGGTTGAGGATTGAGCAAAATGAATAAGATTACATAGATGTACTGTAGATAACACACACTTGAGTTCTTTATGATGATAGGCCTGGGTGTTGCAGAGGGGAAAATTGGTTAATATTCAACAATCTGCAGACGGACCATGAGGATTTATCTATTTTACATGATTTAAGTGTTTGGCTGTTGGTTGTAATATCTAGCTGCATTCTCACATGTTAAAGGTGCAGACAGAGAAGAACAGAGTGTTCAGGCATGGATGTTCCTGCTTTAAGTCTCCCACCTGTTGAGCATGATTTCACCTCTACATGTGCTTAAATCAACATCATTTATCAGTGAAAAGTAAGACAAGAATGGCTGTCTGACTTCTGGAGGTGCCAGTGGAAATTGTGACTTTAACTGTTGTTTTAAGATGTTTTTACACCTATAGCTGCATAGACACACTCTATGTACACTGGGTATACTCTAAACTAGGGCTGGGCAATAATTCAGTATTATTGTTTATCGTCTTTCAATAGAATCATATTGTGATGAGATGAGCTATTGTGATATGCAATTCTGTTGTCTAAATTAATGATAAAAAGCAAATACTAATTTAAATTTCTCATAAAATGAGATTTAAAACAAATGAGGGAATAATTTTTGAAAATTAGTGTAGTCATACTTTATATTACCATGCAGTTCAATGCAATTGCCCATTGTGAATCTAAACTATGATTAGATGATAACATGGACTTAATGACATCAGTAAAGCAAGACCCAGAATATATCTATTAAAATCCACTCAGCAGCGATGTTTGATGTTCTCTGGTCTCCAGAACATTGCATGACTTTTGAATCATCAAACTGTTATAACTAGTTCTTTGGCACTCAACCATCCACAGTTCTGTCATGCATTATAGAACAACTACTGTCATGTTTGCAATGAATAAACATAATTTGTGTTGTTTATGTTGTTTTATTTTGGTGTTACAGAGTTAACATCTAGAAATCTACTACAGGCAGTAGGACAAACAATACCTGTGTGCAGTCAGTGAAAAAACAGACATGAGGTAAAAAGGCTACAGTGTTACAAGTCACAACACTGTTTTGAAAAATGGATTTCATCTGCAAATATATACTTTTACTTACTAATATGTACATAGGGTAAAATAAATAATTATAAAAAACATCCAATTTTAGAAATCCATAAAAACTCAAAACTAGTTTGTACAAAACTTTGGATTTACAGACTTAACAAAAAAATTAGAACATAAGCAAATTGTCTACACAAGCAATCAAACACAGAACCATATAGAGTGTACCGTGATAAATGCAAGATAACAAATCTTACTGATAATGGTTGCTGCGTTTATTAAAGACGTCTTAAAATGTGAAACTGGTGATGGCCTTTCATTAATAATTACAGTCATGATGAAACATAGCACATTGGAGGGCCATTTAGATTAAGATCTGAGAAATATACATGCCTGAGACGTAGCATCACATTGGCTGTAAACATTAATTCATCAGCTACTTTACACGTTCCTCCATAGTGAAGACTAGAAATGAAATGTACGCACAGTTTTTCATAAACGTGTGTCAGTGTTGCTTGTTACGACTTCTTGTCTCAGCATTCAGTAGTTTTTCATTTTCCAAATAAATAAATACTGTGCTGCATTTCATCTCAAATGATCTCTATGACTGCAAAACCATAGGGAACCAGTTTGCAACTAAAATAATATATCAAACTCTATTTTGGTCTATTTGGTTAAATTGGGAATTACTGTATGCAAGAATTAGTAAAAACTTCACATTTTTTCCAAACTATGTCTAATAGGTTTCTTTCATAGAAAGAATCAATACATGCAAACGTATACATACAACATAGATAGACAAAGACATATATATAAAGAACCTAAACATACACATATTATCTTTACTTAGCAGCATTAAAATAGGGGAAGTATTGATAGTTTCAGTGATGCTGCTTGTTGTTTAGTCAGGGGAACAAGAAGCCACAGCTGAGAATCATCACATGCACAGGTTTTGGTCATTATTTTACAGCAACTGCAAAATATACTCCACTTTGCACAGCTTATGATACAGCTTAGTCTGCGGTTTGTTTGTCATTTGTGATTTTTTTTTCTGGGGAGTACAAAATTTACTTCTATTTGATCAAATATCAAAATAAAAGAATATTATATGGGTATGAATGAAACAAAAAAATATAGTGGGAATGTCCCTTTTATAAATAACATAGTTTTTTTCCACACCCAGTCGTATGAGACGTTGCTAATACTGATAATACCAAGGAGAACATGCTTCATATTCCTCAACAAGACACAAGTGCTGACCTTTCAAATTCATTTACAGCTCTCTGACCACCTTAGACTTAGTGGAGAGTTTTTTGTCTTTGGTCATAACTCTCTATGCTGTTCAAACCATTGTTACTCTTTACAAAAAGCTTCCAGTTTTCTTTCAGGAGTTTAATGATACACCAGCATTGCAGGAGGAAATGTGCAGGCTGTGTATATTCTTATTTTGCCAATATTCAGTTGATGTGGCTCATGTCTTCTCTCAGTTAAAATTAGTTATTTAAAGCAGAGATTAACTTGCTAGCTTAAGAGTTTGAGAATATGTAAACGCATTACAGTGTAACAACTACATTCACTCAGGTGCAAGTGCATTCTTACCCAAACATCTGTAACAAATTAACACTCTAAAACAAATACTCATTCACACAATGATAATGTTAGTTACCAGATATAAACATACATACTAATAATGTTGAGGAGGAGAATGCATGCTGTTGAGTGTTTGAAAAATGCAAATTGCTCATAAATGTTGTCGTTTTTTTCTTGGCAAAACAAATTTGTTATGGAATAACTGATCACTGAATTCATTGTATGCCCCATAGACTTGAAAGCATTGACAGTGCTGTGCTATTCTCAACAAAATTAACTACTTGGAACACACAGAGAAATTCACCAATATGGTGCTTGTCAATTGGACACAATTAGCTGACAGTTCTCCTTTCCTACGTCAGGACATGAAACCCATTTCTGTCCCTGCAAGTCCCGACTCGGCAACCCCATCCCACTCTTCATCCATCGTCGTCGTCGTCGTAGACAGCAACATTGTTGTCGTCGTTGTCATCATCATCACTCAGCACTGCACAGTTCATATGGATGATGCTTCCTAATATGAACATCTGCTCAAATGTTTCAGTAAATTAAGGCAGAGACTGGCTCTTTTCAGCATCACAGCATGAAACACAAGGCCATCTTGCCTGCCATTGGCTGAATCCACAGACAGGTCAGTCAGGTTTAGAGTCTCTCACGTCTACTAGGTACGTTCTTGTATTTGTTCTTCTGCCTACTGAAGTCTTGGAAGTTTTGGTGAGACAAGAGGAGAGCCAGAGGTCCCTATTTGCAGGTGTGCACATCGTAGACTCTCACACACTCCTGACAGCTGACGTAGCAGCACCAGTGGAAAATACAGTGGCACTTCTCCTTTCTCTTCTCAGTCCGGGTGTTGTGGCCCCTGCCGCAGCAGAGAAGGTCACAGCCGTCTATGCCGTGGGACGTCAGGTTGCAGGTGCGGTCGCGGGTGCCGAAGGAGCCGGTCTCGGGGTTGGGGTCACAGAAATTGGGCGAGGTCTCGTAATAAACCAGGTCGCGTTCTGTGGGGGGTTTGAAGTAGTTGTACTTGGGTCTCAGGGTCTCCACCCATCCACGGGACTCCTTGTGTTTCTCCACCACCATCTCCGATGCGCTGTCGTACTTATCCTTCATGTAGTCACCGATAACCCGGAAGTCAGGCTGAGACCACCAGCAGGTCTTGACCTCACAGCTGCCCGAGAGTCCATGGCACTTACACTTCAGGAACATGTTGTCATTGAGGGACTGAGAATAAGACAGAAACACAGTGATGAGTGAAAGAAGCCAATGTGTTAATCAAACATCATTATCAGGTAACTGCTGCTGCTAGAACAACAGCTGGCAATCAGCTAAAAGAGTCTTCAGAAAAAGAGCATAACAACTAACCGTTCTCCCCGCTTCGTTGTTGTGGCGGTTCATGGCTGAGCGTGCGTCAGGACGATTCTCCCTTGCGTCGGCAAACTCTCGGGACACCATGCTGCCAAACTCCACGTCCTCACTGCAGCCGCCCCACTTCCATCCCTCACCAGGGGGGCCCTTGTGGCGTGTGTCACATCCACAGATGGTGGCTGAACCCTCGGCGCAAGCACGGGTCACAGCGAATGCCACTCCCGCCGAGGCAATAGCATGAACAAATGCCGATTCTCGTGTAGCTGGAAAAATAAGTACATAAGCATAAGATATACATGGATGGAAAAATACTGGGAGGCAACTTCCTGCGAGAAACACCACTGCAGAATGAAATAATCATGAACTGTCATATGAGTAATCCTTTTCCTGATGCTAGTGATTATTTTCCATATTAGATTTGTAGAAAAGTTGAGTCATATATTGGCCGTAACTAAGATGGAGTATATCCATAGATGTATCTGTACAAGTCGTTGGAATGTAGGTCACCACCTGCTTATTGATACTTGCTTCTGTTCCATCTTGTATAATCGCATAGGCAAATCTTTCTCAACTCAAGCCAACAAGAATTATACAAACAGAATGGTCAAGTGGTTAACTGTGGATAGAGTCCAATGTTAGTGCTGACTAGGAGATGTGTCTAGTTCTTGGAGACCAAGGTGTACCGGTGTGTGGGTTCATCCTGCCCAGACATCAATCCTCCTGTCTCTGAATAAGGCCAGCAAGGCCCCTGTCTCTGTCTGACATAGCTGACTGATGACTCAGAGGGATCAGGAACTTCCAGAGAGATGAGAGGAAGAGACAGGCCTGACAGGCCTATAATTAAGAGACTCAATTAAGCTTTTGAAAGGTTAGGAAATGGCCTCACTCTGAAGGGACAAGTCAGAGACACAACAGGGAGATGGGTCTGTGGAGTGTCCAGATATGCAATTCCAAACACATTGTGATACACTTCAATTTGATACAAGGGGAGCTATTGTAGACATTCCATGCTTCAGCATTCCCTGCTTTAACAGGATTCATTATGACAGGGAGGTTGCCTTGAACATATGTACTTGTATGGTCTTGCACAACCACAAGAAAAGACAGAGACAGAGGGAGAAAGATAGAGCGAGAGAGTGGAAAGACCAGGGATAAACATAAAAGGAGGTCATATATGAGACAATTAGCATGCAAGGCAGCAGAGAGTTAAGTAGTGAGGGTAAAGGATAAATAGTGAAATTTGGGAATGACAGCAAAAGTGTGCTCGTGCTTATGTGTGTGTGTGTGTGTGTGTGTCTGTGTGTGTGTCTGTGTGTGTGTGCGTGCTTGCGTGTTTGTATGTGTGTGTGTAAAGAGCAAGAAAGATTGAGAGACAGAGAGAAAAGAAAGAAGGGAGGAGTATAAAGCTAGAGGGAGTATGAGCTCCTCCCTTACAGCAGGTTCCAACCAGTTTGAGGACTAAAGGGCATTAGAAACAATGATGCAAGAGAAAGGTCTACTGGCATCCTCCACCACACACTTCACAGTATGTGCACAGGGATACCAACGTCCTCAGTATATCTGAAACTCTGCGCTCCGTTGTTTTTTTTGGTCTTATTTTCTCCAGTCACTTTAAAATTTCCAAAGACCTAAGAACAGCTAAGGGGGGTTGTCTACTGCGTCAGTTTAGAACCACATAGTCACCCATTTATTATCAGGAAGCCAATATAGTGTGGGTCAGTCCCTTTATTCATTTATTCTTATTTAGCACTTCTAGCACTAGCCATGTTTGCGATACAGTCAGGTAGTTACAGTTTGGAGGGTAATAAAGATGTAAGCTAAAATGGTGTATGTAAGGTGGGAAGTCAGTCTAGAGATTGGAATTGGAATGCCAAGGATTTAGAGGCTGCTGTGGAATACAACACTGTATCATCAGCGTAGAAATGGAATTTAGAATGCTTCACAGAACTACAACTATAAAGCGTGAAGAGAAGTGGACCTACAATGGAACCCTGTGGTACGCCTTTGGAAATTGTGACCTTACGGTTGACTGACAATGATGCTGCAGAGCAAAAGGGGGCAGAGGGATGAGAATAAGAGAGAAAAAGAGGATTATCTGGGGGCAAAATGAGAAAAGGAAGGTGAATCGCTGGCAAAAGAAATATGTCCTGGCACCTTGGGGTGAATAGAGGGTCTTACCTGGAAAAAAAGACTATTTGGTAGGTGTCTAAGTTGAAAGATTGCTTGTGACAGCCCCACACTGTTAAATAGAAGTGTCTTCATACCCAAAAATTAGTGGTAACTGAGCTACACCAACTGAAGGATTTGAATCTATCACACTGTTAATGTTTACAGACTGCAAAGAGTGATTTTGATACGTATAAAAGGTAAAATGAGGCACTCAAAAAGAGCTTTGAAACGCAACTAGGTCTAGAGTCCCAATAAATTGAGGGATTTGAGACATTATACTTTATCTTATATACAATCCCAGACAAGGCACTAGTCTATGAAGTGCCAAGCGATGATGCCACTGACCATTAAGCTCTCAAACTCTTAATTACAGGGCACAAACTCTCACCATTAAGCCACAAGCCATTACTTTAATGCATTACGTTTATGCAGTTCATTTGATTTTTTTATTCTATTTTAACCCATGCAAGCGCAGTACACAGATGGTTATGAGGAAAATAGTAGTCTCCACAATCACCACACCACCACATAGTGAACCTTGTGCTGAGCCGTATGTAGTAGAGCCATTTACACTTCTCAAAAAGACAATCCAAGTTCCAATTATAATAAAACCCTGATTTTGATATCATATTATTGAGATCATCTTTGCTTTAGCGTTTTGATGTTATTCAATTTAACAAAAAGCTAAACTGTGTTTATCAAGCTGCTTGTAAAAATCTAAATTTGTATTTATCAAGCTTGGCGTTTCATATAATGTATTATGTGGTGTTTTAAGAAAATTTAGTGCTGATACACCTGTAGTTGGATTTACCTTCAATCCCCCTGCAAACACGCGAGTTGCACTGCTTTCCTTGGTTTTAAGACCCATTTATGGTATTTCAAGACACTTTCTTCCGACAATGCTCCTCCACCAAACTTTGCCAGACCCTGGCAGGGCAAGTGGTCCCTACAACCTGCTGGGGGGCTGAATCCCCTATTGTGCTGCCACTGTCACGCTGTGTTAGCCCCACAATGGCCCCAGATATTTTATATGAAATTTGCCCTGGCCAGTGATTAGTGGGGACCAAGTTAAGTCATAGCAACAGAGAACTATGCGTTGGCTGGACCCCGCTTGTCGGCAGACGGGGAAATCCCTATTCAAATGGTTTAATAAAACAATCTAAAGGGCGTGTGAATGGGGAAAAGCACTTTTTCTCCTGCTTAATCTCATGGTTGCGAAGATATTGTGCTCCGAGCAGTGCCCAGCAGGGAGTGGGGCTAAGGTCCCCCCATCAACTCCATTTACCACACCCCTTCTTTCTTTCTTGCCCAGAGTTAATGATATACCGGTGTGCTAACCTCCCTCCCCCAGCATGGAGAGACATGCATCTTATGAAAAGCAGAGACCTCTTAGCACATCCTAAATTGTTACACTTTCTCATCCTCAGGTCATGGGTCGTAACCCGCATCCCCTGACCTTTTCCCGGTTGGTTTAGATGGGGCTCCGTTTGAATGGTTTAGTTTAGCTTATAAGGTGGATTTCCTAACACACTGAATTTGGCCAGTTCAGATGTGCTGACAATTTCTGTGTGAATCTATTACATAATGAAGGTTAGCTACAACAACTGATTATAGTATGAAACTTGCAATTACTTCTACATGCTTTGCATATTACGTAATTTACCTAGATAAACCTCATTTCATTACCTCCGCGAAGGAGGTTGTGTTTTCGGTGCCGTTTGTTTGTTTGTTTGTCTTTTAGCAGGATTACGGAAAAACTACTGGCCCGATTTTCATGAAACTTCGTGGAAGGGTGTAGCATGGGCCAAGGAAGAACCCATTAAATTTTGGAGCGGATCTGGATCCGACTCACGACGAACCTTGGTGGAGGTCTGCGCTCTCCGAGTGCCCTTCTAGTTTTTAATGGTTTCAAGTAGAATAGTGACTAACTGTTCATGTCCATACCTGTATGGTTGGCGCCGCCTGTGAAATTGTGACTGTCCACTTTCTGTAAAAATGCTGCCCACACGTAATGCTATCATATGACTCATAAACTGTTGCTTGATTATGACCATATAGGTAGATCTTCTGTAAATACCAAGTGTGCCGAAACCGCTCTGGGATCGGCTCTGTGGACTAAGAACACCTGCACAGCCTTCTATTGCCTTTCATCACACGCAGATTCCAGCGGTGCATGTTTTGACACTTTGGTTAATGTAAATTAATGAGTGCTGACGCAGACATAGCCTAGGGGTAGGGCTTGTGATTTGGGGTGTGGAGAGAGAGAGAGAGACAGAGAGAGAGGCAGACCATGTGTGAGGGAGAGAGCACACGCGCGAGAGAAAGAAGGTCCATTTTGTAGGAAGGAGTTATTTAACTCTTTTATCTCTTTAGCAGTGTCTGTGCATGACAGTGTGCCCATGCATGGATGCATGTTTGTGTGTGGCCATGTCAATGAGTGTGTGTGATTAGGCATGACCATGTTTGTGTATTTGTGTTAGTATGAGAGGAGACAGGGTGGAAGAGCATTAGCATTTCCACAGGCAGAACCTGTAAACATGTTTTCCATTCAGTCTTCCATTCTGTGAGGTGTAGCCTACTATCTCAATTCACAAAACTGCCCTCTCTCCACAAATATCCATGTCTGTCATTCTTCTAGGTCTAGGCTTAATCCATGTCTGTAAAACAAGCCCCTAACCTCCTTGGTAAAGATGAGGAGGACATGGGCAGTAATGGGCTAACTGATAGGTGCTAAGCCTCTGGAGCCTATTGCTTCTAAGGCCTACTGTTCCTTTCAGTCTCTCCCCCAAAAAAGGCAGGAGGAAACCAACACACAACAGTCTGCACGGCAGACAAACAGACACCGGTGAGGACAATGGCCCTGTTGCACAGACAAACACAAGCATCAATCAAATCCAATGAAATGGAAGCCCTCTCCTACTAAGCCCTATCAAAGGCCTGTGAGCCCCAGAGTCACTCTCCTTGGCCTCTGACAAAGGCACTTAATCCAGCCACTTTGACCTCTCACATTATTAAGGGCCTCAGTGACCTTAATCCAATCAAAATGATTTACTAAAGCCCAGTAGCTGCCTCCTCTTTCCAGTCAGTGCCCCTGCAATTTAGGCCAGGGAGGGGAGGCAATGGGAGAGATGTGATGGCATTTTGCACCACAATAGGGCTTGGACTGTGAACCCCTATCGTTACCCACCTACTTGAGCTCAAGCCCCCTCTATCAATGTAACAACTGGCTCAAGAGTTTATTAAAAGCAATTGCCCTAACTAACCTCCTCTCTCCCCCATGGTAAGCATCAATCTTCTCCAAACTAGGTGACAGGTTCAGACCCCCCACCCCCACCCCTAACTTCTGTGCTCATTCTCAGTTTCGTGATTGGCGACTCAGAATCACCAAGCAGCAACAGAGAGGAAGAAAAGACAACACCAAAAAGAGTATCCTGGCATGCTGTATGAGTGAAGTTAAATTTAAAGTTAAATCACTGGATGCATCGAGATTCATTCTAGTATCTAGATATATTTTAGAAATAACACTGAAAACAACTGTGCTCAGATTGTTTCCATTTTAACCTGAATAGGCATCTGGCTTAATGATGTAGACTGAAAATACAGTGAAAATATATTAACTTAAGTAAAAAATAGAATGGGAAGTTCCATTGTAGCTTGTAGTTAATGAGCACTTTTCCAAACCACTTTTGAATGTGTATTGTTTAGGCTTTGTGAATTGTTTTTTTTAAATTGTTAAATGTATAGGGGGGATTTCTACAGCCTGAGCCCATGATTAGACAAGAATTGACATACGTCTGTAAGCCTTAATACAATCAGCATAGAATCTAAGGGGACATATCTATTTTAGAAAAATCCATCATTCAGTTAAAAGTCTTGTGTAAGGGACTTCAGAGGAATTCAACATACAGAGGAACAATCGAAGGGGATTCCCTTCTAAAGAAAACTCCAACAAGACAGAACTCACTCACCTAATTGTGTACATTATTTCATGCATACAGGCTGCTCATAGCTTATTCAGTCTCTGAAGTCTATTTGAACAAGGATTATAATGAATGATGCACCCAGGGAGTGCAGCATTTCTAATCCAAAAATAAGTCATAGAGAGTACAATTTTTTTTCATGGAATGGAGAATTCAGCAGCATAGAAAAACATCAACTTCAACTTTTTCAGTTCTGGTGTTTTTTCATATGTCTTGACTATTTTTTAAGATATTCAACAGCAGCAGCAACACCAGTTCTCAGCTTCTTTGGTGACAGTGACACACGCAGCATGCCAGCCATAACCAAGGAAATTGTTATATAGTACACTAGTCATCTTTCAATAAGTTAAGAGCAGGCATGGGAAAAAAATCTGACTGATTTCAGGTACTCAAGTTATTAGCAGCAAAGAGAAAGTGATTGTAAAGTTAGGGACTTGTGTTGCTGTTAAAAATACAGCAAATCTGTAAATCTGTCTATGTTAGAAATCACATAAGAAACGTGTTTGCTTTGTAACATTACCTTTATCTAACACTGGTCCAAAAATGGCCAGATTGTCATTGATTGTGGTGCAGTTCCAGCGCCGGCCTCTGAACTGGTGCTGGCACTCCTGGATGCCGATCTTCACCCCTTCTGCCACACTGGGCATGATTTCCACGTAGTTCCGACAGAAGCGCAGCTGTTTGGGCACCAGACCTGGGATGCTGCCACACAGGATAGGCTGGGTGCCCAACGATGAGTACTGGTGGCCCACTGCTAGTGACCTACAAGGATGGGGGAAGTCACAGTGTCAGTGTGTACTCATTAAAATTGCATCTCTGAAAGTATATGTTTATCCCTGTCTGTCTGTCTGTGTCAGAGTCTATTTATTGATTTAATATCAAGTGGGAGAATGATTTTCTCCCCGAGATACAGTATAATTTTGTGTCTGTGTATGTTTGAGTGTGTGTTTATTTGTTATATCAGATGGTACCATTAGGCATCTCTCCTTTATCCCTTCAACTACCCTTTCTGTAGACACCTGGCCTTTGTATGTATTGAAATTGCAGTCCTACTACCACAGGAGCAGGCAGGGTTACAGACTAAGATGAAAGTCCACAACGCACCTAGAGGACTTCATAGACCTTAAGTTGACAACTTGGAAAACTACACCTTGTTATTAACTGTCCACACACTTAACAGGCCCTCAGCTTAGGGTAATAAGAGTGCAAACCCTACATTGAAACTTCAGAGAGTGTATTAAGTGTAACTCTGAACCCATCCCCCTTCTCCTTTGAGGAAGGTATTCTGGGATATAACAAGTGCAAACTTGGTGGTTCACTGATTACATCTCTCTCTCTCTCTCTCTCTCTCTCTCTATCTCTCTATCTCATCTATCTATTTTCTCTATCCTCTCAATTAGGGCTGTTTATAACTTGTAACTATAGTATATAATGGAACATCCATTGTATCACTGCATGTTATGTAATTTAATGCAATTTTATGAACACTTTTGCAGTGCTGTAATTGTAAATGTATAATCCAAGGACCACTTGTCAGTCTGCCTGCCGGCAGTGCATTTGGGCTTCCACATCACGCAAAGATTTATTGCAGTGGGAAGGGGGTACATGGGTTGGATGGCTGCCTCCCATTTGATTTGGATGCTATCGTCTTTATTAGAGAAACTATCAAAACGTTGTGTCAGCATTATTAGACCTAACATAAATGAGTACCAAGTTTTAGCAACAAATTCTTTTTTTCAGTAAATGCTTGAACCATTGACCTGAACCGTTTGCCACTTAAAGAAATGTTACCAATATCAATATTTTGACAACTCGGTACTATCAGGGGACAGCCAAATTATTTAATAGCAGAGTTCCTATTATCATTGGCAAAGTCCCTGCAGAGTAGCTACAAAGTAGCTTGTTGGCAATCCAGACAAGTCTTGATTTCACATCAACTGTCTATGAAAGACCAAGCACTGACGACAGTAATCTGATGATCCTCCTGTGAGTGATAGGGGCATGAGAACAGTTGCTGTAGCTTTTGCACAAAGGCAAAGCCAAAGCAGGTGTGAGGAGGCTTGTGCTGCTCAGTTAGCTCACTATCTGTTGACCTGTTCACCGCTGTTCAAGGACTAATCACTGATCACAACAAGATTACCAAAACCCCCGACACTGACCTGAGGCTGTTTTTTTTTTTTAGACTCACGGTCCAAAAAGACATCCAGAGCCAGGTGACCCTTGGCTGACTGTTCCTGTTCAACTCTGCAAAACACGTTGACCTTGAATATCTCACTTATGTATTGCAATTTAAAAGCCAACATAGCTTCACTTAAAAAAATCATTTTGAAGATTGTATTTTAATGAAGTCCATCTGCTGTCAAGTTGTCTGTAAGCCATCGGTTGACCTGGTAAGTGAACCCATTTAGTGCTTTCCTGAGTATTTCCCCAAGCAAATGGCAGAGTTATGTGTCACACTGATTTTAACAGACTTGCTCACCTAACTTCCACAGACTAGACCGCTCTAGTTAATCATAAATGAGACATCCTGTAAGTGAACAATGGCAAGTTGAAAGTGACTCTAGAGGAAATCACATTCGTCTGCATTTTGTCTGCAACATCAGTAAACACGGACACTCCTATTACAAAGTGACCTCTCTTTGGCCCTTGTCAGTCCAAAGCCTGAGGCATCAGGCAGATCATTCACAACAGAAACCTGAGTCCACATCACAAACCGATGCAGACATTTGCCCCAATACACATAACATACAGAGCCGAAATGCAAAGAAAAGCCATGTAGGAGAAACCATCACAGGTTCAATACAAGTGTGAGTTGATTAGATATTCTGGAGAGGAGGGGAAGTGGAAACAGTGCTGCGGGACAGCATTTTTTACATACTAGTTCTATGTCAATCTAGTCTTGAGCCTCCTCTTCTTCCTTTCAGAACCACAATAAAAAACTATCATGACATTTTCATCAAATCCAGGTTTTTATTTATTTATTTATTTTTTAAGTCCAATGCTTTGAATATGCCAGAAGGTTTTTGCATTGATGAAAACACAAAATATCCCAATAATAGAAAATGATGCAGAGCAAAGGTTTGAAGTATTAGCTCTTATTGAGGCAGGAGTGACATAGGACCTACATGCCAAAAATCCTGGATTTGTCCATATGTTCAGCCAGGATCACTGGAGGTTTGAATAGAGTTGAATGAGGCCAACAGGTGCAACAATGCAACATTATTGTCACTACCAATCAATCCATACATGCTCATCTTAGTATGACTCTATATTCAGTATCAGCACTCATCACTGTTTCACCTGTTTCTATGCAGTTCTCCCAGGTTAACAAGTTAAAATAATTTCAGATCCTTATTGACCATGTCAGACCAAACCATGATGAGTCAGTGTGCCTGGATTGTTCCTCTCATGCGTGTCTCTGTGTCTGTCTCAGTGGGGCTGAGTAATCCACGCCACCTCTTCCTGTGTTAGGAAATGGCCTAAGAGAGGAGGCAGGGCATGTTTCACCTGGGATGATTTATGATTTTTTTGAAAAGCTATTGCATGAGTGTTGTTGGATACCAGCTATGACAAATCTGTAAACATACCTGAACATACCAGAATTGTATGCATCTACTGACTATTCCTGTTCTCATTGCATCCAAGTCTTGATTGGTGCAGCATAAATGAGTCTTTCTCACTCTTAAAGGAGGAATCCACTACCTCACTTCAAACTGCCCTCTTAAGAAATGTATTTTCAGTGCAAGTGAATCTACGGTGCCATCAAGAAAACAGCGGATTCACACATTTGTACCAAAGACATCCTCACTAACCTTGTCCCATGTTACAAATAAACACTTAAAACACTTACAAATAAATGCTTAAGCGAAACTTATATCACATTCAATTTTTGTCTCAGTATAGATTTTCCCCCTCTCATCTAAGTGTATCCAGCGCAGGTTTAATGCATATTTCAGCAAGCCCAAGCAGGGTACCTTAGAATTACCACTTTACTCCTGGGCCCCGGGGCCTTGGAGCCGACTTTGACATCAAGAGAGCATGTTTGGGAAAAGGAATGTGCGGCAAGCTTTCACCTCCAGGTATTTATCTTCTAAGGTGGGGTGGACTAGGGAAGAGGGAGGGGGGGTGCAGGGTGTGTGTGGGGGGGGGGGGGGCAGGAGGGGGTGCAGCCAGGCTATGTCATGGCAGGTCGAGAAGAGACAGACATGAACCTGTCTTAGTGCAGATCCATGTCCTGCACCGATCCCCAGAGACTGCCGTGATACAGAAGTTGAGTGGGATACAGCTCTGATGGCCACTCAAAGCATCTGAATTCACCAGCAAAACACCCCAAGCTGCTTTTCATAAGAGCGTATGATAGCTCTTGGAGAGCCGGCAAGTTGTTTGCAAACAGAGAGGCAATCCAAAAAGGAACCACATCATTTGAATTGAGCTGAGTTGCCACGAAACAAAAAACAGTACATCTCTGGTCTTTGGTTAGCTATTGAAATGAAAACAGAGTTCAGCATTACGTCAGGTATGCAGAGCTCAAAAGTGACTTCATCTCTGCTGCTTTGCCTGCTACAGTCAGAGATTGTTTGTATTGGTAGGAGTGATACAGCAAACCCACAGCCGCCGTTAGATTTACTTGCCACCGTTCTGCTTCTGTAGCTGCGCTCTTGCCCATATTGAATCAATGCTCCGACCCTCCCACCAAATATCAAATCATAAACACACTAAGTTCGTTGATGACTTGATGAATTTTGCCGCAGGGTTTTTGCTGTGACAAAATGGAAACCTGCCATCCGCTGTGTCATTTGTGATATCTTGGCAGCAGAAGAAAGAAATGAAAAGACAGCTCTTTGTGATATTGAAATTCAAGGCCCTTCCTTGCTTGCAAGTGACTAAGAAGTGTGAGCCAGCAGAGCTGAAACATGGCATCCACACTGGCATCCAACAACAAAAAATAAAGATCTAGTGCCAAACACGCAGTATTTGGAGCTTGATATTCATATCAGTTCATAAAACAATATTTTTTCACTTTGAATTAACACTGCAACCTGTTGAACACTAAGTTTGCTGCAAATAGAAACTGAAAACTCCCCTGTGAGTGCATTGCATAACTCTCAAAACTAGGAGTGTACTGATTATCATTTAGGTCAGTTTTTTTCCATCTCCTGGTCCAGAGGGCCCACTGTTAGATCTGGATTTCCCTCCAGCTGAGCATGTAATTAGTTTCTCATCGGTATTACCACCAGGGGACCCATTAAGGGAACCAGATTAGAGTACAGCCAATCTCGAACCAATCCCAAATACTGAAATGATTTATTTGACAATAGATATTATTTGTTCATTTATCTAATGGAGTAAAGGCAGTTTTGACTGACGTGAGTATCTGATAAATTGATGAAGCATGAATATTCCTCAATCATACGACAAGTTCTCCTCTGTCATTACCAGAGGATGTCACAGCCCGTTTATATAAATTACAAAATATGGAAATAAATAAATAAAAAATAGTTGTATTCAGTTACTATCAGTGTCACTCGCCAATTTCGTAAATGTGAAGAATAATTACTGGACAAATAATTAAGAAATGCGTTAGTGCATGCACTGCAGTGAGTTGTCTCCTGTTGTATGATAAATGAAAAATAATGCACGGAAGAAAGTTATGAATGCACCTCCTCAACCTCCTTAGCCCTCATGGGAAAAGTGATTATTTTCAGGTGTTTGATACTGAACAACGTGAGCAAAGCGAAGAAATATATGAAAGCAATGTAAATCATTGGTGGACTGTGATATCATTATGACAGGAATGCTGCTGTCTGTAATGATCTTGGTTATAAGCCTTAATATTTTGTTTATTCCAAGTGAAGAAAGAGGCACAGTCAATTCAAATGTTCAAACTTCAAATAACAAGGAAATTAATTGATTCCAATTGCAATGTTATCATTATTCCTATCGACTAGCCGCATAATCTAACAACATAATATATATGTGTATCACCAATATATTTAGCTATGAGTAGCCTATTACGATTTTCATCCCAAGCATAAACTCTATGAACAATTTCGTTCTTGTTCTGTGCCATTGGTCAGCCTTTGGCACCCCCCTCACTCAAACACACACACACACACACACACACACACACACACACACACACACACACACACCCACACACACACACACACACACACACACACACACACACACACATACATGCAAGCAAGCACACAAATTTTGCACCTGCTGCAGTCTGAATATGAAGATTGCTTTCAGTCATATTACACCATATAGAAACCAAAAGTTAGGTTCTTTAGGATAAAAAATAAAAACGGCTTAAACCGTCCATACTCTATAAAATCAGATTTTGGGGAGAATAAGTAGCCACAGAGGTTCAGGATTTGGTGTCTGCAAGTTTTCTGCTCTAGGCTTTGAAATCAAAAGCGTCATTGACTCACGTGTTGTTTTTTCTCCTTGAATTTCACTTGTCTGGCCATCAAGCCATCCTCTGCACTAACATTCATATCAAATATCCCCTCTCACAATCAGCCTGACGCTATTTCACTGTCAGCGCACGTAAAGGACAATACATAATTCTGCTGATGTCAAAAACGAAATTACAACTCGGAAAACAAATGAAGTGCTCTGTAAGAGACGGACTATCGAAATACTACACAACATTATGGAAATATGTCGCAAATGTGTCCGAGATATAATGAAAATAAAACTTACCACCAGATTGGATAACTTGCCATGACACGCGTAAGCCCACAGAGCAACAGGAAACATCCAAGGTATATCATCCTTAAAGTTTCGCAAAACATCTCCACTAGAATGCCTACATGCGCGCTCATACGCGCACAGTGCGTTTAAGTGAGGAACAAAAACCCTAATCTGCACTCACTAATATTTATTTCTGTCCCCTAAAACAGATAGACAATCTATCTTTTGCGACTAGTCGTGGCAGAACTCGGGAGCCAAATATTAAAAGTTAAAAGCTGCTTGCTTTTTAGGACCCAATCAGCAGGTATTGCCAAAGGGGGAATTCTGATGATACTGTTCCCTCTGTTCCCGACTCAGGCAGCTTGAACACAGACACTAGAATGAGCTAATTTTAAGATGTGTTTTAGTGCTCATTGAGAATTGGTCGCATTAGCATGCTGTGTGTGTGATATATAATGTTGTTTAAAGGAGAGAGGGAGGGTCCGAGGGGTTTTAAATAGACATCGGAACCCCCGTGGATTGCGTAGCTATAACAACCTGTCCGGATTTCACTCCCTGGCTTGAAACTTCTAAAATGCAGAAATAAATATGTGTGAATTGCTTGAGCCCACTATTAAGGTCTCCGATCCTTTATTTTGTCCCTGTATGCCATTATGAATGATTGTAAAATTAGATCTGGCGAGTTTTTTCTTCTGATGGATGCAACGAATTGACTTTGAATAAAGAAAGAAGAAATTAATTTTAGACTTGTAAAAAGTATGACATAAATAAATTAACCATCTATTGCATTCTAATTATTCTCTAATTAAATTGTTAGGCTGATACTAGGCTGCTATTGTACACATGTGCAATTTAAATCAAGTGCTGCAGGTCTATTTTGTCAATTTGCCAATTCATCCCACTATAGCCTATTTGTTAAAATGATGTAGTGAGATTGGAAAACGAACAAAGAGCAGGCATTTTAATCTGCCAGTTTTTGTCGTTATAAATTATATATTTACATATCCTGAGAAGTGTAGGCAGTTTATAAAGGCCCTATTTTAAGCATTAATTGACTAAGGAAATTAGGGAAAGTTTTTTTTCCACTAGTATTACCTCATGCACTGTTATAATTCTGGTGTTCCCAGAGCCTAACTGTAATGCTGCTGCACGAGAAGCTGCCAGGCTGCTTCTCATCAAGCTATTCCAACGAAAATATCCGATAGATTTGGCCGCGCCGCTGAGTTTAAATGGCAGGCTGTCTGTTTCCCTTTCTCAATGTCAAGTGGCTGTTGATAGCTGATCTAATAGGAGGTGGACCAGTCTCTCCATTTATAGGCACCGATGCTTATCTGAAGATTAAAGAAATCATTCTGTGCTAGTTGTGCAAGATCAGGGACTCACACTGAAGAGTTTCTAGATCTGCAGGTGAACAAAAAAATATAATGCCAAAAAAGTTTTTGTTGTTTGTTGTTGTTGTTGTATTTTGTTGAATTCAATTTAACGCCAATTAATGAAATCAACTGAATTGTCGCTTGATCACCTTCAATTTTTTATTTTCACTCTTTGTAGTCAGCAGGCTTTATTCCTGAGTGATGGAGATATTACATAATTATACGACATACAGTTATCAGCAGGCACGTTGTCACCTGCTCTGTTTGGAGGGATTGAATCAAACTAAATGTTTAGACCCATCAACATTTTTCGACTCCATTTATCTGAGTGGAGAACACAGTTGGACCAAAAGCAGGAAAAACAGTCGGGGGCATATTAATGAAACTGATGTTGATTCGAGGGTTTCTCTCATATTGTCCTTAAACACGCTCAGCAAAAGCATTAAATGGAAGCTATACACATCATTTCCCTCTTTAGATTGCTTAAAAAATATAGTTAATAACAGAAACCAATGTTTGTTGGGTATTAGGCTATAAATATCAAAGTAGGAACGAATTTTTTTATTTTAACTTTTCCTATTTCCATTTTGCCTTACTTGTCTTTTGGAATTCATCAATTTGGTAAAATAATCACTTGCCTTTGTTGATGAAGTGTCCGTAATGTTAAACCGAACCAGTAAAAATCTGCAACAATGTAACAGTTTCTGTTTTGAAGCGACGTAAACACAACATAACCTGAATAGGAAGAGTCTTAAAATCCAATTAAATATAATTGGTATATTTCATTGCCTTGTATAGTCTATATGGGCCTAATCACCAAATTACCAAACTTTAATAGGTATTTGGAATATTATTAACTCTGCAGTGTTTATCGTGTGGAAGGCTTTGTGTGCTAATTATACATAATTAGATCCATTGTTTCACTCATCCCCTCATTCGACTATCGTTAATTGGTCCGTCGTTCAGTGATGCATTCATCCAGTCAGTCGGCCTGTCATCGTGGTCTGATGTCTAAAAACTGTCCTTATGAGCCTAAATGAACCCTCTGGAGGAGGAAGATCACTGTCCAGAGTTACTGGCAGCATGAAGCCTAGATGTTACTGCCATCTAGTGGACGTTGCTACATACTGCTAACCCAGGAGGTGACCATCAGCTGAAAATACTGACACATAAATTGAGTCTGTTCTCACCTGAATGAATGAATGAATGAATGAATGAATGAATGGATGACTGGGTCTGAAGCATCTCAGATGCATCTCTGTTATGCAAGTTCACAAGAATGACATCATGAATGGAGATTATTGGTGTTATTTCAAAGAGGAATTTATAAATTAAAATGTGGGTCACCATTACTGTCATTTTGATGGTGATTATTATTATTAGTAGGCCTACTAGTAGTAGCAGTATTAACAACAACAACAACAACAATAATAATAATAAATAATAATTATAATAATTATAATAATTATAATGATAATAATAATAATAATTGGCGAGTCAACATTTTTTTTTTACTCTAAAGAAATGATAATTTTTATTGTTATTATTGCTGTTGTAGTATTTATTTATTTATTTCTAAGAAAGAAAGAAAGAAAGAAAATGAGAAAGAAAGAAAGAAAGAAAGAAATACTACTACTATAACAACAGCAATAATAACAATAACAATAACAATAATAATTTCTTTAGAGAGTAAAAATGTCTTCTGAATGACCAAACAGCCATGCCTAATAGCTGGAAGCCTGCAGTGTGTTGCGGCAGCTGCCTGGGCTGCAGGTGTAGAAAGGTCTGGCTTCCAGACTTTCTCAGAGAGGCAAATCTGGAAGAGAGGGGCACGAAGCGAGGGGTTAGAGCAGCTATGAACTAGGCCTTTTTTCCGATAGCTGTCAGCGCTGGCACAGAGGCAAAGTCAGCAAGGGTGTTTAATACATGAGAAAAATGTGATGTCTGTTCAGTTTACAGCTGTGTGGCAAGTGAATGTATGTATAGTACTGTGTAACTGCCAGAAAGTGACAATCGTATATTTCATTGAGCTACTTATAGAATCTGTGTAACATAAATTCAACCTGTGCACACCAGAAAATACATTCAACTCAAGGCCTTTTACGTAAGTATAGTTTCATATGAGCCAATCACACAGTGAGTATCCTTTACAAAATCAATTAAATCATAAAGTGTAAATTCTTTGCAAAAGAGCTGGCTTCTGTCCCCCCCCGTCTCCACTGACAACACTTCCACCACTCTGCCTCTCTTGTGGCAGTCCATTCAGTTTTTCCCTCCATGCAAACAGAGGGACATTGTGGCAGCCATCACGCCGCCTGTGTGTGCGCCCACGGTGACCTCACTACCATGATGATGTCATTTAGCAAAATGCCGTTAGGACCAAGTCATGTCCGACAAGTGAGTCTTGTCATTACTCTGCATCCCACTCACAAGCCTCAGTCAGGCTCTCTTCAGTTGACATAAGACAGTCACACTAACATCATGCTATACAAAAATATTGAATTAATCACATTTTCATTACTTCACTGAATTTTCCATGAATGTTTTCCTTATGTGCCACCGAGCTTTTTTTGCTCATTTGTGCAATCATGTGTTTCTACAAGATGCCACAAATATACATTATACATACATAGTGTTTCATTAAACCACAGCTATTACAATTTAAGATATGTGTACAAATGTGATAGTACCACTAGATGTCAGCATTGTTATGAAATTATAACATCTATCATTAAAACTGAACTTTAAGACAATAGAAAACAATCACAGTGGGTAGCACTTGCATCCCATGTATTTACTGCAACTTTTAACTATTTAACTATGTTCTACTTTGCCTTTTCTTAGGAATATGTGTGTATGTGTGCTCAATAAATCCAACGGCAACAGTTAAACAATGTAAGTGAACTAATTTTTGTTTTGAGCAGCAGGCAGTATTCTTCATACTGAGGCAGACTTCAGGTCTGTGGTGGATTATGTTGAGTGCAACCCATTGAATAGAAGCTGTCATTTTGATCCTGTTTTGAAGCGGTTTATTTCAAGTACACATGAAAGAAAACTGGAACAATGTAGGCTAAACATCGTGACAACTTTAATTGAAGCCTCTCAGCATCTACTGTTTCATTTAGTCTGTTTTTGCTGTATTGCTAAAAGCTCTTTTCTGTGGATAATCGTTGAAAACAAATCATAGAGCATGTTGGGAGAGAGACAGAGAACAGATGCTTGAAAGCAGAACTGCATGGCCGGTAAGACTTGTAAACACTGACCATTCCTCCGGTGTAACTCTGTTTGAATTACAAAGTTTCCAAGGGAAAGGGAGGAGAGGAGTGCCTCGATAAGTGTAAGTCGGGACACACCCCAAGAGCTCACACCTGGAAACAACTCATCACTTTCCCTTGCCTCGCTCCTGAGAGTTAGCTCACTCCTGGTCTCTGGACATGGGAACCAGAGGAACCGAGGGCCTCCTTTTGCCTTCACTTATCTTCAGGATGGGCATTACCACAGGCGTTGACGTCCCTATCTCCACCGCTCCCCCCGTGGCAATACAGGGTGTAAAAAGGATTCTGATAAGGGAAATCACTCACAATGACTTCCAACTTGACGTAAACTGTCTTGGCAGTCTCTGAGGTCAGATTTGTTGCTTTTGTGGACAGGACACACACACGTCATTTGCTGTGGTCAGTGGATAGGTCACAGCCGACTTCTGAAGACCTCAGAGAAGTAAACAGGTGTGCTTGAAGGCGTGAAAGCATGCATTTGCGGTGTGTGTGTGTCTCTGCATGTGTAGCCTGTAAAGTCTTGTTTTGTCCATAACTGAAGTCTTTATCAGCCAGTGTTTGATCACAAGGTTTTTCCCCAAAGGCACTTGGATAGTTGCTTCAGTGTTGAGGTCACAGATTAAAGCAGCAGGATGAGACAGCGGAGTCCCAAACAACAGACAAATTACAGGAACACCCCTGCCTGTCATACTAAGGCACTGTGGCTTCTATCAACTGCTGAGAGAGAAGAGAGTGTTTATGTGTGTATGGACGAGTGCATGTACATAGTGTATGAATATGCAGATTTACATATACACACATACATACAAATGTATACAAATGTAAATGTTTTGCTTTTATTTTAATTTTATTTAAGACTAACTTTTAGTTCAAAATGATTTACATTTGCTTGTGTTGTGTTTGTAGTGCATTATTATATGTACAGTAATGTAAAAATAACTGTAAAATGCAGATATTATTATTATTCACCAATATTCAATGTAAAGAAGACTCTGATCTGTATAATTTATACTATGTTTCTTATATTAGTTTGTCCTACAATTGTTTTATTTGTTGTCTTGTTGTATAATTTGGCAATATGTACACATGTATGTCATGCCAATAAAAGCTCAGTTCAATTCAAAACAATTAAATTGAGAGGGAGAGAGAGAGAGAGAGAGAGAGAGAGACTCCAGAGACTCCATTTCTCCACCTTCCTTCGCTCTCTTCTTCTCTGGTCTTGACATCTCTCCCCCCCATCTCTCCCTCTCTCCTGCTTTTCCAGACACTGACACTCTGGGTCATCCCAGGTCACAATCAACTGGTTGCACCGACTACAGCTGTTCAGCTGGACGCTGTCTTGTTTCATTAACGCTAAGTAAAGCAGATCATAGCATTCTATCAACACCACCTGCTGGTCAAGAGCATGACCCATTCACTATATATCTACCATATCGCCTGTCTCATAAATGGAATGACATACAGCAACCTGTAATTTCCTGGCACGTATTATGATTATTTTATTACTTTTACTGTTAAGGCTGTGTTGTGTCATTGTAAATGCTTTCTCCATTGGGACGAAGTGAACTTGGATGAATTGCAGTGTTTGTTCAAGGGCAAATAGAAATTTGTCATTCTGTAAACACCCGTTCAAGCAGGGTGTTTCACCGGTTGCCGGGCAACCGATGAGTGGATCGTATCTTGTGGTTTTGTCGCGTAGATGAATAAAAGACCTAGTATACTGTGGTTTGATATAAATGTCATTGTTTGCAAGAAAGGAAATGTAACTAATGCTTGGAGGAACAAAGCTGGAGGCTGCCAATTGAATGAAAAGGTAAACAAAATAAACCAGGAGATATCTAAGGATCATTTCCCTAAAATCTCACCAAACTCATTTGGCAACAATCTCAAAACAGGGCTTGTTGTTGCAAACCTTTCAATACAATACAATATGCTAAAGTGTTGCCTTTTTATGGATCCCTAAAATTCGCCTCCACAAATTGACTATGGAAGATCATGTTTTCCACAACAAACTATTTCACCTTGCAGTAAAGGTATGTCATGTTGCAGTTTTTCTGAGTCAAAAACTCCCTCAGTAATACTGCAGCAGCACTTTAGATGTACCTGCTTAAACAGACACTTTCAGGAATGGACAAGCCACTACATGCACACATACAATTTGGCTCAAGTGTGTCATAACATTTCACTAGAAAATGTGCATGGACCATAGGTTACATGCTGCAAATGAAGCACTGGGATTAAGTTCCACTAAGGTGTTTATTGATAATGGAAAGCTCCTTCTTTAAACTAAAGCTACTGTTCTTTTTTCTACACACAAGGTAAATGTGGGAGATACTATTAACAGTAATCTACTAAGCCATGAGGACACAGTTATGATTCACTATTATTAGAACTTCTGGAAGTCTCTTTCCTTATTTTCAAATGGGATGAACTAAGTAGTACGGTATATTATATTGGATGGTAGTACTGCTGTTTATGCCAGGAACCTGGCATGCAACGTTCTTGTTGTAAGTTATGAGGAGATCTTTTACATAACTTGGCTTTCCAGTGTATTCTTGCTCCCTGCTCGCCTTTACCTCACTTTCATCTGCATTCATTAGCAATGTTTGATTTGTTGCACTCTGGGATGCAATCAAAACAACATGGGAGGTTGACAGGGCATGTACTATGGTTTCAAAAACAACAGCTCCTTCTCCAGTTCCTGAAGACTGACTTGTCCTGAATCCTGATCCTGAGAACTGCACATGGTGCACCCGACGCCTGAAACAGCAGAGTGGCGTAGACGCACCGTCAGCCTCCAAACCTAAGCCACAAATTATGTCTGGTACATGGAAAAGATCATGTGGCCCTGCAGTGGAGTAGGGGTGGTGAGAGCGAGGAGGTTGGTGGTAACTGGGTTGGGATTGGACGGATACGATTTACATTCCTCTCCAGGGATGTGATATGAAGACAAGGTCAGACCAAGGCTAATACATAAGACACAGAGGAGAGGGAGGAGGACTCAAGTCCGACCTGCTCTTTACTCAAAACGACTTGCTATGAAACATGATACCATATTGCGTGTTAACTCTGCGCATTGCATAACTTACAGTGAGATACAATCTGTCCCGCATTATGCTAATTATCTAGATCTGCCCAGATCTCTCCATTTGTCTAATCAAGTGTATCTGTACAGACACATGGCAGATGCCTGGCAGACAGTATTACATTTTGGACAGTGTTGTCTAAAATATATACATTGAAATGTTTTGAAGGCATTTGGCATTTGCAGTTTGCCCCTGTTGAAGGAAATACCTCAAACTCCATCAACATCCTACAGCGCATTCCATCTCATTTGAATAGTCGGTGCACAGAAGTACTCCTAACCTCAATGCCCGGAGGAACCTCATTGTAATTGCAAAGAAATGTAACACTGCAGGCTAACACTGCTAATCCGGTCTGAGTATTCTAGTCACACTTGGAGTTGAAACAAAGTTGACTTTTTACAAAAAGGCCAGGGTGCACCTACACCTTTATTTAAGGGTGACTTTCTCATGGATATCTGATATGGTTGTTTTCAGAGCGATCTATAATATTCACATTCTTAAGAAGCAAATCCGTGAAATATTCTTTTTTTCAATTGCATATAAGTTTGAGAGAGAATGGGAGAAGGAAAAAAGACAGAGAGGGGCAGAGAAGGGTAAAGGAGGGTGAAGGCAGTATCTCCAGCAGTAGGGAGGGAAAGACTCTTGACAGCCTAAAGAGATTAGTGTCCATTACCAAACAAATTTCAGCTACCACCTACAACACTTATGACAGGCCTCAGTCCAACCCTCATAGGAGCCCTTTTAAAACCACACGCTTTTGTCGTCACGGCCATGTTCCCTGGACACTGGAATGAAACAAGTACTGTTTTCTTGGTTGCCTGGTCTGAGAAGAGGGGGTGAGTGTTTAAGAAGGGTGTGGGAATCAATTATCCCACTCAAGAGACATGCAGGACCAGTGGGTATTGCTGGGATTAGTGTCCATTCTTGTCATGTACTGACAAAACCTCCTGCTGATCTCCTTAAAACCAGGTGTTATTAAGAAGCAGGGCCCACACTGGGGGCCTGTACCTATAGGGTTTTGAATAACTACCCTTTAGGAATGACTGACGAGCTTATATTTAAAAAAAAAAAAAAATGCATTCCTATGCCTTCAAGTGCTCACCTGTATGATTTCTGGAATTATATTCAGCTTGAGTTGAAAGGGAATTTCATGCATACAGAAAGAGGGATGCATTAGAAGTTCAGAAAACTGACAACAATAGATCATAATTTACAATGATAGCCTGCAAAGCACCTTAGCCCAGACTGCTGTGACTAATTCTAATTTGGCTACATCTGTCTTCTGGTGTGGAAACTTTTAAGCAACAATTATTGTTAATTTTTCAACATACTTCCACACCGCTGCAAGCTAACCTGTCACCATCACTCACGCTCAACCCTGGCTTGTGATTATGTGCAACGCAAAAGCTCAATAATTGATGATCTCTGGGAGAGCGATCAGAGGTCTAATATCAAGTGAAACACACCACAGTAATTACCTTGCTCATTCACAATGATCTGTAATTTGGGGTGCTATTTTGTTTAACTGGTCACACAGTAAATAGAAACTTGGCTCGTGAGGCTTGTTGGCCCATATGTTGATGTTTCTGATCTGCAGTGAATGGGTTTGATATTGTTTGAGATTGGGAATGAATAGACTTCATCCCAAACGCTGGCAGGAGCGTTCGTTCCCCAGGTGTAGCTGAGAAAACCTGGAGCCTTCCCAAGTTCAGATACCTCTCTCTTTATGTGCCAGAAAGCAAGGTGTGTGCGGACACAAAAGATGTCAGGTGGTAGCTAAGCCATTGAAAGGTGTTTACACAGGAGTTAAGTAGGGTTGTCCCTGACTAAAGAAATTCTCAGTTGGCTAACAGTCAGTGGATATTATTTACAAATCAAAAAGTCAATTTAGTCAACAAATCTGTAATGCTGCTTTCAGCACATCATTGCATGCTTTCATGCTGCAGTCATGTTAAATGACCACTTTAAATCAAGTGTGTATTTGTGAGTAAAGCTGTGAATATTGTTGTAATGCCAGTAACACATTTTTATTTTTTCATGGAAATTGCTCCAATCTAAACAACTAATAAGTCTAAGTGTAAAAATATTAAATTAAGATGGAGCAACATAACTATTAAGCTTCAGCTGTGAATAGTTCATACAATAATATTGTTTAACTTTAACTTGTAAAATAATTAATTGTTGAATGAAATGAAACTTTGATAAATGATATGCTCATATTATATTTTAGGTACTTACTATTTTGAGTATCTTTCAAAAGCAACAGGGAAAAATAGTGTTTGCATGTTTGAGAATGTTTTCGATGACACTTGCTAAAAGTTTTGGTAATCTCTCTTATGCAATCAAACACGTAGGAAGAGTAAATATTTTTCATGAGCAGGCCTGCCAGAGGGTTCAGATTACTTGCCACAATGATTGATAGTTTGCCAATTGATTTATGGCTTTCAATATGATATTTTGCAAAGTGATTAAAGGTTTCATCTTCAGCTCTTGTGAAACAGCTTTCAGTTACATTTTGCTGAGAAATGTACTTTCTTCATTGTGAACTACAGACGAACTCAACTCAGCGCTTGTGGTTAGGAGAACTGATCATTCTCTTTCAAAGGCAAGACTAGACTGATATTTAACTTCAACAGACAATCTTTAACCAAAATCTACGAAACCTGGACACTTTCTGCTGTATATGATGTCATTTTGACTGTTGAAATCAACACAAACAAAACAGATCCTATACACAGCTATCACTGTTGGACACAGAAGTGAACTAGTTTACAATTTGAGCAGTTTAGACCATATAAGTTTCCATACATTGCAGTGTATAGTATTGTGTATTGTGCTGCCAGTGCTGGATAAAACCAACTTAAGGCTTGCCATTCTGGAAATAAATTGTCACTGACTAAAGGTAAACAAGTTTTCTATCATCCAGTGCAAGCCAGCTCCACTGACCTCAGTCAGCATAAACATTGACTGTATGGCACTTAAACAGCCCAAATGTATCCCATAAATGCCAATCATAAATTAAGACACAGTATACACAGAGAATTTATCTATATGAAATATGAGAGAGAATTCAGAATCAGTGCACTCTGTGGGCATTCCCTTGTTACTCTCTCTCTCTCTCTCTCTCTCTCTCTCTCTCTCTCTCTCTCTCTCTCTCTCTCTCTCTCTCTCTCTCTCTCTCTCTCTCTCTCTCTCGCGCGCGCGCTCCCTTGCTCTCTGCTAATGGGAGGAGCGCACAGCTCCTCTCTGTATAAGAAGTGCTGAACGTTCAACAAGGGATTTTACACAGCTACTCAGGAGAAACGAAATGATCTGCCCTAGAGCCGCAGCAAAATGCTGGATGGACACCTACTCCTGGGATGGTTATCGTTCACAGTTGTAGTGTATCTTCTCAACTTGCCTGGACCAACCGCAGCATATTTCGGGTAAGCACCGGGTTCAAACACACACACACACACACACACACACACACACACACACACACACACACACACACACACACACGCATCCATGATGCTGATCTCATTGATTTGATTGGTTCGTGAAATACAAAGCAGGGAACAACTTTTCTTTTTGGTTTCATTGAAAACTGTCTTTAACATAAACTAACGAGCATAATGTAAAAAATGAAATGAATTGATGTTCATGTGTTGTATCTGCATCCCTGCTTAATATTGCGCGCTGTTATGAGTTGGTCCATGCCGGTGAAGTGTCACTTATCGGTGGTTGTAGCGCTCAGACCGGCGGCCTCACAGCGGGTGGCTGCAGCAGGTTGTCTGGAGATGATTTCGCCTCATTGAAGCTGCTGACAATTCAAAGTACTGTAGACAAGCAGTGTCAGCGAGTAGCCGAGTAGGCAACGAAACCGTCTAACGCAGCAGACACAAGTTAAGTTATTGTATTCAGCCTTGGGTGTAAAGTTTTGGCTGAAGCCCATTTCTGTCCGAGGAAGGTTCACCCCTCTGTTCCCCTGACAATTGGGCCAGCGCCCGCTGTATCTGGCACCCTTGAATGGCAGGTAGCGGTCGTGTGATTATTTTGTTGAAACACTTGTAAAATCATATTCTGAGTCGACTCTGAAAACAGACATGGAGCAAAAGGTGAGTGTATATGCTTCAGCCTCAACAGCTGGTAACAATAAAGCAATCTGACTGACTGAACTGGTGGCCGAAACGTCTGCTCAGCTTGCACAGAAAATTCCCCCATCCAGCATAAACATCACACAGCTCTGGCCGGGGTTTCTAGCGCTCCCACTAAGTTTAAAAACAGTTGGAACACGTGTTGGGAAATTAATCTTAAAAATTTACCGTTTCATGAATCATGTCATATACACAATAATGTTTAATTTTGTAGGAGCGCAAGGGTACATATTTCAAAGTAAGTCATTCCCAGGGAACGCCTTAGATTTTAGGTGTAGCCCACTATGACCTCCACCTCACAACGGCTGCTAATGCGCTGCACTTCAGGTTGTCTGCTCAGATAAACTTCACTTTTAGCTTTCTAAGTGTTGAAGAACAAATTAACATTTACAATTAAGTCATTAAGTCATTCAAAGTAAGTCAGCGGGGCAAGTCGTTGAGCAGCCATGTTTCAGCTGGAACTGAAGAGTTTTGATCCAAAAATGAGATATCTACCATTTGGAAAAAAGTGACACCCACTCATGAACTTTAGGTAATGACCCACCCCTCCCTTTTTGTAAGGTGGCCTTTGCAGTTTCTAAATCACCATCACTCATTTATCCATACAGGGCCAGTCATAGGCTTAACAGTGGCATCTCATAGGAACCACAAGATGTGACATTATCCAGCAGAATCTTGATGTTCTTCCTTTATCACAGTAAAAGACAAATATCTTTGTTGATGGATGTTGTTAGCGCTCCCTCGTGCTGCAAACAGCGCCGGGCCTGGAGCTGAGGCAAATGCCCACAGGCTGTGGAGTGATGACACTTGAAGCCATTCCAGCAGAGTCAAATTTATGGTAGGTATGAGTGCAGCGTGAGCTCCAGGAGTATTAGGTGATAAGGGCATTGTTAGCTGTGAATCTTTAAGGGAACACAGGAAAGCGTCCCCCGAGGGTCTGTTTGACATAATGAAGCTTTAAACTGGTTTGTTAGACCGCAGGGGCTGTTGGATTGGGTTTTACCTTCTCTCTGATTTATAAGCTATAGTATAAGGTATACTGGTATAAGGAAACACATATAAAAGAGGAAAAACCAGACAAAGCAACAAAAGATGGAATAGCAATGATGGCAAGACTTCTTCACTTTCTAGATAACAATCCTGTCTGAATGAATAGGGCTGTCATCGTTTAGAGCCAATGTGTCAACTCTCTAGGTTAAGGCTTGGCTCTCGGATGTTTTAACAAAGTGTTGGCACTCATCTTTGCAGACTGGGTGATGCAAACATGTGGCACCTGTTAGAGCTCTGTATGATGGATCTCGGCCCATCTCACCAAAACTTCACCATCTGTAATACTCACACGAGTATCAAATGCTTTCTCTGTCTTTGCCTCTGTCTCTGTCTCTGTCTGTCTCCCCTCCAGTAGAGTATAATCCTCGAGCAGTGTCGCCCTTGGCCTGCAGTGTGTATTAAAGTTGACGTGCCAAATTGGCGCTCGCATCAACTCTAATGGTTCTAATGGTAATGCGTATTTACTTATTCAGTTAGCACTTGTTTTCAATTCCCTCTGTCAGTCTGTTCTCTATCTCTGGCCTCTGTAGTGCAAAGAGACATGTGGTATTACAATACTCCAGATTTATTATTCCATGGCCCGAGGAGAGGAGAATATGAATGAGTGTCAGTGAATGATTTAGCCCTGCAGCTGAAGAACACGAAACACACTGAAAGACCCTGCCCAGGTGACATAGATACATGCAAAATGTGACTGCCCCATAGCCAACTTCCCAGAAACTCGACACCAGTGACACTCTGCAACAGAGGCCTGCACGACTTTGAGTGGAGAACATACTAACACAAACCTATTCAAATAAATATGCCATGAGCACGAGGCATCCTAGGGCCTCCTGGGTACTGATTTACTCAAAATAGAGGGTCAATGTTGCATACCCAATTTCCAGAGTGCGGTGGAGCGTAAGTGTAACATAAACACAATCTCTCTTGCCCATAGTCTGCGCAGCAGAGGGTGGGGTGGGATTCCTGGCGTAGTCAAGCACCCGCTTAAATTGTCATCCTTTGCCACAAGAATGTGAGCACTCATTTTCTTTCCCTCAGCCTGTTGTGGCAGGTGCTGGTCCGACTAAATCCGTTATCATTAGGGTTACAATCGGAGATGTTCGTGGAGCTTTCATTCTTTGACTTAATAGGTTACAGTACCTTCAGGGGAAATTTTGTGAACTGTCAGAAAGGGAAGTGATTTGTTTGCTCAGTTGACCCCGTCAGGGTTCATGCTGAGGAGTCTCAGACAGTTCCATTCATTTAAATTTGAGTTTTGGTCAAGGGCATGTCATTCTGTGGTCTTGTAAACCATGCTGAATGCGAGCCCTAACACTGAGTCAGGAGTTTGTTTTTATTTAGTTCATGTGCGACATATACAGGAAGGCTGCCCACAGTCATGCAACTGGGATTTACCAATCACTGAGGCACCACATTATCCGGAAGAAGCCAATATAGTGGTTGCTATTACTTGGCACTTAATTATTGCGACAGCCTTAAACACCCTATCATCAGTTTGCTCATGATGCAGTGCTGATGCCCTTTCAGATGGTATTATTGTTTTCAGTGCCCCATTAAGTGAGGCAATAGGCCAAAAACAACATGCTAACAAATGGGATGTGTGTAAATTTACTTAGGAGGAGTGATTTTCAGTATGCTACTGTAAAAGGCTTTTATCACATTGCTGAATTAGTTCCTGATGTATATCAAACACCAATGCATCTTAAAGTTTAAGTAGGTGATTCTCTTTTCTCTGTAGTGAAGCACAGAGATGTAACGATGTTATTTAAGTGGCTCCATGTAAACATTTCCTTTGGTTCCCTCCTCTCCGTCGCCTCCTGTTCCTCGTTTCCCCGCCTCATGTGCGTGCCGGCATCCCTGCAGTGGTTTGTGGCGAGCTGCTGGGTGATTACCACTCATTAGGAGCAGCAGAGTTAGTGTGGGCTCAGGCTGGCGTTGCCTGGCAGACAGTGGTGGCGGGCGTCTCATTACCGGGCCTTAAGGACTGATTAGCCCTGACGTGCAGCAGGGTGGGGAGCGCCGTTGATAGAGGGATTTCCCAACTTCATAGGATATCCTGTGGCTATAGCCACACCTCAAAGGGTATCACTTTACCGTGAAGACAAGAAGATAGGATTCTCTCAGCACTGGCGGTGTGACCATGTAGTCTGATGAGATCACGCAAACCTGGAGGCTTAGATAACAGACCACATGCCCTCTGAAAAAAGACAGCTTTGTTTTCTTTATATTTCTGTTTGATACATCTGGATTTGAGCTAAGCCCTGCTTTGTGAGCGCTCCTGCACTCTGACATCTCAATGGAAAGCCTGCTATGCCCGCGGATTCCACAGGGGGGTGCAGTGTCTTCTGGGAGGGCAGGATGGTCCTCAATCAGCACTTTTTAACGTCTTTGTGTAACCTTAGGAGAGTGGGAAATGAAATGTGAAAACATCAAATTTAAAGGCAGCCAACTCTGTGAAAATAGAATGAAGGAAAAAAAAATGAGTTCCACGTATGCCTAGTTATGGCCAAAATGCATGTCATGTACAAAGTTTCTCTCAACTTTCAGTTTACAGAGCCTCAGCCAAAAATTCACCCCTCTGCACGGAATATCTTGTCTTTTCTAAATTGCTTTTTCTCTGAGTCATGCGCAACATTACTGTTTATTTTATGGGGTGAATCATTTAGAAAATTCTCGAGCTTGGTACACACCTTTGTTATGAAGGTTTCAGCGGTGTCTGTAGTGGGCTGTTATGGGGCTCATACTGTATAATAATATGGTTGTACTGTATATTTTGAAGATTACATGGTTTGGTAAGGCTTTTAAAATGTGTTTGGCCCACTCACATCCGAAGGACTTATGGTTCTGGTGTCATCAGCATGCCGAAGAGACCACAGCTAAGACATATTGGATTTTAAAAGGCCGGCAGCTCCAGTTCAGTCCTACCAGTTAGCTGCTGCACTTCATCGGCGGATAGTCAGCAGAGATGGGAAGAAAAACTCTTGTTGGTAAGACTGTACACACATGATGATCTTTACAGATGCGGTTGGAGACATGGGTAATTTGCAAAAAAGGAAAGCTAATATAGACTCATGATACTTTTAGCGGTCGGGGATTGATGAGATGATGCTAGTTAGTGTGACCGCCATGTCCTGTGTTTTCCATGCTTGACCGCAGGCGAGTTTCCCTGCCTGGTTTGTGGGAATAAGAGAGACATGGCACTTCACATGGGCCAAGATTAGCAAGATTGACAAACCCTCACTTAAAATTTTGGTCCTCAAGAGAATATCTGTCCATCTCTCATGTCTCACTTAGGGGGATTATGATAGGTTTGGTTTCAAATATATCTTTTGTCAATAAAAAGTGAAAAAAAAATCTTTCCACCCCAGCCAACATAAAATATAATCATTTATTAATGTCATACACCTGTTTGTAATGACTTATAATTACACAAAAGATCAAAGAAAGTTAGTCATTAGTGGGTCATACCTTTCCAGAAATGCCTGGTTAGGCTCTTATATATCTGGACGATTATCTTGCATAAACACAACCCTATGGAGGCCTGACCTGACATGCTCTCAGATGTGTGTGTGTTTGCCAAATGGGTGTTATTACACAGACTATAGTTTGCCCCAAAAGGCATATTTATCTGTAAAGCCTGGGCATTAGTTGGAGAATGGACACAGTCTTTATGTCCTAAAGTTACCATGAGCAAATTACCGCAGTGACGTACGCTGACATGCATGGGCCTATAGGCAAGGTGAAAGTTTTCAACTGCAATTAAACAAAAAAAAAAAGGAATTCTTGTCTCATGATTCTCTTGATAATGGCCCATTTTGCGTTCCTCTCAACTGGTTGCTGTTTCCTCAAGTGTCAATCAATTGTCAAAAGTCAGTCATTCTCACTCTAGGTAATAAATGTATCGCTCATGCTTCATTACTTTCTAACTTTAACTGTTACTGTACCTTTCTGTTACATTGCACAAATATAGGAAGGTAGTTCATCATCTGTTCATGTTTTACAGTAAATAAACAATACATCACCTGTTGTGGCCTTAATTGAAGTTATGTGGGCCTTTCAGCAATGCAACTTGAATTTTCATGGAGGAAAAACATAATCTTTTGGTAGTAACAGTAAATAACCGTTAGTAATAGGCCTATGTCTAAACTCAGCCACTTGCATTTGCTGATGCATGGATGGTTGAAAACAGCTGCTGTTTTGTGATTTGTTTTGGCTTCTGTGGTTTGACTTTGCATGCTCGGCTTATTCGCAAAAGTGCTTTTGCCCAGTGTAAAATAAATGAACAAATCTTGCATTGCCAATCTGTAATCTGCGCACACGCTTAAATACCTGCTATCTAGAGCATTACCAAGAATATAGTTAAACTATTAGAGTGTTGTTCTGCTCTCTTACCAAATAATGGTAGTCTGATTCTCGTGTCAGCATGTGCGAATCGGCGAGTATGTGTGCCTGAACGTGTTTGGTGCGTCGGTGCGCTGGTACAGGGGTGCTCTGTGCCATGGTGTAGGCTAGAACAGGGGAGTCATGCGGACACTGCTGCGCGCCCAATCTGTGCCAGTCACACAGTGACTATAACTGAGCTGCTGACCTTAGAAGCCTTGAGTTCTCACATAGCAGTTAAACCTCTTACCATGCCCCACACTCCCATTCCCAAACCCAGAGCCTGTATTCCTACTGCTCAGCTACTAGTGCCGGCATTCACTGCTGTGAAAACTCAGCCAGAAGTTTAGTTGAACAGTACATTTTTTTCTTCTGCTGAGTCTTTGTGAATTGAAAGTTGAAAGAAATAAGTCATCTATATGGATAAAAGGTTATTTTGCGTTTTGTTTAAAAATGAGAAAGAATAGAATTAGGGACACTTTAACTTGCACTGGATTTAAAAGAAAGATTTCCACTGTAACATGTCATTCACAGTGAGAACATTCCCAAAAGCTTCTGAAGATTATCTAGAACAGGAACCTGACCAGGTCAGTCAATTAGCGGCAGAACTCTGACACGTCCTGTGTGGGTTGTAAATGACCAGAAGGGACAACAGATGACATAATGGTTGGTCATATCCTGTTGAGTTCAGCATAGGGGACTTTCCCCTTTATGTTGTGAATAGCGGTGCTTCTAGACTTTGCATCACATTCTCACTATGCGGAAAGGCTCATTACTCAACTAATAATGACTTCAAAGTCGTTCTGTCATGTTACTGTACTGTGTCAGTCACAGCTTGTTAGGGGTAGTCACAACACCCAGTGCTTTCAACCAATCACTAATCTTATCTTAGCCTCATACATAACCGTTTACTCTTTCCCCTATTTCTGGCTTTAATGACATGGGAAACGAACAGTGTCACTACGGCTGGTGGGGGGAAAAGTCCACATATTTCAGTGGAGTGTAGTGCAGATTTTCTCATCTCATCTCCCTCTTGTCGATGCACAATAGCCTGGAGACTCCCTGTACCAGAGAGTCATTTGAGACTGAATCATGGTTTCTTCAATTATTCAAGCCTGAGCTGTGGAACACATTGTCAGCCATAGTTAGAGCGGGCCAGAGGGAAAACACCACACACTCACATTCCTACTACCTCTGGCACGGCCTGGCCCGTGATACACCAGATGGGACTTGGGCAGGGTGGTCTGAAGTTCATCCAACATTTCTGAGAAAAACACACTTTTTTTCCCCCCAAGAGGAGCATTTAAACACCATGAAAGAAGGAGAAAAAAGTGCATGAGAGAAAAAGAGATCAGCACTGGCAACTTTGATTTTCTTCAAAAACTCACCCTTTTATTTTAAGAACAATACCAAGGTTTTTTGTCATGGATAGGTTTTTCTCAGGTGAGCACGGCAGTTAAAGGTAAACTAGTACAGATTATCCATTCCAGCACACATGTTCATGTCTGTCATTGTCTTGTGTTGGTTACCTTTGTAGACAGCAGTGGTTTTGTCTAGAAGAGGCTTTGTTTTGAGCTAACAGCTGGAGGGAATGATTGGCATTCGTTTAGAGTAATTGACCGGTGGGAATAGGGGAAGTTCGGAGAGCTGCCCCATGAGAGGGGGGGGAAGGAGGAGGAAGAGGGAGGGGGGAGGGAGAGGGGGGTCTAAGAGACACCAGACCACACAACCTGCAAGTTCAGGCTGATGGAGAAACTGCGGCTTTTGTGCTTTTCTGCCTGGGCGCGTTCAGCCAGGACTGACTCTTATAGGTGTTGACTTAAGGTAGTAAGTGCACACAAGCACGTGCATGCCAGCACACACACACACACACCACACACACACACACACACACACACACATACATATATATATACATATATATAGACACACAAACTTAGCCACCTGTTAGTCTTGTGGGGTGGAGATGAAGAAAAGGATCACACTGACTGAAATTTACCAAACTACTTTGTTTCCCAAGATGTTCATCCTTATCTCCAAATATGAAAAATAACCGAATGCCGGAAATATGTTTATTGTCTATATTAACTTGCCAAATTCCTTTCAAAACATTAAACTCTTCTTGCTCAACAGGTGATACACCATAGTGAGCTTTTCCACTGGAAACAAATCACCGAAGTATTGATCTCCTCCATGGCAACGGCATTATTCTAGGCAGTCGGAATATTACTTGTTCACAGAATCTGACTTTGAGCGTCACCTCATGTCATGCAAAACCAGTATCTGACTTGGCAAAGGTTGCAGATCCAAAATAACAGTATCTGTGAAAAACAACTAGTATTTGTAAAATTTGCTGCCCTGACTCTGTTTTAGTCCGCTGTCAGTAATATACACTATTTGAACTGAGCTGCCTTTGTTTATGTATGGTTGTGTGAGTTTGTGAATAACACCAGCAGTTACAATGCTTCTTTCTGTTTGCATTTGTAGCTTATACATGGAGTGAGTACTTCATTTAGGCCAAGAAAGTTAAAGTAAAAGTGATATGTTTTCCACTATCTAAGAGGTTAGGTATTGTTATACCTCCACAAGCCACCCTTAACTATTTACATACCAAACCAATGAAGAATGACCAGAATTACCAGCAGCAGAGCACGGCACCACTGAGGGTCACTTCCAGAGCTGTAATGTAAAGCCAGAGAGGGAGTGATGATGGCAAAGTTTAGTAATAGTCAATGATTTCCTCCAGGGATCGACTCTGAGGCTCCACAGTGTGAAATGAGCCATTTTCACTGAGCCCAGCGCATTGGAAAATGTATATAAAGTAAATGTCATGGGCAATGGGAGGTGCTGACAGGTAGAGAGAAAGGACTAAACAAACTCCAGTGTTTCCCAGTGAAAGACAGCGGAGGAGGCAACGAGTGAGATTAGCCGGTTTGAAGGCCCGCGATGCCTGGGAGAAGTGTGCGAGCGAGTGTGTGTGTGTGGAAAAAGCAAAGCTGAGCAAACATCAGCAAGAATCCCACCTCACGTAGGATAATAGTGAATTTTATTATGTCTCTGTTGGTGTTATATTCCATGTGTGATGTGTGTTGCTGTGCCAACACCTCAAACAAAAACAGCTTCAGAAAATGGTCCGTGATATGAAAACATACGGTTACATGTTCTTACATTCTAATGCTATGTGGCGTAGATATAGGTCCCTGCACTTCACCCTGCTCTTTGAATTTCATGTAAGTTTCATTAGAAGCAACTGCAGTCTGCATTTCCCATGCTTCATTGAGAGACTTGTAGCTGTGCTTTTCCATTTTTCCTAATAAAAGTTGCTGCTATGGATCAAAACGGGGGAAACAGAATAATGACTTCTTGACCAAAGTTCAGATTTGTAATGCTTTGTGTGCTTCAGCCACATTTATGCTCCTATCCAATTCTCTCTTCCTCTAAGTGAGTTGAATGAGTTCATTCTGCAGCAGACAGCAGAGTAACCCCTTTTTTTGTGGATCACCATATTGGAATGTGTGGCTATGACCCTTTTGTGTGACAGTATAGGGGCTAACTTTTAATTTAAAGAGGCATGAGTGACATCAGCAATGGTCTTTGTCCATCTAGAAGTGATAGCAAGTCCTTTTACAAGACATAAGAAATAGAATCAAAGCACATCTGTGATACCATTTGACTATCTTCTGGTCTGTCTCTGAGCGGAAACATGCACAAGAGTGAGCCCCGGCCAGTAGCTTCTTCTCCGGAGACCTGGAGTGTTTCTCCATTCTCAACTCTCTCCTATCCACACTTTGCCCCCAGGCCGTCTTCGTAACTGGCGAGAAATCTGCCTTTGTGTGGAAGCCACAGAGACAGTAGCACAGCGATCAGTGTCATGTCATCTTTGGCGCTCCTCCAGCTGCCTTCAGACCGTCTTTACGTCTCAGACAGACAGACGTCATGCAGACAGTTGAGGACTGTCATTTTAATGGTCTCTTGTTTTGGCAGGCATCTGGGCTTTTGGAAGATTTGACACTGATACTTGTTACTATGCATGTCCACCCAGGAATGCGCACGTCATGTTGGTGGTATTGAGTAAATTAAGACTACCACTTGTCAGTTGAATCCCATTGCTAAGCTAAACTTAGTACATGCACACATTTCAATTAATCTTTGTATGTTTATTGAATCTCAGAGGTGCAGGAGCCTGCTGTCTGGTGCGCGGTGGATTTGAGTGATGCCTTGAATTTACTGACGTTTCAAATGGAATTAGTCAGTCATTAGCCTACCGTAGAAATGTTGTGGAACGGTTGTCAGTCATATGTAATATACTAGGTCAACTGGAATTGTTTGTTCTGGCAACTGGAATATCTTTCCTTGGCATTGTTAGCACAGTGTATTTTAACAAAGGATGAAACAATTAAAAGGAAAATGTCAGTTATTCAGAGAGAGCCACATAGTTCTCATGCATTGTGTATGTCTCATACTGTCTGCCTTACACCATACATTTTTTACGCTCTAAAGTGTGTTGGGAGAGCAATCTCTGTCAAGACACAGCTTGCCAGGTTTCCATTTGAAAATTCATAGCTGTCAGACAAGTTTAGGTAAGGCAAACATGTTTTGAAAAAAGGAAACCATTTGACCCAATCTGAAGGCAAATCCTGAAGCCTGCCTCTTTTTACTTGACTGCTTGGATTCTATTCAATTTTCAACCAGGCAATGCATGCATTGTAAAGACAATAACATATAGCATATGTGAAGTCCATTGGTGAGAAACTGAGGACTTGAGGGGAAACACTTCAGTCAGTTATTGGAGTTAATAAAAAAAAATCTCCTGTTAAAGGACTCCTGTGACCGCCTTATGGAGGCTGTGGGATATGAGTGGTGACAAAAGCTAACTAATGAAGTCACAAGTGCAAATATATTACCAATCGACACTTCTGGTACATTAGCTAAACCGTAGTTGTGGACATCCAGCAGGTGCTCTGCACCTTGACAAAATGTTATAGAATAAATTATCTTAAATGGTCAGCTGAAACTCCCTCTCTGTTGTGAGGTTGCCATTCACTGTCAGGTCATTCAACAAGGCTCCTCCAAGAATTAGCAATGGCCCATTTGCTGTGGTTACTCTTAACAATGATCTGGTTGAACGTCTTCTAATTAATTCAACTGTATGTAGGGTTTTTCCTCTCAAGTCACACTTAATCACAAGACCTAAGCTAAAAGACTCCCTTAGGACCTAATGGAAGATCTCTCTCTCACTCTCTCTGTCACACAGACCAGCACTTGTTGCCAGTAACTGTTATGTATGTGTCTATGGAGACATGCAAATGGAAAGTTGTGTGTGTTATGCTTTCTCTTAATTCTCCTTTCAAAAGGATGGAAAAACAAACACGACAACCTAGGTGCCAAACTTTTGATGCCAGAGGGCAGGGCCAGGTCACCTGTGGCAGTGAATAGAAAAGGTTTACTGAATAAATCATAAAACCCTGACTGCTGTATTTTGTCAAGGCAGCATGAAGTGCATCAGGTGAGGTGTCAATATTAGTGCGCAGAAGTGTCATTTCAGGGAATCAAGTCCCTCTGCAAGGGCATATGGGCCGGAGGAATTGTGCTTTTGTGAGTTCTGTAAATCCATTTATTCTTCAGTTTCACTTTAAGGGTGTAAAAGAGGCCAGAAATTACACATAATGAACAACTACCCTGCCAATCCTGTCAGTTGGTGTGACCAAAATGGTCACAGGCTGACAGTCATGTCCCCTGTGTGTGTTTATGAAAGTAATGCTCTGCTTTCCCCATCACAACCTCAGAACGCTGGTCATTGGTTTTGCCAGCTATGTGGCAGACCCCGCTTGTGTGTTTTATATACGCTTCCCTTAAATAAACTGACGAAAGGAGTGCAACTCTACCACATGTTCTCTATACCATGTTTAGAACTGAAACTTGTGCTCATTATATTTCAAATGGATTGCAGCTTTAAGATCCTGAATACTGGACGTTTGTATGGGGATTCTATAATGAGAGTGTAAATCCTGCTGTGTGATCATGTTTAAATCTATACAACGCTGCTGTGAGTGGCATTCCCCCCTCAGGATATGATATAAATATTAAACCAAGTCTCCGCTGACTACTGTTTCACATGCTTGTGGTATGACTGTCACGTTCAGTGTGGGCCATTGTTTTAAATCTGTCCCCTTACCACCCGACTGCTTTAGCAGTCATAATATACATTTCATACCCTCAAACTATAGTGCTTAATACTGTGGCCAGTGAGCTGCCAGAGCCATGACTTGCCGAGGGTGATGGATGGCTAACGGAGACAAAACAGTGAGGAACATTTTGAAAAGAAAGAAGTCTTCTTCCTCTGCTGAGAATTTGCTCGAAACACAGACACGCCTGTGGTGGAGGTAGATCTCAATCTCCGGCAAATGTTGAATTCCCCTGAACATTAACCACTGAACTCAACTTTGACCTGCAAATATGACAGCTGAATTCATTTGAACATTAACCAAACTTTTGAGCATTGTATGCCCCAGCTGCTCTTGCTGTGCTGTTTATGTAGTATATCTTTGCAACTCTTACTGTTTATCCAGGAAGGTCAGCATCCTGCGCTTTATTGGATACTTTATCAAGATGTTTCCACTCCCTCCCTGTACTCTGTTTCAACTGACTGGAGTGTGTGTGTGTGTGTGTGTGTGTGTGATCTCTCCCTCTAGGTTGACAGGTAATGAACCGCTGTCTATCCTGCCGCTGAGCTCTATACCAGAGGAGAACGTGGGCAGGGCCCACTACAAGCTGTGCGACCGGCTCAAACTGGAAAAGAAGCAGCGCAGGATGTGCAGACGAGACCCGGGCGTGGCAGAGACCCTGATGGAGGCCATCAGCATGAGCGCCTTGGAATGCCAGTATCAATTCCGCTTTGAGAGGTGGAACTGCACCTTAGAGGGGCGCCACAGAGCCAATATCCTGAAGAGAGGTAGGGCAGATGAGTCAAACCACATTTTGTGTATCTGAAGACTGAGCTGCTGTAAAATTAGACTTAGTAAGATTTAGAATTTTCTGAGTTTTTACAGCTGCTTCCCTTTCCATTTGGATTCCAAAAGCAAACCTGGTATTTCTCCATTCTCCAGTATCTCATTCGTTGTTCCCCCATGTGCCTCTGCAGGATTTAAAGAGACAGCCTTCTTGTATGCCATCTCCTCAGCGGGCCTAACGCATGCGATGGCCAAAGCTTGCAGCGCGGGGCGGATGGAGCGCTGCACCTGTGACGAGGCCCCGGATCTGGAGAACCGCAAGGCCTGGCAGTGGGGCGGCTGCGGAGACAACCTCAAATACAGCAACAAGTTTGTTAAGGACTTCCTGGGCAAACGCTCCAACAAGGACCTGCGCGCACGTGTGGACATGCACAACACAAATGTGGGCATGAAGGTAAGTGTGTAACATGAGATGATGTTATGTTTTCACATAGAGTGCTCTTACAGGTAACCAAACCAATGACCTTATTTCTCCATGAATTCCTGATGTCATCCCTTTTGAAAGAGGGCACAGTTTTGATAAAGTGCCAGTTCACTTTCCATCAGCAAATCCATCAATCATCAGAACTCAGCCCCTATGTGACTTTGACGATAACCAGTTGTATGACTAGCTAATGACCTGCTTTCAAACGTTAGACTCTGACTTAAGTCGACAGTGCCACTGCAGACCATTATTCATCTCCAGCATAGTGATGTTAGGTAATTACATGGGAGTTTCATTCAGAAAAGAAGACAAATGTTTAGCAGAGGTATTTAATACAATAGTTTTACAGCAATATTTTACTTCCACTGTCATCTTAATTGGGCTTTCATTGAAGTAACAAATCATTTCAAAAACTACTTGAAACGAACAAGTAAAATGAGAGAGTGTGAGTTATAATACACAAATGAAGCAAACCAGGAAGCAAACTCAAAGGGAAACGCGGTTTGGTTTGCTTCAGGGGGTCAGAGTTCATTTGGAGTGGTCACATATAAACAGAAATGCTGGCTAATTGCTCACTTGAATCGGTTAAATGGTGGGAAAATTGTGATAATACAGTACAGGCTAAGTTCAGTGCAATTACATAGATAAAGAGTGGTATAAAGTGCTAATCAATTGTGCACCTTATCCTGGATATACTACCATATCTAAGTTGGAGTTGACTTCTATCCAAGACTCGGCCAAATGACCAAAGAGGAATTTAATATGACCACAATAGAATAACATGGTTAGAGTTTCACAATGCATTCCAGTGGTGATCAAGTTATTAAACAAATACTACAGAATTTCAAGCATGAAAGCTTGAAAAAAAAAAAAATCCCCGAACTAACCAAAATTGATTGAATTAACTTCTAAATTTAGTGAAATCTGAAAGTGCTCATTAATCAATATTTGGTTTTCCCTCTCAGATTAGATAGATAATAGCTTTCGTTTGTGCTTTGGCAAAATTCAACAATTGTTTGTGGTGAGCAAGTGTTTTTTTTCATCTTGGAATTGATTTTAATGGTAAAACAAAAAGAAGAGAGAATGGTCGTAATCTGTCAAGCCAAAGCAAACTGGAGGTCTGGAATCTGTTACTTTTACTTGGGTTTTCTCATATTGTAGCCATTTTCATTTTGGTTTCAAAATGAATTATAGCAGAAGCACACTTCCCAAATGTTAGCAGACATAAACGTCTCCCAAAAGACTAATACATGCTCTTCCTCTTCAGCTGGGCTCTCCAAAATCCAGTGTCTCAAGATATTTTATTTGTGATAAAAGATTTACAACATTGTTTTTGCTCTTTTTTTATTTGCACATGTAGTGAGGTGCACCGCATTTGGGATGAATTCCCATATGGAGCACAAATTTGGAATGTGCTAGCCTCTGCATCCCCCCAACATTTTAAAGCTGACATATCAAATTTTCTTGAACTGCTAGTGTGGTGAATATGCACTTCCTATCCCCCAATCTATTTCACAGTGTGAGAAAAGAGCAGCAGATACCATCCAAACCCCATCCAGACAATGTGTTATTGTCATCGATTTTCACACACTACTTTTAACAGTGTGGTTGATACACAAATGAACTTTGGCTGACCGCAAAGAGGTCAAGTGCTGTTATAATAACGTGCAGTGGTCTTTTTAGCTGACCAGCTCAGAGACTCTTTCACAGGCAATTATGCATGATTTTACAGAAGAAAAGATTTTACTTAGCCTTTCTTTTTCCAGCTGTTTGCATTACTTACTCTCTGTGTTATATCAGAATTGCCACACTGGAAGATTGGGTTGATACATCAACCGAGGGTTTAGACATACAGGATAAGAATAGCGCCCAGTGTCTAAGTATTAACGTCTCCTCTTTCCCAAGGCCGACTGAATGGATCTTTTATTCAAGACTGCTTCTCAGCAGTAACCTCCCCTTACTTATCATAATAACAGTTATTGAGTTTAATCAAAATCTGTCATCCGTGATTATCATAACAAAATCAATCTTTGCTTCCCACCGACTATTATTAATTTGCTCCTTGCTTTGTATGATACACCACTTTTATTTGAAGCCTTAGACACAATGTTAAATTGTTGTCATTCAGTATGATGTCGATGGTAGTTCACAAACAATAAGTGGAGCCTCTGATTTTTTTTTTTTTGGGTATGATATCAAAAATAGAGCAATGAATGTAACATTTTTCCATGGTCTCTTTATATTCTTCCCAAACCACTGCAGTCCACTGCCCAGCCCTAACCCTAATCATGTAATTGTGAGCATATTTGGGTAATTTGGCTCTTTGAAATGCTGCTTACCAAACAAGGGCATATTAAAATACATACTTTTCATTACATTCTGTTGATGCTTCGCGGTCGCTAACAGTGTTGCGCTGTCTCACAACTAGGTAATCAAAGCTGGGGTGGAGACCACTTGTAAATGCCACGGCGTCTCCGGCTCCTGCACCGTCCAGACCTGCTGGAGGCAGCTCTTGCCCTTCCACGAGATCGGCAAGCAGCTGAAGCAGCGCTACGAGACGTCCCTCAAGGTCGGCAGCTCCACCAACGAGGCCACAGGGGAGGGAGAGATCTCCACAGGTCGGGGCCAGCAGCAGCAACAGCAGCAGCAGCAGCAGCAGCAACAGCAGCAGCCCCCGCCCGGCCCCAGCGATCAGATCCCTCGCACCATGGACCTGCTCCACATCGAGGACTCTCCCAGTTTCTGTAGACCCAGCAAGTACTCGTCGGGCACCGCGGCCCGCAAGTGCTACAAGGACAAGAACTGCGACGCTATCTGCTGCGGGCGAGGCCATAACACCCAAAGCAGGGAAGTGACCAGGCCCTGCCAGTGCCAGGTGCGCTGGTGCTGCTATGTCGAATGCAAGCAGTGCACACAGAGAGAAGAGGTCTACACCTGCAAAGGGTAGTCCGGTCGCCTCTCGGCCCCCCTGTGACCTGTGACCATTGCAGCAAGCGGAAGATGGTGGTTTTAGAGAGGAGCGGTCGCTGGTCATTTTGTTCTTGAACAAGGTTTTGCTTCCGCTGTCGGAACAGTGTTCTGCAGACAAAGGAGAGCATGGAGAAGCAATAAGCACTTTGAGGGATTTCTGTGGGTTGGGTTCTGACGTCCTGTGGCCCCCATGGCTGGGGTTTGCAGAATTAAATGCCCCGCCCTTCTCAGACAACAGGGTCAACATCTCAAGCTTTTGGTTGCAGAGTTGCCTTGGAGAGAGAGGCTTCTACTTTCCTATTCAAAATCCAATTGCATCTATCCATGAGAAAACACAGGAGAGATTAGCAGCCGTCTCCAGTTAATGAGGATCCAACACAAGGACAGTAACACCAATAGACTGGCTTTTGGGCCTTGCCCAAAGAAGAATGGTGTGTGTGTGTGTATGTGTGTGTGTTTGTATGTGCATATGTGTGTGTCCTGGTGGTAGATTGTGTGTGTGTGTCTGTGTATGGGTGGGTGGGTGGGTGGGGGTTCAAATGACAACTTATATGGCAATCAAGACCATATACAGAGACTGCTAAAAAGACAGGGTGTAAGAATTATTCTACACGCACATATTTACACTCACACACATTGTGTGTTTGCATATGTATGTAAATAAATTCAATTATATTGTAATGATATTATACAAGCCACTTATCTAACTATGTTAAAACAAACCACTAACCACACAAATGTTTTGTTGTTTGTGTGCTCTCGCTCGTTTTTTTTTCTTAATTCATTTTGACAAGGCCCTTTGGAAAGCAGCACATTTGTGTCCTTTGTCTTGCTGTGGATAATTTATGGATCCTTTGGGACTACTCCTTCACAAGGAGAAAAAATGCTCAATTTTCTTTTAAATCTATTTTTTTTTTTTGCAATAATATGATATAATATGAAGCTGTTGGTAAATGCATGGACAGAAAATAACTTTTTTACCAGTCAGTTTAGGCTCTTGTTGGCCTTGAGCGAACTCAACCAATGTTCAGGGAATAACTTAAACCACTAGACCTATTTGGACAAAAGTGAGTGAAAAATAGTGCAAATCCAAATGAAATTCAAGTTGGAGATGACAGTGGCCTTGTTATTATTGCTGACATCATTGCAGCAGGTGATCACTTGACCAGCAGACGGTCCGCATGTGACTCAGATAGCCATCGGTAGAAAATTTGTATACATACCATTTGCTGTGGCTCCGCGGAGCCTAAATCTACTTAATAGGATTTTTTTTTTTTACTTTTAATACTTTAAGGTTGTAAAGAAAACTGTGGAGAACTGGAGGAATGTAGCCCCCTACCATTTCACATCCTTCCTTCCTGTTCAGCAGCCACAGTTTGATTGAGCCATATTCAACATGTAGACATGCACCACATACAGTAGGTATTGCAGTGGTCAATCCAAACAGCGAGGGGCAGCTGAGACGGAAATCTAACTTGACATGTCTGCAAAATTGCTCAAGTGAAGACGAATGCTTAAGCCTCATAACTAACATAAATATATTTTATAAGACTAATATTTCCATAATGTGTTGCTCAAACTGTTTGATGTCTAAATCCAAACATTGGGCTTTTGAAAACAAATTGCAAATGTGCTGTCTTCTTTCAGAAGTCAGTGAAGTTGTTGTAACACATGAGCTGATTTGCTTTTTAATATTATATATTTGTTGCCTGCCACACAAGCAGTTAACACAACGCAGCATACTGAACCCTGCCGTACAACTACAGTGACAATTCAACACATGACTGTTCAGTCAAAGGAGAGATGAGTTTATAATTTTCTGAGAAATGCCTCTGTACACACACAAACAACAACAGACAACAATATTTCATTCTGTTTCTCAGCACCTAGTTACTGGGAACATTATGTTAAATGCTATAAGATATAGGACCTTTTTATGCCTTGTTTTAGATGGGTGTGAATTAACTACTGAGTGAGGGACCCAGCTTTGTATTATAGCGCCATTCACGCACTGAAGCCCAAAAGCCCTTTAAAGTATTTAAAGATCTGTATTTATGGATATATACAGTGCAGTGCAGAATCTTTTTGTAAATAGCAAAGGTTTATTCTCCTGTGGTATAGAGACAAGAGTGAGGCACATGTTCAAATCTCACAGGCAATTGAAAACAGAAATTGGTAGCAATAACAACGTTGGAGCAAGACACTTAATTCTGGGAAAATTAGCAAGCTAGTGGTGTACTACTATTGATGCATTGGCTAAGGGTAATCATGAGTATGGTGTACACAGCTGCTGCAAACTTGTAAGAGATTGTAATCATCAATGAGTGAAACTCGAGTGCCAATGCCAGTAGATACAGCACCATGCCAAACATCCTTAAAAGTGGCTTTGACCGCAATTACTTTACAGACAGTTTTGTCTGAGTCTTTAAATATGATTATCACAAGATTTCTATTTGAAATTGAACCACCATCCTTGACAGCGAAATCATGCTTCAGGAAGAGAGCCTGGCATGGGTTATTTGTCCTGAGGAGATGAATTCCAAGCATTTTGATATGAGGAGGCATGCCAAATAAAGACTGGTCAAAACATATACATAGAACTTTGCACGCTACATGGAAACCATAATAGCTATGCTGAGAGTCGAAGCATAAATGCCTGCTTCCCGCAGCTTTTGGTGTGTGTATTCTCCACACACTCCTCGGCCCAAGACTGAGGTTCTCTACTATTGAATGGATTCAAAATGGTAAACAGGCATGACAGGAATACCAGATGCACACCGAGTGCATTTTTTTGTTTGTTTATAGATTGTACATAGGCCTAAAATTTCTCCAGAGAAAGAAGAGCATGATGCAGCAGTCGGTCCTAGATGTTGCTGTCACAGTCCTCCATATTTTCAAATCCATAACTCTGCACTGTTTAGTTGTCAGTGGATCATGTACAAAATTCTATTTTGTAGAAAAAATAAAAGATAAATTATTTTTAAATATATTATGAGCATGTGTTTAGTGTAAATAACGTCAAAGTCTAAACTGATTTTATATCCTGTATTTTTTACTCTGTTTTTCTTTTGGCTTGTATGGGTGTTTGTTTCTTTTGGGGTGGAGGCTTCAAGAAGCAGTGTATACTTTGAACATGTTTCAACATGTTTTCCAATGTTTTTCAACATGTTTTCACATAGATATCTCAAACGTTTGCCGTTATCTAAGCACAAAACAAATCCTAACAAATTCAGTCTCAAATCAACTTTTGCTGTCCCATATTCACACAGCTTGCATAAGACATTTCTGAAGGTATTCAAACAAAATCACAAGCATCAATAGTATTTTTGTAGGATTTAATCTGTTAGTATGATCTAATATTTTGTCAGAAGGGTATGGCCTTCTAATGTTGGTTATTCCCATCTATAAAGGTATGAACTGATGATGATGATAATGATGTTTTTAATAACATTTTTTAACACTTGCTGATCTTTATCATGGTTACATGAACCGTATTCCTGTACCTAGATTGCATCAAATGGTCAATGCTGAGTGGTTTATGCTCACCTTACATGTTACATGTGCATTTTGTTAGGATTTGTGCTGTGCTTGTAAAAAAAAAAAAAACACCAACCATGTATTGCCCTTTGTGATGATACTACACCAACAAAGCTTTGTCCATTGTTCACTTATTCATGTCTTATGGGAACCCTAAATTATTTTCCTCTACCTCATGTGTATAGCTTGTAGGTATAAACAGATCACAAATGACTGGTAAGAATGTATTTAAGTTATTTAACATCTTTGTATAACAAAGGCGAAAAAAATCTGAAATAATAAATGAATTTTTAAATTATTTCATGTGTGGTTTCATTCTTCAGTGGTGCTTTGATCATTTACAGTACATCATACCTGGAAGTCATTATTTACACTCAAATAATAATCATTGATGAGCAGTTGTGCATTTTGATGCAATACAAAGTTCTTCATAAATGAGCAGTGGGTGCAGCAGATTTCAAGCTTTAACAAATACATTTAACATTTAACAGTGTTACCCTTAGAGGATCAGCTAGCTGTGACCCACACTCAGACGACCAAACTTTGCCTTTTGGAAATGTTGAAATGTCGAAGTGGCTGCCAAGAGAGGTAATATTCACCACACGTATGTGACCTCGGTGTAATTAGCACTAGATAGGCTCTCCCTTTACTGCAGGCCTCCAGCTGGAAACAGAAAATCAGCACACACTGCTTGGAATAGATTTTCTGCCCTACCACAGCAGCTAATTGATTTGAATGTGGATTATAGAGGACATAAACTATGTGGACTCTACTTTTGGTTGTCATTCACACATTTCAGACCACCAGCTGAAAGAAATTCAGTGAGAGAGACTAAAATCTTCCAAAAGAAACTGTCTGTTTATGGTTTTTCCCATTGTCCCAGCGACAAATAGAATGAGAAAGCAATGGGAAGGCTTGTGGCTGTAAGGTCGCCGGTTTGAATCTGTGGACTGGCTGGGGAAATGTGGAGGAGGGAGTTGCAGAGGTAAAGTTTGGACACACCTGATTGAATGTACTATGTTTTTCATTATCTTAAAGCCATTTTGATCTAAAGGCTTATGCTTAAATGCTTGAAATCTGTTTCTTAGACAAATATAAATAGTGAAGTTGATGCCTATGTATGAATTTCTTTCCAAAGCCTTCGCCTTTCCATCAAGGCAAAGGGCGGCTACTTTAAAGAATCTAAAATATAAGATAGTTTTGATTTGTTTAACACTTTTTTTGGCCACTGCATAATTCCGTTTGTGTTATTTCACAGTTTTGATGTCTTTACTATTATTCTTTGTGGAAAATAGTAAAAAATAAAGAAAAATGGAGTGTACTGGAGAAGAGGTACACATTTTCTCATCAGATAGAAGTGTAGTGATGGGAGTAAACCTCAGTTACAAAAGGCATATACCTTCCCGGCTGCAGAGTGAGGTCACTGATCAGCTCCCTCTGCCTGCTCTGTAGTCAGACATCATGGTTGAGGTAAGTGTTTACGAGAATCTGATACAGACCCCCGGATTTTCACAGTTTCATGGAGGATCGCCCTCAGTTTGCTATGACATTTTATATTGATTTAGTGTAAACTGATTATCAAGGCCTCTGTCATATTATACTACACATGACATTGGCCACGGTGCCTTCTTACCACTATGTCAAACACAATTATTATGAAACTCATTAGCGTAAGATATAGATATAAACATTTTTTTCAGTTTTTTTTTACACTGTTTGGACATATGTGCCAGAGCTCACAGAATCTCCCCCTGTTGAAACTGCTATTATTTCAACAAGCTCTATTCCCTCACCAGATGAGTGAAGAATTAAGGGAATTTTCTCTCTCAACAACCTTGCAAATATCTTGTGGCCTCTTCGTACAAGCCTTGAAGCCTGACTAATCCGAGAGAAAGGGGCCTTGTGATCCCGGCCTGCGAATAAGAACTTCACATCCGGTTGCGAAAACAAAACACAATTAAGGAGTGTATCTGTTCTAATACCTAAAACATCACTGGAAAAGCCCATGATATCCTTGACACGTGTACCTAAATTACCAGCGCTGGAGCAGCACCCTCTTGGTGTTAGCTATTCCTCCCCTGGGTCCTGCCTGCTTTGCTCTAAGAAGCAGAGAGGCCTGAATATACCCCCGCCTGCTCGCTGGACTCCTCCTAACATCCTGCCCTGTACCAGGCTCTAATATGAGCCGTAACTTTGCGGTGCGCTGTAATCCGACAACGTTTTGACAGCTGTTACCATGAAGGAAGTGGGTGCAACTAGAGCACAGACCAAAAAAGGTAAAAAAAAAAAAAAAAAAAAAAAATTCATGCAAGCTTTGCCCCCCTCCTCCCCTTCATTCCCTCTCTCATCCTCTTGGTCTGCTTGGACATACAAAGGCTGAGGCAGTCAAGCAGAAAGAGTGGATAGTGAGATAATTCTCACTGAAACCTTGAACTGCTGAAAGTGGCAGAGGATTGTTATTCCAGCATCACCCCACTGCACAGGATGTATGTGTGCTGCCTTGTGGAGGATTTGCTGAGGAGTGTTGATTGTGGTCTAGTTGTGTTGGATGAATGAAACGCATAGCCGCAGATGCAGAGCCAGTAGGACAGAAAAAAAGACGGTGGTGAAAAAAACAGACTGACCTGCCTCTTCAATGAATGCTTAAGCCCTCAATGAAGCTGTAATTGTGGAGAGAAGTTGAAAAAAAAACTCTAAAAAAGAATCAAATTTGACGTGAAGTGTCCAAAAGAAATGTAAAAACAGAAGCAAGATCATTAATGGGAATGCGAATGTTAGCAGCTCAAATGCGAGCTCATGGTGGTGAAACATATGTGCCGAGTGCTATGAAAACACCTTAGCTCATGCCGCAGGTCTATGGAACTCGTGGATTTATGATTTTTTTTTTCAGCACTTTGGGAAAAAGCAAGTTCCTCTCTGGAAAGTGTGATAGGGGTCTGAAGGGTACTGCATGTGCCTTCCTCGCCTTCTTCCTGTGCCCTGCCCAATAGCATACCCTGTTTATAACTGTTTTTGATTGTTGTTAAGTAGCTGTCAAGGTTCCCACTTGTCTCTCATGCCTGGAAAAACATGTGAGCTCAGCATCTCTCAAAACAGGAGCAAAATAAGAAAATGCTGCACGTTAAAGGAAAAAATACTTATGTATCTGGCTGAGCAAAGGTATCTGCTGGGAAGACAAGGATCACGTTGTTTGAATCAGCAAGCAATCTGCCAGTCAAGTTGATTGAAGAGATTATTAGTGCTATTAGTGCCATATAGACACATTTCACTTTATATACCCCCGGGGTCACTGAAGTATTAATTCAATAAACACTTCAGTTAACGTTACAGGACAAGCTAGCTATTCTGCTCAAATGCTTAAGCACCAGGCAGAGCATTCAAGTGTAATATATCTTAAATATGTTTTGTGATACCATGCAGGATGTGCACTGTAAAAACTATCAGTGTTTTCCCCTGGAAGTCAACTGCCTCGATACTGGAGGTCTGTGCACTTTTTTTTTTTCTCCATGACTAGGGAGAAAGCTTATAGACCATGTCTGAGGCCTCCCCACAAGATGCGATGGATAATGATGATAACTGGCTCGGGAGGTTTTCAACACTTGCTCACAATCATAAAAATGTCAGCTTCACATGACAAAGCTCATTTATCAAAATCCCTCCTCTTTTATATGCTCCACTCCTACCCAAATCCAAAAGAATAATTCAATACAGAACATAAATTGTCCAAAATTTGAATGGACTTAAGTTGAAATTCTCCTTCAGGAAAAATAGAATAATAAATAAACAAATTATTCTATAAATAATAATGGAGCATGTGTTTCTTTCATTGGCAAACATACTTGGAGAGTGAGGAAAGCCCTGGAGATCCCATCGCGGGGTTTCTAGGGGGATGGGATAAACATAGATCTGTGTAGACGCCTGGGTTTTTGGCAAGCCTGCTGTGCTTGCAATTGCACCAGGGGAATTGGAGCGCTTGCCAGGAGAGGTGCAGGGTTAGAAACATTTTATTCTTGAGGAAATTCCTTCTATTACTCCATTATTCATCAGAATCTCTAAGGAGATGGATGCTCTAACTGCTCTAGCAGAGACCGTTTTGGAATAAAACGGTTCATCATGGTAGATATCCTGAGAGAGAGTGTTCTGATGTATAACCAGTAGGATATATGGGATGGACATATGCTCCTCAGTCCATCAATTTACTTGGACAGTAAGTACTTTGGAGGCCACTGAATGGATATTCAATACCATAACTGTATAGTATAAATAAAAGTCAGAGTAGACCAACCATTTACAATTGTGAAACAGAAATTTCCTTCGACCAGGTCACCACCTGTTTTGTGCATCAGGGATGTATGAAATATTAACTAGTGGGACAAATTGTGGGCTTTGTTTTCTCCCAAAATGTTGAAGTTATATAAGCACATAAGGGAAAGTTGTACGACTATGAATCGAATAGAAGGTGGAAGTTTCTATCAGCAGCAGCATTGACCTACGACCACTTGAGTTTGTGTGCGTGGGTGTGTGTGTGTAGTGATGGTGGTGAAATTAGTTGTAGTTGTGGTGGTGGGGTGGTGGTGTGTGTGTGTGTGTGTGTGTGGGAGGGGGGGGGGGGGGGGGTTACAATAGCAGCCTGATGAAAGCAAGGGGGTTTAGAGAGATGGGCCATGAAGCTGCTGTCCAGCTCATGCTTCAATTGTGCAGTAAAGATTCCCCAGCTGTCCTGCGGATTAGCCCGTGTGCTTATGTGATTAGGATACATGGCACCGCGGCTAGACCCGGCGCCTCTGACCCGGGGAATGTAGAATGAGATGAGATGGAAGGAAAGGGATGGATGGGTGATGCTGCAGAGGGTCGGACGACTGAGCACCCGACCTAAGACCTGGGCTTGTCGAGTCCATGAAGGGGCAAATTAAGCTGTTGCTACCTTGCAGCTTCAAAAACATACTACTTGGATTAGCCTGAGTAGATAAAGATCCCATGTTTTCCCTTGGAAGATAGGTATGAAAGGCAGGGGAATGTTTTGTAATGAAGGGACATAATTAGGTAGGGTTAATTATTCAAAACAACACATTTTGACTGTCCATTGTACTCATTTCTAAATCACTTTGTTGTGGCGCATAGTGAAAATTCCTGAATTCCCTTTGTCTCGAACACAAGATTTGATTGTGCCATGATCCAGGGCGAGCATCTAATAATGCCTTGAATAAATCTAATCTAATACATGTACTCATTGTCATGAATGGTAGTTATTGGTTTCCGCTGAAGGACAACATATGGATACCGGGCAGCATGGGAAAGCGTTCAAATATGGGAAACACTGATGCTAACAGGAAGAACCCTGACTTTTCCCCCGGCATCCTCTTACGAAAATGTGTTCATGTTGGCTTGGGAGAACTCAAAATGACTGACATGTGGAATGACAAACAGTGTGACAGCATGGTGTGTGTGTGTGTGAATGGCCCTCCAATCCAGAGCCCTGCACAGCTGCACATTGCCCAGTCGACTCTACCAGACACTATGGCATGGATTCAACAGTAACGCTGACCTCATGGGTCACAACGGGAGGTAGTGAAACCACTGCATTCGCCCATAAAGTAAGATATTGTAACACAAATAGGCTCAACTCGTAAGGCATACAGTAAAGCACTTCTACTAGCTCACACCTTCACTCATGACTTCTACCGTTACAGCACTAATGTCCGATTTGGTGTGGGAACATGAGGGGAGGGGATAGTAGGCTAATCCCATCTACAAATGCAAGATAGTTTGTGTTAGTTGGATTCCCACCCTCGCTGTTTTTGTCAAAAGTGTTTGCCAACCAAATTGAATCCCAAAGGATGGTGGGGTTTCGTTTAGCAGAGAGGTACTTGAGGATCTGTCACCACGGTCTCAACAAGTGTGGCTGGCTGATTCAATAGAAGCCTCTCATAAAGAGAGAAGAAGGGAAAAAACACACTGATGGTGGGGGTGGGTCTCCATTTTGTGTGAATTTGGTCATTTGTTGGCCGAGGTCAGCTCCTTAAGATTAGTGGTGGTGCGGTGGTGGTTGTGGTGTGTGTGTGTGTGTGTGTTGGGGATGTGGGGGTGGGCAAATTGTTAATCCATTGATTTAGCTGGAGTTAACACACTGGCCTGAGTCCAACGGAGACTTAAGTCACAATTGGAATCGGGTAGATATATTGAGAGGAGATGGTGGGAAAGTTGAAATACCTCTTTTCTTTAACAAAAAGGGGAATTTGAAGATCAGGCTGAGGAGGAAATTGAAGCAGCAGCAGTCTGCGGTAGGTTTCGCCCTGAAAAGTTCAACCCTACTGTTTACCCTACTCCTCATCTAAACAATGCAATACTATTTTCAAGTAGTTGTAAAACATCATAGTAAACAAATATAACTACTGAGATACAGAAAAAGCAGGCTTCATTTCTATAGTAACACTTAAACTACAGTATATGCATTTTAAGCTGACCTATCAAAAAGACAAATTGCCTGACGCAGAGCAACACCACAATCAAGCCACAAAATCTCAAATAAATGTTTCCCTTTAAAACATACTGACAGAAAAGTATTTTTCCATGGCAATATAAACATTACAAACATTGTCATCAGATGTACAAAAACATTGTGATGAATAATTTCATTTTGAAGACACTGGAACAACGGGTGCATTGTCAAACATGTTGACCTGTAGACAGATTCACAGATTCTTGGAACATGTTAAAACAGGACAGAGAAAGCATAGCCATTCAGGACAAAGAAACATTCCTTGTGTCAGCGATGCTTGTGTTTTTTTAAGTCCATGTTTTCAATTATGTTAGCAGGCTTGTTGAGAGAGACAAGCAAGATTACCATGGAAAAAAAAACCTCATCGTGCTAGACAGCTATTTATGGAGCTGCTGTAGCCTCACAGGAATGGTCCTCCACCTTGACTTATTGAATTATGGAGAAGCTGTCGACAGGTTGAGCAACTGTCTCCCTCTCTGTGTGTTTCCTTACATTCACTTTACTCATCACACTTCTGCAGCTGTCAGTGTGTGCTCCATTCCTTGGCTGCAGCCAGCTGGGGTAGCTGAGTGCACCTTGCATTCTCGGATAACAGTGACCCGGGGTCAGGATCATTCGCCCTAACACAACTCAAATGATTTGACAAACTCACCCTGCAGGAGCAAATTCACAAGTTTGGCCCCCATGATGAAATTGAGGTAGGGGTCCGTCTGTTTGTTTGTTTGTTTGTTTGTTCATTTGCTTGTATCTCCATCCATCATGCATGATATCTCAAACACCTCTGATCAGATTTTGTCTTGGAGGAATGATGCATCTCACCACTGCATTCTGGCATTTTCAAAATTATAATACAGTGATTGGCCCAAGGGAGGCGCTACAACGTTTGTTTGCTCATCCATGTCGTGTGCAAAATCTCTGACACCATTGATCAGATTTTGACAAAACGTGGACGATTTATGCATCTTACCACTGTGTTTTGGCATTTTCAAAATTACACTGATTGCACATGGGAGGTGCTACAATTACAGGTCAAAACATGGTGACATATAATTGGCCCAGAGGAGGACTCATTCATGATGTGCAAAATAACAGTGTGCTCTGTAGCTGCATCAGGTGTCCAGGCTCAGCCCTACAACAGAGCCAGCCTTTTTTAAACATTATTTTTGGGCATTTTTGCCTTCATTAGATAGGCTATAGTAAAGAGAGACAGGAAATATTGGGGAGAGAGAGAGTGGGATGACATTCAACAAAGGTCCCAGGTCAGAATTGAACCCAGGACATTGTGGTATGCGCCTTTGCCAACTGAGCCATCAGGATGTTAAGCCAGCCTTTTAAACCAGCTTGTTTATCCTGCCTGCACCCCCTGCCTTACATGCCTCTTCAGCACACCACCACCACAAAAAACAATGTGCTGGCCACCACTGATTGATAGAACATGTTGAGCTGTCAGTTGCATAAGTTGAGAAACCTGAGCCTCCTGAAGAAGAACAGCCTACCCTGCCCTCACTTCAGTGCCTCTGTCTTGTTGGACCCGTCCAGTTTCCCCAACAAGGTACTTGTAGGACTGCACCATCTCCACCTCCTCACTGGACCGTGACAGATGTTGGTGGCTTCTTGTTCCATTGGAAATCTTCTACCAGCTTCTTCATCTGATGATGAAGAACAGATGGTTTTCTCCTTGCACCACTCAACAAAGCTCTCCACCAGACTATATACTCCTCCTCATTGCCCTGACTGGTGCATCTGACATTAGAGGAGTCATCCGAAAGCTTCTGGAGGTGGTATGACCCAGAGTTGAATCTGAAAACCGAGGTGTACAGGGTGAACAGCAATAGTGACAGTACAGTCCCCTGGGGCCTGTACGAGGGCCACTAAAGAGGGCCATCCATCATTTCAAACAAGAAAGAATGCAAAAAATGCAATACATGTTACTATCTTCCTTATCTCTCTCATTATCCCTGACTTCTGTCCTGCCTCTGGCATTACCTCCTCCTCACCCCATAAAGAATCTACATCTACAATCAACAAAAAGAGAATGTTTTTGTGAATGAAACTTGGTGGTGAATTGATCCTCTCAAGTGTTGTGGTCATTTCAGGGCTTTCAGATTTTATCTGGATCCATTTTTTTTCGCCTATGCCAAAAATTAAGGGGATTTTTGGATCCCGTTTACCAATCGTTTGGTTCTTAAAATAGATGAAATAATGTAGGCTAAGTGCAATGACATATGACATAATAGAGGAACCCTTGAAAGGAAAAATAGTAATAAGCATTGGACGTATTAAACTACTAGCTAATGACACAATTACACAATATGACAGCATTATTGGCAATATCAATTTAGTACTCAAAACTTTACAAACAGAACAAACAACTGAACTTCTGTGCTTCATTAGCTAGCTAGCATTATTGGCTAACTGCCTGCTGGGAACAATAGAAGTGAACGAGCCACACCTAAAGGCATCACAGGCACTGCTGGCACATGCGAGTTTCAAAATGTTCAACCTCTTCAACTTGTTAAACATGAGACAGAGCGACTTCTTCAGCTGGTTGCCAGCTATGGCCGCTCCACCTGCTGGTCCAGCCAAAAAATGCAATGAATAAAAATGACCTATAGCCTTTGAGGTAAATGTGCACACCAACCACATACTACTTTGTCAGGTGTTGACTACAGCTCACAGTAGGGTACAGCCGTTTACTGACATTCAGTTGAGCTTTTCTTGAACAGTTAATGAGAAAGAGCTGTTCAAATAATTCAACATTTCTGTGATTCTGTCATTGTAAATAACACCAAATTTATTACACTGAATTTGTGCTAAACTGGCATGCCTGTTAGAAGAACGGTTAAATTAATAGAAAATAAAATTTTAGAGTCATGCATGCTATGTCAATGTTTCTTATATTTTTAAAGGCCTAATAAAGGCTGTGTATACAATATAAAGGACTTACCAATTCAACTGGCTTACCAATCTGTTTGTGTGGTTAATATAGCCTATGTGCAAAAGCAGAATTCATGCTGAGTTTTAGAGGTCTTTAAAAATTGGAGGTCGTTAAAATGTAAGCATGCAGTGCAAATTGTCATGACTTTCAACGGGTAGCAAGGCATCAGGTCTGACTATGGGAATAATGACGTCAGTGTAAGCTTGGTGAAGAAGGTGGCTGGCGAGAACCAAGCCCATGGACTACATCCAAAAACACTGTAACCTTCCAGTTAAACAGTATGGAGGTGTTCAATTTCAGCCAAGTTGACAATACACCTGCCAAGATGGCAAATTCATGTGAAGCGGATCTGCCACCTTCCTTGCTTTCCCCTTACTAGCCCCAAACCACACACTCCCTGCCACATATGAGTGGGTTAAAGCTAAGCTAACCATGCCAGCCTCCACAGAGCAGACCGAGGACTGTGCCCCCGCTGGGTAGGAGGGAAAGGTGTGGCAATCAGATGCCCATGTTGTCTTGTTAACCAGGCATATCCGGCAGCGGAGACCATTACAGATTAATGTGCAGCAGGTGTTGGGTGTCTAGACTAGCGGAGAGAAGTACACTCGCTGAGTAATTGAAAGTGCAGGTGCATCTTGGGCTACTGCCAGCATGTGGGGCTGCTGTAATGTTTTTAGCTGCATGACATCTCACTTTTGGGGCTCAAGCTATTACATAAAATGCCTCCGAGCTCTGATGAAAAACAAGGTGCCATAAGGAATGCCAGATTTGCTTGTAAAACATCTCGCAACTGTTAAGGACTTTTGTTTCTCTTACATTGACAGCTATCAATGTAATTTCATAAGGTTTTTTTTTGGCTTGTTGAAGTGATATAAAATGACTTGGCAAGGAGTCTGGAATAAAACCCTCCTTACTTTGTCCATTTAATCATAAAAACCTGGTGGGTTTGGCTTCCTCTATTGACATAAAGGGGGTCTGAGCCAAGGTATACAAATCCCTTCTTGAAAAAGTCAGCCATGGTAGGCAACACAGATGGGATAATGTCACCCAATATTCACTGCTATAGGGATAATGGTTTGTTGTTACATTCTCATACTAATGGTCTTGTTATTCATTGTTAGTGTAACATTACAATGGGAAGGGTGGGGTTATTTTTTTCTAATCTACAGCAGGCGACGGCAGAGGGCTGATTACTGAAGAACTACTATTGCTAACTATTGCAAATGACATGTCTGTCCTGATTTTTTAAGTCATTGCTAATTATTTTAGATTTATACTTTTTATCGAACTATTGAAACAGCAATGACAGACTATCAGTGACAGTCCAAAACTTGACCAAAACATTTATATGTTCAGTGAGAGAGGTGTTACTCTATGACTGCATAAAAAACATATATTATGAAATTATTTTATGAAAAAGTGATGCAGCATCGCAAAGGGACACAGTGAGCGTGCAGTTAGCATGCATTGCAATTGATCAATAAGTGAGCATAAAATATCTGATCTGTGTTCAATTTACTGTTGCTGTAACTGTGACGCCTGTTCTATTCACTGACCTGTATGGCTGCTCCTGGCTCGAGGCCCTCACTGGCTATCAGTCTCCAGGGCTAAGAGGATAATGTGTTAGCTGATATCTTAGCTCAGTGTGGTGCTGAAATGGGAAAAGGGGGAGTTTGGAGGAGGTAATGATGGACCACTTTGGTTTCTCCTGAGAAAGAGGAATTCAGGCCCAATCTCAGAGGGTCTAGACTAGACTAAGACCTGCTATACATACAGGGGCAAGAACAATGATTTCCTACACACTGACGTACAGTATATCTCTGCACATTTACTGTTCAGACACAACAAACAAAGTCCACCGTTTCAAAAATGGACGTTTTAGTGCTACCATATCATCAATTGAATAGATTCCATTTTTTATAAATATAATATGGTATAAGCATATATATACATATAAAAATGTAATGATAACATTGGGAATTAAACACATTTTTCATTTTAGGTTTCTCATAAAAAAAAAAACACAAAACAAAAATATAAGTATGAAGGAGGGCCCATATTGACATTGTTTTTTAAGGCTGAGATGAGCCCGCAAAACATGACTTCACCACTGCTGCACACTGGCTGTGGGCTTGGGTGAACTGACTGTGGATGCGGTGCCAGGCGAGGGTCCTCTTTCTCTCCTCACACTGAGCCTCTCCAGTCATGGATCACAGAGCTGGAGAAGCAGCTAATAGCTCTCTCTAGCTGGGCCTGTGCTAAATACTCCCTCCACTAAAATTATTCCTCTGGGAATCAATGGGCCCATTCTTTTGTGAGCTGTAGTTTGCTTGATGGTCCCAACCTCAATGTGAAACATTAGACAGCAATGGGGAAAACATAAAACATAATACTTGTGTGACCAGCTTGTCATTGGCTCTTCGGTGGCTGTGTTAAGAATTTTGCCCAAGATAGTAGATTCAGTGAGGGAGAGGCTACTGCGGGTAACAAGCTCTCCACATTAAGACTGAATCACAGGACCCAGTTCATTCTGATGCTGTGCATTATTACATGAAAAGGAGGGGCTTTTGATGGGTATCACTGTAAATATTGAGGGTGTGTATCTCCTTAATTCACTTATTTTACTTAAATACAAACATGCAGTATTCAATTCCAAAGTCATGTTTGCGCAGTAGTTTAATTACATCTTTTCACTAATTATTTAGTACTTGGGATGAAAGAAACCCCTTTGGGTTAATTTTATAATGGAATCTTACTCCCCTTTTTTTGCGGTGTGGTCAGACCCAGCACCTTGAGACCAGGGATCAAAGATGAACCACAGGCTTTTTGTCTGCATCCCTTTTTGATTGAGCTCCACAAAAATGTCTGACATCTAAAATGGACTGGAGTGTTTTTGGAAAAACAAACATCTCTATTTCAGCTTTTTATAATGCTCATCATGTTTTCTCTTGAACCCTTTTTAAATCTTCCAGTAATTGTTCTTTCAGTCAACCGCAAGGATCACTACCCTTCACCCGAGGAGTTTAGCCTAGCCCTTGACCACAACATCTCCGCTGTCTCGCCACAAGAACCTGGTATTGGATACTTACTCACCCATAGCTCACAGTTGCCAGGATTTCTAGGGTCTTTGGCTCCCCAAATCAATTATCACAGATCTGCTCAGACTTTCCCAGCTGATGATGGGAGCCTTCTTTGTATTCACAGTCTCCAAAAACACCAGACCCAGTTCTAAGAAGCTGTCATCAGTTACCAAGTTAGAAAGCCTAAAAAAAAAATCATAAAGTATCCATAAATCCCATATTAAATATAAAGAAATCCATGATGACGTAACTGCCAAATCAGGCATTTATATTATCTCAGAGAATGTGAAACTCGCGCGGAGTGGCACAGTACAAATTAAGGAGATTTAGACTCAAGTGTTCATAGCAGACCAGCAGAGTAAAGTACCCAAATCAGCTTAATGTGGCTAAGCCTAAATATTTATAAAATCAGTTGTAATGGCCTACTCCCCTGGCAGTACCATCCTGTCCAGTGTCAGTGTGAATGTAAGCTGAATAATTGTGACTTTTGATGTCAAATGTGCATTGATGTGCTTTTATTGATCAAATATTATCCATAAAATAAAGAACTTCTTTAAAACTGATAGTGATCAGACTTGAAAAATATGACATGGTGCTGCTAACAGGCCACAAGTCCATAAACAGTGGATATGGAAAGATCAAAAAAGAATTATTTAATGTATTTAGTTATAATAAGAGTCTAACTGTGAGGCCTAACTGTGGGCTGGTTCTGCCTCACGTTCACAATGTTTCCCTGCCTATGCTAGAGCTCTGCTCAGCTTGTCTATTTGGTTACTATTACTGAGCCTTTGTTTGTACTTCAATGGAAGCTGATATGAGTTGTAAGAGGAGCCTGTTGCTACAAGAGTCTCTCCAAAGGTCAAACACGGTGGTTTGTTTTTTCTAGGATTCCTTTGGGATGCAGAGTGAATAACTTTAAGGCTTTTTACCTGTAGGCAATAAGGAGCAATAGCACCCCTGCCAGTTGGTCAATTAGAGACAAACATGCCTTTATGGACTTGCCAAATTGGGAAGTGTAAACAATTCATAACAATGACTGAAATGAAGGAATAGAGAGAAATGAGGATGTCAAGGCAGAAATGTCTGCATCGTTTCCACCATACTTCATAGTCATGTTCCAACAGCAAACCATTTATGGTATAGTTACGATTTGATAGTACTAAACCATGATTTTTCCACTTGCATCATTCATTCATTAATTTCCTTTAACCACTTAATCCTTATCAGGGTCACGTGGACATTGTGAAATATTTTATCAAATTGATGTGTCAAAACAGTATGAGGTTTTATGGAAGGTATTGAAGTGAGGGATTGTGTAATTCGGGAAAGGAGCAGAGATAAATCTCCTGTATTTATCACATTAGATATGACTTGAATCAAAAAGGAGAAGGAGGGAATTCCTCGTTCCATAGACCTGAACCTGTGTCAATTGGCCCATTATATTCTGTAGGTGTGGTTGCTTGTGCGCTGCCCAAGTCAAGAGTACGCTCACCCCACCAGGCTGGCCTCATTCCGAACAACATCATCAAATGGAGACCTTATCTCAGCAGTGTACTGTAAGATGGCGAGGGGCCAAGAATGCATGCTCTTTCCTTACTTTCCTCAGTGTTTAGATAAGTGCATGTTACGTGGGATACAACTTATTTGTCAGTCACTTCAACCCAAAGAGTGGCGAGAAGTACATGTGGAATGTTAAGTGCAGTGTATCAGAAAACATCAAAGAATGCATTGAGCCTTGGGGAACCAGTAAAATTAATGATCCAGATTGACTTCTGCACAAAACAAAGAGAGAGGAGAATAGGCTACTGTATGAAAAGGTCACAGTTCAACCTCCTGTGTGTTTTACGGTCTGCTGAACCATAATATTTCACCTACTTAAAAATGGGTAGACTTGGGTACTTTACATCCTGGATGCAGTGTCAGCTTGTGAGGAATCTGGGCACCTGCCAAGAAAATGGAAACTGCTTTAATACCATACAGGCAAATCAAAGTAATGATTAAAGCAAAGGACATGTTGCAAACCCCTTTACTGGAATCATGATTTACCAATTTATTTTGTCCATTTCTACATTGTGGGCAGGTCATCATCAGTCTTTAATAATAAACAATTTCAAAGAAATTAGTATTCAACAGCTGATGGCTGCTGTGAGGGTTTCACGTGGTAAACTGCTAATTATCATACTATGAGAAAGTGACCTGATTCAGTCAAAATGTCATTTCGAGAGGCTTATCTGAGACTGTCAATAAGTCAAATAATTGTGCTGTGTTCGCCTTATTTTAGCATAGCCATAACATAAAGTGTTGATTGGCTTGCTTCATCTGCCACACTGCCTGCCAGCAAGTGATGTGGACTTTCACAACTGGGAAGCTTTTCCTCTACTGTTTTCCTTTCAAAGCTAGAACTGTGAGTAATTCTTGCTTGCCACCAGGCCTGCAATCTAAAGTCATTTATACATTAGACACAATTGCTATAATCAGAAAAGTGTTGATTTCATTAGCAACATTTGTGTTTTTGATTGTGTAAACCTGTGTCATAATATCACTGCTAATTAATTATGTATTCGTGTTGGGGCATGTCATTCATTTCTACATGCAGAGATAAGTTGTCAGGTATGCTGTTGAGTAATAATGAAACTGCAGGGTAGTGGAGAAGTACGCATGCAATTTGTTGTATAGCATTTATATGTGCAGTATACGTAGTTCTGTGCATGCTCAAAGATATGTATGCCCTGAAACTGTATATGAATGCTGTATTGTTGAACTAATCTCTACTTCAACCTAATCTAGAGAGAAATTATAGTTTCCTGGTCGATTAGGTGGTTTGAGACTTTTTTCATGAGGCCAGGGACTTGCTTTCAATGACATGATGGTAGATGAGTGAGAGCAGCCATTATTGTAGTTTCCAATACAACCTGTATTGCAGTGTATTCCATAAATATTCCAGCAGTAGCACCTCATATGGCAGTGCAAGTGTATCAATGCCAAATGCGGATATTATTTTTTCTGAAATGGAGAAATGATCTGACTATATTGTGTTGCTCGGGAACTAATGTTGATACGATTTATACATGTAGTGAAGCAATCAGATCCTGGAAACTGTCCAAATCCAACCAGCTGGCCAGATGCTTCTGTGGTGCCCAAGTGCCACTCACTCCATGGTGACAACCTCTGCCCACCAAGCAAGAGAGAAAAGCCAGAAAAGCTGCTTCCTGGGGGAGCTGTAGGGCCACTGGCGCCTGCAGGAGAGTGATATAAATCCAGGCTGCTTTGAAAATAATTAGTGTGGGGATCAAGGCTAGCAGGGCAGTCTCCCCGGCCTGGCGCTGAAGAGGAGACAGGTGCCACCAGTGGCCTAAGCCTGTAAGAAGCCAGCAGGCACTGGAGCTGCCCCCTCGCAGTACAGAGCATGAGGCCTGGGAAACAGAATGCCAGCCTCGATTAAAAAAAAAAAAGAACCCCGCTGATCAGGCAATTTCTTTTCTTCATTCTCACCCTCCCTCTTGTTCTTTTCTTGTGCTCCAGCAGCATGCGTTTCAGGACTGTGGGAGTCTGCTGGGTGTGGGATTTGTGTTTGGGTCTTGGAAGAGAAGCGGCAGGAGAATTAGGTTTGAGGGGTGGGATGTTTGTGTCCACCCTGTGACCTGACCATTGAACTGACCCCCTGGTATGATGAAAGCTATGTTTTTATTTGGCCAATATCTACAAAAAGCACTGGAGTTGCTGCAAAGGAGTCCAATGCAAATAGATGATGAGAAGATGGGAGGAATGGAAGACTTTCCAAATAACTGGGTAAAATCGTAGGTTCATGACTTCTGAGAGCAGAGGACTCAAACGGAGATTAGTCAGATAGATGACATTAAGAAAACAGAAAAAACAATCCAATATGGGACCTCTCTATTAACAAGAATCAGCATTATGACACTAATTCTCTTTGTGCTTTGTGCTCAAACGCTCTCAACAGGAGGATTTGATTTCAACTGAGGTCAAAAGAGTTTGACAAATAATGATAGATGCTGTGAATGCTATTTTGATGAAAGGAAAGGGAATGTACTTGCCAAGAATTAGCTGAATACTGTACCCGAACTCAAGACCGCCATAACCGGTCATTTTTTAATGAAACAAATGGGTAAAGGGCAAAGAGGCAGTTGTGCGTCTTTTGTTTTCCAAGCAGGACTGTGCTAAGTCCTGCATCCCAGGAGCATTGTTCATAACTAGAGGGCTCAGTATACATGTACCAGACATGGAGGCTATCATAGGGTCAGGGCTGCTCACTTGGTTCAGAGAGATCTCAGGGGGTTACGTCACTGTAATTAACTACAGCAAAGAAACCCAGGAACAATAATAACCAAGACAAACTATTGTAATTTCAAAGATAGTCTCAGTGATTTATGACACCTTTTAATTCCATTTTCCATGACCAAAGTTCATAAATCCCTCCTACATTGTAGTAATTATTATAGTGGAGTCAGCAGTTCCAAGGTGAGGTAAAGGGGCCACGTCGATCCATCCTGCTCCAATTGGTAACAGAGATTCCCATGTCTGCTAACACCGTGGAAATTCTCTTTGCCATCTCGCCTTTGGAGCGGGCAGAGGGGCTGTTAGCAGTCTGAGACACTGACACAGGGCCATCATTTTCCGCTTTCAAGCGAGGGGTTCCCTGGTACTGGACGCCCGGAGGAAAGGAAGGAAAAACAGGATCAGGGGCAGTTCCTCCAACTCACGGGAAGCTCCCAGGCTGGAACTGGGGATCCCCTCTCAGGTCTGACTCATGGTGTCCAGTGTTGGAGAACCAGACAGTTGAGACGTTCCCATGTCATATTTTCTATTGTCCTTCGCACTTGGGTCAGGGATTCTCTTTCCGCCCCATGTTGGCGGCGATACTGCTACTGCTACTGTTGCTGCAGGAAGGAGGGTGGCGCAGTGAGTTGGGAGACAGCTGTCCTCCAACCGCAGAACCCAGGTTCAAGCCCTCGTTTTGGCAAACACCCGCCCTGCTGAAGAGTCCTTGAGGATGACACTTAATCCTTGCCAGCTCCAGGAGCGCCGCTCTGTAGCTGACTCTGCACACTGACCTCACTCTGAAGGAGGGCAAGAGAAAAGAGAATTTCCCTGTGGGGATCAATAACGTATCACATTACAAAACTTTTGAGTGTGTGTCTGTCTCTGTTTTTGGTCTCTATCTGGGAGGTTAGAATTGAGAATTTGGCCATTTTTTGTGACTCACACCTGATTGATTGATTGTAATTTAATGATGATTTGTAATGTATTCTGAAAACTACAGCACATGGCACATGCAACAAAGTAGCTTGACAAGCTGCTCAGTTGTAATGTCCTTATTGGAAATTAATTGTCCACTGTAGTCCCTCTCACTCTTGTAAGGTGAGCAGTAGAGAGAAGTTTAATCGCTCAAATAACTTGCATGTGTAACAAGATCCAGGATGGCTTTATTTAGCCTGTGGAGGTGACATCAGTCACAGGGACGTGAAAGGTATTTCAATCCCTCATGCCAACACCCTCATACTTTTGGTGTTGTCAGGGGTGACTTTCACCTCGGTCCGGCCCTGCGGAGCTGGCTGCAGATACCTTGGCATATCTGAGTTATGGTGTGGAATCCTGGACCTTGACGCAGCTACGGAGACATGTGCAGAACAATTGGACTGATGACGTTTGCTTCAAGCTCAACATTGCTTTACCTCATGCTCCAATATTTAGTCAGTGACTCCATACAGATGAACACAAGGTCAGTTCCTATTATAACCCAGAAAAAAAAACCTCTCACACTCAGTTGCTAAGTGTCATGCAAAATTATGACTGCCATGGCTTGTGCCAAGAAGTGGTCTAATGCCAGATTCTCTCAACGACAGAATAGCAGCACCTGGCATATCATAGTTACACGCATGTGCCAAACACACTTTTCTCTCATTAGCTGTAATATATTTTGTTTATTGAAACAGTGAGTTGGAATTTATTATTTCCTGTTAAGAGGAAATGTGGACACTTATTAAACACTTCATACCCAGGGCATTTATACAACAAAGAAAGCAGAAGGAAATGGTAATAAGGAGGGGAACCTAGAGAAGAATGGGGGAGGTAAGTGGGCCAGTTCATTTGGAGGTTTCAGATGGAGACAACACCCTGCATTTGTCAAATGCTTTACCTTAGGTCATGGTGTGAACCTTGATGAGGTGACAGAGTGCTCAGCTGATGCAACGTGGCTCTCTTTCTTGCATGTGGCTCAGCCTTGACAAGATCACTTTAAACCAGCAGAGGCTGTCTAGACAAGGCAGAAGGTTGACTGACGAAGACAGACGTGATATTTATTTGTGAACTCCAATCCAGGTCTGATCCAATGTCTGTGCTGCACGTGCTAAATTCAAAAGCATTATGTAAATGATTAATGCTGAGGATAAAATCTGATACATTTTTGAGGAGCATTTTGAGCAGACTTCCATTTCCAGTTAAAAAAAACAACTTCTGTGAAAGTTATACTTTGAGTGTTTGCCCGATTGGTTAGTGACCACAATTTGTCAGGACAAATCATATGACTGAGATACTTCCTTTCAAAATAGTGTTTAAGGAACCACTGAAATAAGAAAATCAGCCCTTATTTTTAAATTAAAGGGCAAGGACGGTTACAGTCCATATTATAGAGATTCTTGATCAATTTTCAGCTTTAAAGTAATTTTATATCATTGCAACCACAAAAGTTTAATTTCTCAGTTGTTTAAAGTGCTTGAGGCTTAGCATAATGATTGGACATTGTGTGTATTGGAAGTGAGCCACACTTCTATAATGTGGGATATCTGCAGTAGCAGTCTTTCAATGGTTTCCCTCAGTGGATAAAAGAGCAGAAAAAGGGGATGGCCATTGAGTTTGTGTATCCACTGACATCAGCCACTGACCAAGGCTGTCAAATAGACATCAAAACATGCACTTAGGCGAACTGCACACTCCCTTTTCCCACATCCCATCCCAGAGCCCTTTATGTTGTCCACACAATGGAAATCCAAACACACAAGAAAGATTTTTCCATGCAAATGTGAAATCCATACAGGAAAAAGAAAAATATGCAGTTCAAGATTCACCATGCGCCCAAAGAAAACAACACTCTGTAAAGTGCTTGAGCCGCCAGCCCGACAGCCTCCTGCCTTTCAATTAGGCTGCCAACAGTATATCAACTTGACAAATATAGAGGGATGTGACCTCTTGATTTGAGCTGAACCTAGCTTTACCTCTAAATCATAGTCAAATTGAGCTAACACAGCCAAATTGCGATGCCTCTGCCCTAATAAAAATAGTTAGATCACCAAGCCACATCCAGTAGTTCCAATCAAATGGATAAATAACAAAGTTCTGTGCTGCCTTCTATTTTTGAATATTATTTTGATAAAAACTGAGCTGACACAAACGCTCCTTTAGGGAATGGGACATGGGGAAGGTAGGCCATCTGCAATTATATTCAATCACAGGGTGGGTCAGTGTTTGGATTAGTTCCTCTTCTATCAGTTCTTAGATAATATGGACTTGTGCGGTATCTAATCATTGTCTCTGAAGCATCCAGACCACCCTAACAATCACCTGGCATTTCATACAGCAATCAACCCGAGATCTGAGAGTTGACATATGACAGTTTCACTATGTTGCACATTTTGTCTAATATATTCTTTCATGTGTGGTCTACATTATTTCATTTTCCTCTTGATGTTTTTCTTTTACCATTTTAGGTAAACATTTGGCGGCAGATAGCATCTGTAGTGGAGTCCCAGTGGGCAGGGGACAGGCTGTGGGAAAGTATATAAAAGTGGCACTGAAATGATGATCACTCTTCAGATGGGACTCTAATTGTTGCTGTCTGAACACCCCCTCCCAGTCTTCTTAGAGACACTGTCGTCTGAAACATGTTGATGCTGTCGACAATCGTCTGCTGATGTGCGCTACAATCCCACAGCTCCGATACTTAGAGAGCTGCCTGGCTCTGGGATAGGATTGGTGTGCTGACAAACGTGATATGTCACACTCAGTTCCTTGGCAGAGCCGGTAACTGCACACATTTCTCAGTCTCCAAGTAGATGCAGACAGATAAATGTGGCTCGAGAAATAAGCAACTGACAGACAGGGGAGATGAGCAGTCTTTGACTTCATTTTTTAAAATTTGTGTAAATATATTATCTTATGCTGAACTTGCAGACATACAATATGCAGTCTTGTATATTTGTTCATGGACATTTTGACTTTGACTTTTCAGTCCATTTTTTTGTATTTAAATTCTGTGAAATTCACAGGAAAAATACAGCAATCATGCACCATTAACAATCAAGATTTTAGATTTGGCATTCAGCATGCTGTGGCCACACTCATCCCTTGAGAACGCAAAGAAAACCAAAAGGCTGAGGGGAACAGAGCAGACCTCCATGGGAAGATATAGATGTCAACTTTAAAATCACTACATTTTTTAGGCCTGACCTTCTTAAGTTTACAGCTGTGTGCGCATTTAGGTGTCACTACTGTAAACTTGATCGGCACTGCCGTAAAATGAAAAAGACCGACTGACAGGGGCATCTTTGACAAATTGTAAACCAGCTGAGTTTACCTCCCCATACCTAACATGTAACACTTGCGAATGAGTCACAGAACCACACTTTGAATCTGCCAAAGACATTTACGTGCTCAGCCACTGTGCCAAATACAGCTCATAGATCCGAGAGCAAGAAAGCACTATACATAAGTATGGGAACCCCAAAGAAATTCCATTATGTCCATTATGAATGTATTATTTTGAAAAAAAAAGAAAAAAAAGAACATAAATGAACATAATTAATAAAATGTGTGGGCTGTATTATATGCGCATTGCCTGTGGGAGAGAAGGTCCCACCCTTCTTTTCTTCTGGAGTATCTGTTAAGAGAAAGAGTGGAAAAATCAGGCTTACCTCCAGTCAGTCAGTCATGCATGAAGTGAGAATGAGATGTCTACATTTTGGCACTTATAACTATTGATTGCCAGTATTCGTTCCAAGCTGCTTTAAGTGATGATGAAAGATGATGAATATGATTAAAACTACACTCTTAGTAAGCAATTATGCACTTGAATGACTGCATTTTAGGTCATTTGTAAATTAAATGTGCTGATAGAATCCTATTAAATGATCCATTTATCTTATTAACCAAATAAAAAAACTCACACTGCACATTATACATGGCTAAAATGAGCTGACAAGTATGGAGATACTTGGGGATCTTGGGGATAGTTTTAATCTGTGCAGTTTTGGAAGCAGTTTTGTCTGAAAATGACAACATGAAAGCCTTAAAAACAAACAGAAGTTAGCTATTTTCTTTGAGGAGATGATGTTTTAGCCTTCCTTCTTGGATTCGGCAAGATCTTGATTTATCTGTTAGCTCCGTTAGTGGCCAAGAAAATGTCCCGAGAACCTATTTTCATTGTTGTTTCACCATTGATCGCTCTCATGGAGGACAACATCAGTGAAGCTACGAAGCTGGGCATCAGATTGGTGTCCACAGCGATTGGTATCCTTCATGGATGTTGCCAACTTGTATTCGGCTGCCCAGAGGCTTGGTTGCTGAGTGAAACGTGGCAGAATATGCTAGCGACACTAGTGTATCGTGAAAACCTCAAGGGGATTGTGGGGTTCACACATTCAAATGGTAAATCTGTAGATGCGCCACCCATGAATTGTGTCACATAGTTCGTTAACCTGACTGGGTGAAGTTTCTTTTGCTCAACACACCCGCACCCTAGCTGAAATCGTTCATTTGTGTGGCGAAACCGGATGAAGAAGACGCTGAATGTGTCGCTGAGCCACGACAGCAAACTTTAAATACTGACTCGGTACTTTGCCAGCACACTCTTGGTGATCTTATTAAATGATAGCTTGCAAATTGACATGTAACTAATTAATTATATCTACATGTATTATTTGTTTATTTATGTATCTTCCTTGCTAGGTAGTAACAGTAACATTACAGAAACCCTATACGATTTGAGTCAAATTTCAATTTCGGGTCCACCACGGTGATCAGGCTTTGCAATCGCTGAATCTGACGATGCCATCCTTGGCAAAGTTGTTCGTCTCAGAGCGCTGAAAAAGATTTTAATTAATGAAAAACAGATTTGAATGAATGCAAAAAGGAGACATTGTAAGTGAAAGGAGAAGAATCAAAAACTTTTTTTTTTTTATCACTTTCAATCCTTTTTCTTAACTTTAAAACCTAATTTGGTTTTCAAAACCTTTTTTCTTCACTTTCAAAATAAACATGCAAAAGTACAGTGCCGACTTGACACTGTACATAACATCCAAACTATCTACTAGGTAGGATTTTTTTAAAATAAAAAAATAGTAAATAGTAAAGCCACATATTGTTTCCATTGGGTAAGTATTTATATAATATACATCTCTCTGAATATACAGTGGATGTGAAATGGACCAGCATAATCCAGGGGAGAGAAATGAGCCAATTCCTCTACCAACAAACTGGAGAGATTTAAGAATGTGGCCTCAGACTTGGCACAAATATGGAAGACAGTCACGAAGCTGAATGTGGGCAATAAACAACAAGTCACGCAAATGTACACTTCACATGCAACACAGTTGGTGATTCACTTAACCATTTGGCTGGAATCGTATTCCCTTTAGTTACATATGGCATCATTTTTTATTACAGAGAAGCACAGACAATAAACATACAATTGAAGTTGAATGCAGGTTATCAATGTAATACTCACAAATTACACCATCCAGGGAGAATCCAAGCAAACCACTTCTCATTGCCAACTTCATTTGCACTTGAGACAATGGAAACCTTTTGGTTTCCCCTCCCTTGTGAGCAGTCAGACCACTGCTCCCTCCTTGCGTCAGCTCTGCTCCCCTATTAAAACAATATACGAAAGACTTTACGCCATTAATGACTAAAGGAATTAATATTGAGTCATGGTCTTTGGCCATGTCTCAAAGGGCTATGTAGACTTCCCACACTATGAGATTCTGCTGCACAGCAGGCTTGGATGGTCACTGTTGTCAAGACATAAACGTTAACATTAGGGCCTTGCTGTTTCCTCTTGATGGAAGCCCGCCATTAACCAGTTACTAAATGCTTCCCTTCTGCCAACCAGCCAGGAAAGGGCTTGACAGAGATAACAGAATTACATACAGTGGGCAAAAACAAGTAATAGAGGAGTTGCTAGGGGACACCAAGAGCGGCGGTGGCTGTCATGCCCTGACATGAAGTGGGAGAGCCCATTGAGTCTCACACCGAATCTCCTTTAGCTTAAAGTTAAGCACCTGCACCATACTGTAATGGGAAAGTGTGAGCCATGCTGGTGTAAAACTCTCACAAACTGAAGAAGGGACACTGCTACGTGTAAATAAAATGTTTCAAAATAGCATTTCATTGATAACAATCTTTTTGTGAATTGTAAGAAGGTTTTTTGGTATTTGTTAAGTTCTAGAAAGATGTTTGCAGTTTTGGCTGGTAAAAAGAAACACAACTTCAGTATTCGGTGTTCTTTATGACTCTACTCCAAACAGTCGTGTGATGACCTGGATTACATCTTCGAGAGGGAAATTGTTGAAAATTCACCTGTCACTTGTTCCTTATGAGTTACTGGATATAATTAATGGCGTCTAAAGCTGGTGAGTACACTGCATAGCTGTGAAAGTACTATCGTTTTGAAATTAACGAAAACAGAGACAATGGATTCAAAATATTTCATGAAGTGCATATATTTATCGTTTTATTTTTCTTCTATTCCAACTTATTATTTTGAGTTACAGTAATATCTGTTAACGGATTGAAAGTCTGTCAAAGTGTATTACCAATTGAAATATTCTGGCCACATACCAGAATCACTTCAAAGATTCATGTTGTGTTTATGATGGAGTTAGCAGGCTTCTGGCCCCCGGGTTCAAAGAACCATCCTGAAACAAAGGAAGACGGAGAATGACCTGACCCGGCTCTGCAGTGTGAAATCACTCCCAGGTCACATGTGTTTTTGTTCATCCTCTTTACCTTGAGGTTTTAGAAGATGAAGCAGATAGCACGCAATGGTGCAACAGACCTGCTAAAGGCCACCTCGCCAGTCCAGATGCAGTCTTTCATCTTTTTTTAGAAGCACATTTTCGGTAATGATTTCTACACTGACAGAACGCCTGTGTATGATCATAGCACGCTGTTGCTCGGGGACAGATCAGGCATGCCTGTTATTTATTCCAAATCTGGAAGGTATTTCATGGAAGCATTCTCTGCTGGTTGTGGGGTGAAACCTTTCACGTTATTATTGACAACTTCCCCAGTGCCGGCCAAGTGACTCCTCCATGTTGAATCTGCCTACGGTTTTCACAGTTAGCCCCATGTGTGCGAGTTGCAAAATTGTGCTATTTATCTCAGTGGTGGAATGGTGAAATTCTCCGCAGAAAAGTACATTGGGAGGTGAGTGAATATATAAAACTGATAGGGTCAGTAGTTGACAGTAGACAGTCCACCGCCCCATAGAGATCAAATGAGTGCCATTACGCGCTGATTCTCCTCAAGCTTTTGGTGATAAGAGCAGCACTGTGAGGCTCTCCAGACCAGCGCTGCTGTCCCTGCACAGATAAATGGCTTCCTCTTTTGAAAGGTCCCACTCCTCATTTGGATAAGCAGTGTAATCAGCAAAACACTTTACTCTAAAACCATTCCCTCATTAATGTTCGCCCCAAACTTCCAAGGCGGACTGTTCTTGTTTGCTCCCCAGTCAGTCTGGATATAGTCCATGCGATGCCCCAGCGCTCTGAGGAACCTTAGAAGTCAAGAGCTGGAGTTTCATGGTCCGCTAGCAAATGGATTCAGAAAGATGTCAGTCATTCCAATGGTCAGTTTGACATCTAAAGGAGAATAGAACAGGGGAATAAATGTACACACTCTGTTTCTTGTTTTAGATAATTGTTTGGCATTTTGCCTTTATTAGACCTATCTATATACTGTATATATATATAGTCTATAGTGAAGATAGACAGGAAAGATTATGTAGAGAGGGGGGAATGACATGCGACAAAGGTCCCAGGCCGGATTCGAACCAGATTACATGATATGCAGCTTAGCCAGCTGAGCAACCAGGACGCCCGATTTATGCAGTCTCTTAATAACAAAGCTGGTACATATCACCCAGCCAATGTTTTGTCATTATGTTTGAATATTGCTTTTGAGCCATGAGCTCAAAAGTTAGATATGCAAAGGGAGAGAGTTCAAAGTACTATGGCTTTGTGTCTGCCATAGTGTTTTATGTCAAAGTTATAAGGGGAAGTCACAGCTGCAGATTCACATTTTTGAAGTAATGTAATTTAAGTATGGATGTGCATAATTTTCAAGGCTCACAACAGACAGAGGCAAATGGCATGTCATCATTTAGACTGGAAACAGAACGTAACTATGAAAAGCAGATGACAATGGAATGCCTTAAATTGCTAAAAGAAATATGTCCAAATATACTTTGGTCCTCTCAGTGATGCTTGTGTTAACTTTACATGCATAATTTGTCACGCAACAAATATTGCTTAAGAGGTACCCTACCCTGTTGTGTTATAAGACACTTTTTAAGTACCTCAGTGGCTTTTCACCACATCATTTAAAAAGAGCATTGACGCACATGTTTTATGTTTGGATGTGGTCACTCTAGATTGCAATATGACTAAATATGTTTTTTTAAAGAGCTCCTAACACTATCACTAGATTTCATGAAGTGTTTAACACAAAAACATTTGAAATATTTAATTTAGTGAAGATTAAGCTTTTCCATTGTTATTAACCATCAAGTGATGTCAAAATTACAAAGCACCCAACATGAGGTCCCCTGCTGTTTTCAATTAAACTCTACAGTTATCCAGACTAACTGAAAAACAATACCACATATGGTTGCATTTAAATAATGTGCTATACCCATCTGAGTTATATTTTTTAGGAAGAATAATCCCTGTTTTGACCTAGTTGGAAAAACATTTTGTGTTGGTGAAAATCATTTCTTGTTATATTTTCCATATAAATTGTCATCTAAAAGAAGAATAAAATATTCCTTAGAAACAAAATCCACAGTTTCCATGGGGTATTCTTGTTTGAATTGTAAAGACCAATATTAGCTTCTAAATTATGCTGTGAATTATTATAAAATACAGTTATGTTGTTTCCACAGTCCTTTACTCACTAACCTTAAAGATCCAGTGCAAGGATTTCAATTCAGATTTTAATTCACGTATTCAGGAATGCTATGCTAAGCTATTGTCGTTTTTCACATTTTTGATGGTTCATATAATTTGTTACTTCCACCATGTGTTTTCACCCAGAGTGTTGGTGGCTGTCTCTACCTTCCTTTACTCATCGTATAGGCCAACATTTAGAGTTGGAGAGTGTGATGACATCACCAGCCACACATTAACAACAACAACTAGTCTAATGTCAGTAACTCAGACAGACACACACACCTCCTCCTAGCCTCTTCATCCTCTTATTTTATTAGATTCAACATATAGCTTTTGTTTAATATTTAACATACAACTTTATTAGCATTTTGACACCACATATTTGCTAATTTGAGTGCATGCATTTTGCATATTTTCTTCTCTAAATTACTGCTAGTCTGATCCGGCCGGGAACTGGAGAGTCAAAGAGAGTTCACCCTAGTGGCAAGATTGAAGAAGTGGGGTTCTAGAAGATATCAATTCTCACCACGTCGTAGAGAGGGATATTTTTGTAGAATTATTCGGTTAGTTATCTCTCAAATGTAGATGGTACCTTTTCCCATTTATTATGCTGGGAAACAATATAAATGTAGCTGAATTAGAAAGAATTCAAGATAATTTTAACTGTAAACGTCAGAATTGTCTTGTTTGTGTCTTCCCCCATGTGTCTGTCTTGGTCTGGCCAGATAATATAAATGTTCCCCAGTGCATTTGTTGGGGCTGAGTGGCTGTAATGCAACTGCAGATATTGTTTGCCAACTGCCATAAAACAAAAAGACGAAGAAGAATTTGCCGGGGTCAGTTTGTTCTGTTCTGTTGCTTGTTATTTTTTAGTTCTGTTCTGTTTAGTTGACCTTTTTTATTGGGCCCAGAACAGCTTATGCTTTTTCTTGCACTGTTTTGCTACCCATGCTTTGTAAAATATCTTTTTGGGTAAATAAAAGCCTTATGATGGAATGGCAACCTGTCCAGGGTGTTTCCCTGCCTTCTGCCCAGTCATGCTGGGATACACTCCAGCCACCTGTGACCCTGACTAGGAATAAACAGGTAAAGAAAATGATTGAATGAATTTCCATATTAGTCTGTGTTTTGCAGCGGGGCTGGCGGGGCAGTGGGTGCTGCCATACAGATCCACACCCGTATTTTCTACATTTTGACAAACCGGGTGATTTATTTATGTATTTTTTTGCCTCATTCAAGACCAAATCCAAAGACTCACTTGACTCACTTGCATTGGAACCAAGGGTGGGCTGAAGGAAACTGTTAGCAGGTTAAAGTGCAATGATTCCAATATCTTTACATCACATTGTGGAAAGAAGAAGAAAAAATTGCTTGCTTATACCCCTCTCTTCTTCGTCGTCTTCTTTTTAATCTGCGTTGACGTTGCACAGGGTACAAGCCAATCATAACACAGTTTTGGACAAGGGCGGGGACTTTACAGGAACATGAAATTAATGGACACAGTGACCCAGCGATGAGCCCACCCCTGACTGTCAAAACGAAATGAAACTTGAGCACAGAAAAAAAAAGCTTGGAGAGCTCATGGAGTAATTGTGTGTGAGGGATGAACTCTGCTTGCTCCTTCAGGTTGTGTACGCGCTCAAGTATGGAATACTGCTCGCAAAGACGAAGCTCCCAAAGTGTGAGAGCTGCCACCGCGCTCGCTGAAAGCACCTGCGCACGTGGCGGTGCCGTCTCCTCTTGCTTGAGCGTATGTTCTCACTTATGCTGCCGAGTTTCGTCATGGAAATGCCACCGTTAGAACAGCCCATGCTTGTTTGTTTGGGGTTGTGGGAGTGACGTCAAAGGCGTTAAAGTACTGCCGCCGCTGTTGGGGAGTGATCGCTGGGAAATGTAGTGCAAAACACCAAAGCATTGACCGTTTGTTACCAAAGGTGTCGCCAAATTCAAGAAAAAACTTTGGGTATTGGGCATTTACTTTGTGTATTTAATGGGTTTACTTGATAATACGGCATGCTGTCAAATGTGCAGTAAGGCTTTTTTTTTTTCACCAGTAGAACTCAGCTAAGACACTCACACCGTTGATGACATCACTGAAATGGTGGGTTTTCCTCAGTAGAACTGCTGCAATAGAGTGCCAGCTGTAAATTAACTATTCCACCTTGCATGGCGGGAGGCTGACTGGACCACGAATGCAAAGTGAGATTATGGCCTTTTGAATTAGAGAAAACGAAACTATTCTAACTTTAATTGAAAAAATATATATATTGATACAATCCCGCTCCACAGACTTTGTCTCTTACCTTTCAGGCTTCTGTGAAAACTGTCTTCAACGTTTTACAGACAATCAAATCCTGAGTGATAGAGTTGTTGGTTATTTGTTATGTGGCTCACAAGCTAACATTCTGTGTATTTTCGCAGCACATATGCTGTTAGTGATAATTGGGGTATTGTCCTCTTTAAGTAGCCCTTTCATCTTTTCATTTTTGTGTTCCTTGAGTGAATCTGACTGAGCAGCTGTCATGCAGCGTCTGCTTGTTATCTCAGCTGGCCAATGGAGTGGCCACGGTCACTGTCATGTCCTCAGCCTGTGGTCTCTGTATCTTTAGACAGGAAGATAAATGTGACTGCTATGGGCAGCATCGTTATTAATGAAAAGTGACATCATCGCGTGGTCTGCTTAACAGCAATCAGGCCTCTCTCTCTGCAGCACTCAATGCAATCCAGATGTCCATTTGATTAAAGGCTTAAACAAGATTGGAGAGGGTGAGAAGGGGGGAGGTATAGCACAGGTCAACCCCTGGATTCTAAAACAAAGAGTTTTATAAATTTCTCTTAAAATAAAAACACATGGCTGGAAATTCCCCCTTGCAACCCCTCCCCTCCCCATTTCTTCTTTGCTGGCCGTCTTCTGGTTTCAAGCAGCAGCACTTGATAATCTGCGTGAAAATTCTTGTCTAATTGGATCCACTATTCATTGTGAGACATTACGGGTTTTCTACTCTAATAGTTGTGGGAAAATCACATACTGAAACTTTACTTTTTCTTCCTCAGGAAAGCTAATTGTACAGTGCATGCTTACTTAAAGGGATACTTTTTTTTTTTAACTAATTGATTTATGTGACCATGTTCATGGGTCAAAAATACAATTTTTTTTTTGTAATGGCCTGAATCTCCCTTTAGAATTTTGATCATTTTGCTGATTTGATGAAGATTTGATGATTTGTGTCCTTGCTATTTAACCTAATTAATTGGTCTAATTATAGTGTACATGTGGACTTACCCCACTAGTCTCTGCTTTAAACCCCTGTCCCCCCCAGGTCGTCTGAATCATAAGGTAGAGCGGCCTTGACAGCCTCACAGTGACAGATGTAGTCATTTGGCAATGTCACCAAGGACTGGTCTCCTGTCCAGCGAAGAGGGTTTTAGGCAAATAAAAAAAAACAAAAAACAAAAAAACACACCTGTCACGGATGAGGATGAATTAAGTCTACACAGTTTTTTCCCCTCTCTCTTCAACTAGCATTTGACCTGTTCTGGCCACAAGAAGAGCCAGGCGGTTTGGACTGACTGCAACCTGAACTGCCACATAAAATGACTCACCTGACGCTGACTGGGCGTGACCGTCCTCGGCTCACATTTTCCCCCACCAATTTTTACGAGAGCAAAGCCAAGGTTGAAACTGAAGCACAAACCCACCCAGTGCTTTTTCGGCCCACTTGTTTTCTTTAGTGTACATGTTGCTGATGCAGGATGGATAGAAGGATGAAAAATGAGAATCGGTGACTCACTTTATTTGCTTTATCCAGTGTGGTAGCAGGCATGATGTTTATCGGGTTACTATGGCGGCTCTGAGGGTGTCCTTCATGTATGATGTGCTGTCTCCGTGTTTCCATGTCTGGGAGCCATGAAAAGCCCAAATATCACCAGGAGACATTCTTGTTTTGTTCTGATGGCAGAGGTACGAAACAAACACGCAGTGCTGCAGTGGGCTTTCGACCCCTTGAAGAAAACATTGGGGAACTCCCTTTTCTGTGGGTGTCAAGCGCTCCCATTCCCACCGGGCCAAATGTTACACAGGCTCCAATGAAGGGGAAATCATCACTCACTGTCTGCGCTGCCGTCAGAATTGCAATGATGCTATCTGTTGGTGTAAGCTTGACGAGTGCCACACATGTAGGCCGCAGGCTCGCTGAGGGTGGAGGGCCATGAAGGACCAGGAGCCAGTGGCAAAGCAGCCATGAGGGAAAGGTGGTGCAGCAGGAGGTAAAGGATGACCTAAAGCAAAAACACTGAACAAACAGCTAAACAGGGAGTGTGTGAGGCCTGTCCATCAACTTGTTTGCGTATTTGCTTTACCAATTAATTGTTTGTTTATTTCTCTGCATGCCGTCTGACTTTAGAGGTTGACTTCTTTCCATAGAGGGAAACATTTTCAAACTTTTTCCCCTGTTGAGGGGAATACCGCTCACTTTATGAGTAAACATATTATATTGCTCTGGCCTACAACAGTCAATACTTGTTAACATGATGAATTCCCAATGCTAGAAATCACAGTGCCAAGAATTTAATCCGTGATATAATCAAGATGTACAACCTGGAGCTGCTTCATTGACACTGAATGGATGACTGACTTTGTGGATTCATCATTTGTTTGACATTTTACCCCAAAATGACCTTAACTGCATAGCAATGAATACATATCTGAATGAGAAAAAGTCTCTGTATCCACCAAAAATCAGTTGCTGTCATAGTCACCATTCCTATCTTTTCTAATTAATTCTTAGTGGAGCTGTATATTCATGTGGTGAAAACTGAGGCTGAAAAGCTTATTTGAGTACTGAAATTCTGTGATTTTACCCTCTGTCAGTCCTATGTTAACATTTCATGCTCGGTAGTTCATGCTAATGATGTTAAGTGATGTAAAAAGATATATGTGTTTGTTTGTTTGTTTGTTTTTTCTTTCAGATTTTTGTCTTTGGTGTAGTGTGCTGCTGTGCTGTAATGATTGTCACTTCAATGCCAGTGGAAAGCTGCTAAATAAATAATCTTGCATCTAAAATGCGGCACACCCTTAATGATAATCACTTAACCGACTCAATGACTCAATGTTTTCATAACTATTATGCACTAATTGTAATGTGAATTGTTGAATTAATATCTGAAAACAACTGTAGCGTTCCAAAATGGCTAAAAATGCATAATACAATGACACAGCGTGCAGCTATGTTTTCCATGAATCATAAATCAGATTTCTGTCTCTACGTGGATTCAAAAGATGACCGTGACAGAGGGAGAAATTGAAGATGAGATTTTTCATCTCAAAATGTATCCCTTGTCACGTCCTGCATGAACATTGGATTTGTCCTCACATTGAGAATATTTGAATTATGAATATTTTTAACCATTCTGTCCTTCAAAATTAATTTGCGTTTTCTTTGTACATGTTTTGCATGTACAAATACAAACTGGATTCAGTTAAAAAGCTCATGATAGCTTGTTATGTGCCAGCAACAAGTGAAATGTTATATTATACCAAACCTCTTTAACCATAACAACAACAGAAAAGCATCTTCAAACGCTTCCACTGAACCCTGCACATGGAAAAAATACAAATACGGAAAATTGTAAATAGCTGCAAATTTACCATGATAAATATTTTAACTGCAACAGCGATTTTGAAAAGATTGCAATGTAACTGCCCCATTTAAAGCAGTAAAACACAACAAATACCTCTATCTCACATATATCTTATCAGGAGGGACTTCTCCTTTCTAAACACAGCCAAACTTCTCTTTCCTCTCTGGTCCAAAGAGACATGCCCAGCCACCCTCGGCTCTCAGGATGTCTAGCCCCCGTTTGAAGTTTATCTAACTACCATATGTATATGTTTTCCCCAGCAGAGTAAATAATGATTCTCTCTGTCTACTTATCATCCCACCCAGTGCACATGTTATTTATTATGAAATGACACCTCGCTATCCAGGGAAACCACTGCAATGAGCGTGATTCATGGAGGCAGGCTATGAGACACTGGAAGACCATTAAAAATCCTATCATCATCATGTCGCAGTTGGTGAACTACAAGTAGGAAATTGGATAGCCAAATAGAAAAGTCTTGCACTCAAGCCTGCTGTAATAATGACGACTCCAGATCAAGACACTGTGATCCAGGTTTTATCCAAAATGGGTCATGATTACATTTCACATGGCTAATCTGAATATTATCACTGTGAATGATAATGCAATCGTATACAGCAATAAAGACCTACTTCAGGGTCAAAGGCCATAAATATTTACCATTTTACTTCCAGTGGGTACAGATAGGACTCTGGTCTGTTTGACTGTGAGCAAAGAGAGCAATTTATCAATGCAGCTTAGCTAAAAAAGTTTGCAGGCACACATGATTTGCCTTGGGAAATACGTTGGAAATATCCTGAAAGTTGCAGATGCCTAAGTTGAAATGGCATCGGTCAGAATTGAAAAACATCCAGCATGCAATGTTTATGAAACTAAAGCCTTAAGAGCCTAGAAATTTCAGCTCAGTGATAAATTTCCTTTTTGGATTGTTTCAATCTTCGAATGCACTTAGATACACATTCTAGCTGCTTTGAAGACTAGAGGTGGACATATGGCTTTCCCTTTCCTCCCTTCAATTTACTGATACATACCAGGTGTTATACTTTTCATGTTGCCTTCTCCAGATAAAGGATTCATTCCCGGAAAGAAATATCGGTGTGCTACGGTGAAAGAGGCCTGCTCTTTTTCCCCAAATATAAAGTGCTATCCTGTAAAATAAATGAATTCTAATTTCTTTGTCTAAAAGGAAAGGGGTCTGTTGCATCCCATGTGGCCATCAGATGTTTCTGTTATTACCATTGTGCTAAGACAATTTATTGTAGTGGCGTTCCAAGACACGTAGAGAGGCATGAATTTTCTCCTGACACACACTGCAAAGGCCAATAGTGCAATGGACAATATGAACAAAAAGTACAAGAGGAAAGAACTCAGTGCATAGATAACTATAATGAACAGATAAGAAGGAAAGCATGAGAGGCTTCATCGCCTGTCGAGTAGTGATGATGGGTGTTACCTCAGTCTCCCTTAAAAGTCAAAATGCATGGTGGGTGTTTTGAATTTATCACAGTGATGCATTCATAGCAGTCATGGTGTGCCATTTTGGTTCCAACCAGTGGAAAACAAAATTTTTAAAGCCTAATTTCTCATCTGATTTCCAGTCCCTATAGAGCAGAGGGTGTTTGACTCTGAGACAATGTAGGCACTCCAAGTGAAGTAATGCTAACGTCCACCAGTTGAGTTTTTAGCGATAAAGTTGCCAGGACGGGCCCTTGTCACATTAATCAGCAGCATAGGTAACACCAAACACCAACCCAGTATGATTCACCCCCAAAATCAGCAATAACAATGGTCTGTCCTCATCAGACACAGATGAATCATTGGTGGACTCCCTTGCCCCAAAGCGCAAAATCCCATTACACTTTGCTATGTTTTACTGATTCCAAATGATCCAGTACCAGATGTGCAAATCTATACCAGCAGTTCACTCACTTTCTGGGTGTAAATCCTCTAAACAATGTTAAAGAGTCTCTTGAACCTGCAGTGAGTGGAATTATAGTAACGGTAATAGCCCTGCCCTATCAGGAGGGACTCTAAGAACAAATGGGACCGGTGGATGTCAACATTCCTGTGAAGTTTGTGTCACTCTTTTTCATAATCACATTTAAAGCTTTAATCAGATTAAGCATGTACAATACAAGCTTACCCCATGTGTGGTCTCCTACCCCAAACTCCCACCCAAATCCTATTATTCCCCATTTTGATTACAGGATAATACCTGTGGGATATTGTATCATTATTGTTGTTAATGTTATTAACATACAACTGATTGACATTTTGAGCACATGATTTTCATATGTGATGCCAATTCACTCTTCATAAGCCAAACATTTTGACGGAGTTTGTTGCAGTAAATACAGTAGTCATGCATGTGGACTGGAAAGTTTAGCCACTACCCTTGAATACTATACATTCCTCACAAGCTTTCATCTAATTATTAGCTTGTGGCAGTCAAGTGTCAGCAGACAGAGTGGTCTGGTTTGTAATACCCATCTGAAGATAACAAACTATTCTTTCTGTTTTTCATGACAGGTAAATGGTGAATAAATTGATTTGATTGAGTTTGATTCTGATTCTGTTGCTGAATATAGACCTCAATATCTAAATTTGTAACACTGAGCTGGAAAGCATGTTGCTGTAAATTTTTCCCGGTTAATAGTCTTAATAGGCTCGACTCCTGTTATTTTATCTACTGTGGGTGAATAACTGCGTTCCGAGTGCTAAATCAAGCTGTTTCTAATGAGAGGGAAGTGAGTGCTGGGAGAGGCAGGGAGGTCTTAGGAAACTCAGCCACTGAAGGTGTGAAAGATGAGGACAGATGTTGTGTTGTCTCCGATGGTGAGGTCACTTTGATGACTTTGACCTCATAAGCACGAGTCAGCAGGACTCTCGCAGCCAACAGGTCATAAATATATGCCTGGGATTGGGAGGCAGACATTACCAACATAGCACTGCATGACCTAATGATCTGGCAGGCTATAGGCAGCGTAGTGTGTTGTTTTGGTGTGCCCATACTACCATTCATTCACACTGCAGAATAGATTTACTGTTCAGTAGTAATAAAAGAAAATGTGATACCATTCAAGGAGTGTTTAATTCGTACATGAGAGAATTTCTACATTTTAACACGACGCTGACCCCTTCTTCAGGCAGCAGAAATAATGATAAATACATTTTCTAGAGTAATTTCTTGAGCAGGTACTGGATGGAAAGCGCAGGACAATAAATAAGAAGAATATTTGCATTATTCTCTGCATCATTTCCATTTAACTTTATCTTTGCCAGGCAAATATGTGGCGGGGGAGGGGAGGTATGTGGAATAAGCAGACAAAAGACACCTGATGGACTCCTTTTTCACACCGCTCAAGCACAACGAACAGACGTTTTCTGAGAAAAAGGCATTCTTTATGAAAGATGTAGTGGATAGTGGATCTGTAGTGGAAAAATCTACTTTGTTGAAGTCCATGTGTTGTACCAATCAGATGTCCTTGACCTAATACTCACGCATTAGCGATGAAATTACAAATTGGCCAATTGAGCACTTTAGACTCTCATTATCATAATTAGTGTTGGTCTGACCATGACTCCTTAGTCTGTGTTTAATAAACTATGAAACAATCAAAATAAGAGTCTTAGAGCCAGAAACAGTGATACACTGCCCACCATTGGCAAGAATGCATCATTACAATGTGATCACCATTACAGCGTAAATCCATCACCTAGCCCTACAGGGTTTTGGGGAGGTCTGCTTAGTGTGAGCTTTGTTCTCTTTAGAGTACAAAGACGTTTGGGGACCACAAGTCTGATGACGTTCACAACCGCTCTCATGTTCTTCCCTGTTGTTTTGCAAAATGACTGTATCAGTGATCACGTCCCCAAACAGGTCAGGCAATTCCAGTTGCGAAGCCGCATGGAGGATTTATTAGAACCAGATGGGCTGTGCTCCCTTACAAGCTCGGCCGAGTCGAAAAACACTGGGCTGGCTTCTCCCAGGCCTGCTCTGGGGGAACGGAGAGCGGCTGGTCCACCCATTTCCTTTCCTTGCCCTTCCCAGGCATGTCAGAGAGGAGCCAAGCCAAAAAAATCAGACCTGCAGTGGCTTTTGGACAGGCTAGGACTCGAACAGTGTGGTAATTACGGATGGCAAGAGGGAAGGTGTGCGGTAGAGAGGGGGGGCTGCCAGGCGGAATCATCCCATGCCAAGGGCTTTAAAAGACCCACAAGGGAACTAAAAGAAAATAAACAAACAGATTGCTAAAAAGCACTGGCGTTTTTTTTTTTTTTTCCTGACATTCCCTTGACATTGATTGTCAAAGCAGAAGTAGCTGTGGTTGGGGTTCTTGAAACTCTTTGATGATAAACAGCGACACCATAGAAGACACATCGGACCGCTGGGTTGTGAGCAGTGATGTATGAGGGATCGTTGAAGAAGCTATACTGTCAGTATCGATGTGTATTAGGGATAGAACGGTTGCAGATCCACTGTCTTACCTACAAGGCCGAGGTCCTATCTTGAGCACCGTACCTCCACGGCCGTTTCCCACTCCGTTTTAAAGGTCTTCAATTATTGCCAACAGCAATTTACACTTGTCCTTACAACTCATTCACTTCTGTCCAGCCACCTGTTTCTCATTGGCCAGACATACTTCTGGTATCCCTCCACATCTCTTAGCTGGAGCAGCCGCTCTGGTCCTATGGCTGGCAGAAATACAGTTCACAGCGGTTTTCAAAAAGGCCTTCTCTTACACTGTGCAGGACCCAGAAGAAATTATACTTATCTACATTTTGGTGAAACCGCAGAGCTTGTACACATATCTGTTACCAATTATGTTATGGTTCCATGCAAGAATAATGTTTTGCTAATGAGGGGTTAACAGCGTTGATATCCAACGCCTTTTCCAATCTTTGACAAGATGAAATTAATTGCATTATTTTTTATTCACATGTCTGAAATGATTGTGTTTTCAGGCCAAACTGTTTGAAGCTGCATTATAACATGTCAGCCTGTATCGGAATAGAGATATCTTACAGATTTTTAATGGAGGAATAAATTCACTTCATTAAGATGTATTCAAGGCAATGGCAGTGCGGTTTGGGTGTACAAATTTGAAATGTTGACAATAAGGTGTAAAGTTGCTGGACTGAGCTATGGGACATCAAGGCTCAGTTCTCCCATTCTCCCACTGGTTCCTTCTGACATGTCTGCATGAATCACAAACAATATTAGGTGTTGCAGAGGATGAATCTGCAGAATGATTCATTCTCTCCGGTTTGGGTGCAAAGCATTGCCAAACTTTATTTGCTCATTAAGAGCCTTGCTTATGATCCTTCACAGGGACCAGAAACGTTTCAAAGACATTTCCAAACAGGTGGAGAAACTTATGAGCATGGGTGGATTTCCTGAGAAGAAGCATAAAATAGTGCAGAAAACTGGAAAAGCGGTACAGTCCTATTAGAAGGATCTGGCGTTTTCTCCTGTTTGTAGTAAAGCAGTGGAATAATATAACATTACACAATTTTGTTTTGGGTGGCCTTGCATATCCCCCCCAAGAAAATATAAACAGCCGCTGTTCAGGGAATGCCCGAACATAATTCATTGCTCTAGCAGGGATTTTTCCTTGCAGCTGCCATATTTTGCCATGACAAGTACATGTCTCAGAAGGATCATGCTAGAGAAATATTGGCCAGAAACACAGTTGATTTACTCCTTTAGTTGGTCAAAATGAGAGGGGTTTTTGTTGCTAGACACAGATTGAGGAAACAGGTGAGTATCAGGGCCAAACCCAGCAAAACAACTTATTTCTGGGCTACTGTTTCCTGATGTCAAGGACAGAGACATGTCTACAGCACTCTGGTTAGTGATATAGAGTATGAGAAGCTAAGGATGGGACAGATGGTAAACTGACTGGGGACCTTGGGCGGAGAGAAACCATAGTTATTTCTCATTCTAAGGTTTTTGTTAAGCATCACTTTGACGTGCGCTATTTCAATAATTTGCCAAGATTCCTGTTTCCAGCAAGGCCCACTGAGTCCATAATGCTCAGATGAGATCAGACATGTTGGATTTACATGCCATTTAAATGCACTCTAGTGTGCTACATTGCGATGCCCAGGAACAGCCAGCAGCCTAACAGGCAGTAAAACCGAACCGTTACAAGGGCATTTGCCTGTGATATCCCATTCAACAGGAAGGAACATTGGTCAACTAGTAAGGGGGTCAAGTCAATAAATAAGTAAAAAGGTGCCAGGGCATTCATAGGTTACACACATTGGTGGAATTGGTGGTTTCATTCAAAATCTCTAGTAACTCATTACGGCCCAGCTTAAGTTCTGGTGAAAATCATCACATACTGTAACTCATCAAATAAAACTCAAAGTCTTTAAAAGCAGAAAGCAGTCCTTGCAGTCGGCTTCAATGGTTTGTAAATGCACATTACAAGGAACCAAACAAAATAATAATATTTTCATCCTGGAAGCCTGTAAAATGTATTTCTGTTGGTCAAAGTGGGTCAGTCTGTCTGTGTGACTTGTAGATTCATAGAGAAGTAATGGGAAAAATGAATGAAAGGCAGTTGGAGCAATTAATAGTCCGGCCACTGTGATATACAGTATGAAATTACAGCCAAAATGGGCAAACTTTTAATGGCATGCCTTCACAGCAGCTGGCGTGAATATGATGGATGTAGGTCATGGTTCAAAATGAGCGTAAAACCATTTTGTTTGGATGGGTTTGGTGCTGTGCTACCATAGCCAACATTTGCAAAAGACACACAAATAACGTGCAACCCCCTCATGAATGTGAAAGCGTCTCGCTCTCTCCTGAAGGCTGGCGCGAGCGCTCCTGTCAAAGCAACAGAGAGCCTCTTGATGTGGTCTGTCATTTCCTCTGAGTTGGCCTTGCTACAGGACGGGGGTTCGAGGAGTGTGGGAAAAACCAGTGTGAAAGGGAAGAGAGGAAGTGTGTATTTATCTCTGTTGGTGGGGCATGATTCCCACTTTGATCTGTCTGCAGACCAGCTCCTGGACCGCCTTGCGGGCAGCAACAGCCATAAGGTCACTTTGTCACCCACAAAGGGTCCAGCATGATGCTTGGGCAGCACCTGTCTAGATAAAAGGCAAGAAAACGTACACTCCTTTCCCCCATGGAACCAGGCCAGGTTGAGTCAACAAGGTTGCACCAAATCATGCAGCATCAAGACTTGGTGAGCTGTGTTACACTGTAACTGAAAGATCATCACAAAATATATGCACAGAAAACAATATTACTGTTTACTGACATGAGAACTTTTCTTCCTACATTCGAACCGATGATTCTTTATTGATCACACCAGAGCACTCGTAGATTTATACAGTTTAATGACAAGACAAGCACTGTTCAGCACTAATGAATCACCAAGGGCTTCATGGAGGAGCTTTGAAGGATATGAAATCATGGGGTTTGGTCTCCTTCGTAGCTATCCATCTTCAATCCATCTCCAATTCTTAGTCACTGAGCAAACAATCCTTTATTTGCTCTTCTCATTTAGCTGGGAGTGGCTGATTAAATGATCTATTTTCCATTGTCTGGAAAATGGTATATTCAATTACAGCACAAGCTGCATGTCAACACCTCCCCAAGTGTACAGCATGAGATAATACAGTTGTGCCTCAAATGTCTGTGTGTCTTCAAGAGCGATCTGCAGGCTACCCACACTCCAGTCTGTGTTCGTAGCGTCGTGCCAAATGGGGGTCCCTCGCCAGGAAGTGTGTTTCCCAAGGTTCAATCACATCTGATGTTTGGTAACCTTCTCCTCATGCGTGCATATCTATACTCAGGATTTCCAGCTGCGGGTACACCCAGGCCCTCTGCACCTCCTTCAGAGTGTGTACGGAGGAAGTCGGTCAGCGAGAGTGCAAGTGGCACATGGCAGTGAATGGTGGCCTGGGAGCAGATTAGCCGCTCCTGTGTCTATCTGGTGCTGACAGTTCACACAGGCCTTTTTTTCCACTGCCCCTGGGCGTATCAACACACGATTTCCCTTCTCAGAGGGCTCTATCTCCCGGCCTCAGGGCTAAAAACGTGAAGGGAGATTCAATAATATAAAACATATACACGGCTCAAAACAAAATGCTGCAAAGGTGGCTTGGATGGTGAAATGGGACGGCATTGTGGTTCTAATTTTTTCATGAAAATATTCAATATCACAATTTGGAGACTCAGAAATAAATACAAAATTACAGATAGCTCTTGTTATGATGCTTGATGTTTCAGTAGATTATGCCAGAACCAAATGCTGACTATTTATCGAACCCATGCAATTGGTAATAAATAAAGTCCCACACAAAATTGAATCCTCATCTGTGGTGAACAGGTGAACGGATCCAGGCTTTAAACCAGAACACATAGGCAGATGGGATTCTATTCACTTTCTACTCTATTCTATTCACAACAACTTTAGAACACTCATTCCCTTGATGGGACCCATCCTCATCTCGTTCCCAATAAAAGTCTCGCCTGAGCCAAGCTAACATCTGGGGGAACAACAGCGGGATCATTTTTATTTGAAACGGGAAGTGTCATTTTTTCCATATCCTATATTGACAAAAAATCAGTCACACATGGCTCCTAGACCTCCCAATTTATATTCTTTGCTCTTCTTTGGCAAAGTTGGCTGAAACATTTGTTTAGTATGGCTTTTTGAGGTCAAAAACATGCTGCGGTAAGCATCCGGTTTCTATATCAGAGTGTTTCCCACCAAGCCCACCCTACGCCTTCACCCCCTGCTGACTTCTCAGCATGTGTCCCGACCGTCCCATTAGAGCAGCCGCCGGCTTCATTATCTTTATTAATGATGTTCCTTTTTCTCTCTGTCACATCAGCGGTTTTCACTTATGGTTCTGGTGATACTGGTCATTAGGACAGCTCAAAGTGTGGGATCCCATCTGGAGTCTCTCACATGAAATGCTGTCAGGCCGCGGAGGTTGCTGAGGCTCCAGCAAACTTTCAACAGTCCCCTCAACCAGGTCCCGATGCTGTGGAATGTGGCACTAGGAGAGACAGAAAGTCTATGGGTTGGGAATCTCCATATGGATAGATCTGTGAACACACAGGAAAAAGTGGTCATGCTATTTGGAAAAGCCTTCAAGGGGAAAATGGATGAATATTCAGAGTGGATGTAGGGGACAGAGACATGCTGAGAATTCATTACTATGGAAGGAGGCTCTCATCTCAGCAGAGCAAGAATTCCTCAAACATGATAAAATTTGATGTGTCCTTCCAGCTTTTAATCACTCAAACATATCAAATTGCAAAGCACAGTTTAAAAGAAGAGCATCCAGTTGTTACTGATTAGCATAAATAAATCAGAAATAAATGTTAGCATTGGGAGCCTTGACAGAGATGGAAGTGCTGCAAGTTTTCCATTCGCAGTCACGCACAGTAATGTCATTGCTTACAGGGAACTTCACCCCCTGTAGATTAACAATCCCAGAAAGCGCTGGAGCTTTGGAGAACAGGTTCAAGCACCTGACATCACGTGCTGCGGTGGAAATGGGGTCCTTTATATAGAGTGGCAAGGGTGTGGCGCCCTGAGCTCGGAGACCATTAAACTGTCACCACTCTATTTCTGCGGTGGGACTACAAAGGCTTGTTTTTTTCTCGTCCCCTGCAGCACAGGTAATGATGAGATTTCTGAGGTTAGTCAGCCACTTGTGCCATTTGTGTAATCAAAACTCAAGATTGTATTTGCAGCTACTGTGGAGCTGCAAAGAGTGGCTGCATGTGTGTGCATGCGTCTGTGTAGGTGTTTTAGGTATATATTGTTCATATGCATGTGGGTGTGTGTTCTTGTGTGTATGAACGTGTGTGTGTGTGTATGTGGGTGTGGGTGAGTCCATGTGTGTGCATGAATTGGAGAGCAAGAAGAAAGAGGAAAAAGAGGTAGATGAGGTTTCAAAGAGGGAGAAAGTGTGGCACCACAGTGATGTAAAATACCTGCAAAGTTTACCAGGCCAAATATAGTTTTCAACTGACAGATGGCAAATCTACATCTCTTTAATAAAGTAGAATTATAGTCTTTCCCGAGGAACAATTAAAACAGATTAAACATAATTGCCAGGTATGTCTGCAGTACAGCACAGGGATCTCTGTTGCACTGTGTGCCGATCGGTTACTATAGCAGCAAATGTTTTGTGTTAATCACTGTCAACTTACAGTTTACAGCTTACTCAAATCAAGGGTTTCACTGCAAAGTGCAGTTTTGCTGTTATTACCATCTTATTTTAAGACCAGGGGTTGTTGACAAACCTTTAATTTTGTCAAAAGGAAGGAAATTTCACCTTAATTGTGAAATACGTATTCTGAGGAAACGCTTTGAGGCGGATAAAGATAAAGAGACAAGATATTGGAATGAGATACAAACAAACATCCACATAATGTGCCTGTACTGTACAGTGCTGTATAACAACCTCAATCATTCCCGTCTGACAGGAAGTCAGTATGTTATTACTGAGATCATAAAACAGTCCTGACCTTAAACACATGGCCTTTACCCTGCCTGCCTAGCTGGCTTACTGCTGCACAGCAACACAACCGGAAGATACAGTAGCACCACCTGGTGTTGAGTCAAAGGTTAAAAGGTGTTAAGGAGTTTCATCTTCATCAAACTTTTCCTTTTGATAGAAAAACTAAAATCTAATTCTTATGACCAATGTAATGAGGAAGAGAAAAAGTGAAAAGGAAGAAAAACTGTGCCAAAATTGTAACTCCAGGATGAAAACTTCAAACCTCTCCTTTTGGACAATTTACATTATACAAAAAACCCCAAAAAGAAATAGATCGCCTTATCTCATGAGCACCTAATGCTATCACTGAAGATAGAGCAACTTTTGCTCTTGAGAATTTCAGTTCACACGGAGCCAGATGATGACAAAGCCGGGTGGTATGAGGGCATCCCCTTGGCCTTTGTGTCTTACGCAGAGAGAGGAGTAGAATGGCTTGTGTTGGCTATTCCACTAGCCAAACGCAGCCAGACACTGAGTTGTTCTGGCATAATTAGAACCTGCTGCAGATGTCTGAGGTATTACCTCATAGCGAAGAACACGGCTTCCCCAGCTGCCTGGATCTGGATTGTGTTCCACTACTGATCAATGGGGAGCTCCCTGCACTTACAGCCTCCACTGGTACTGTATATTGAGCAAATCAAGGGGGGGTTAAGATTCACTCTCCCATCAGGCTCTTTGCTGAGCGGGAGCCAGATTTTCCCCGCATGAAATTGGCTGTGGTGCGTGTATGAGGGCCTCACACCCAAGGCCGCCCAGGAGAAACTGTTTCCTCACAGATACGGACTTTATTCACTGGGGGCACTGGATTCGAATCTTAAGCACTCCTCCTTGTTGATGGATGCTTCTCCACTATATCCTCCTATTGCGAATATACACACACAATCACTAGAGAAGCCAGTAAAGTGACTGCTTTGTAGTATCAGATGTGTACTTGGAAAGTGCTGGATTCTCCCATTGCAGTTCAGCACGTATTCAGAAATAATTCCTAATAAATGATTAGATCACAGCATATAAAATATCATTTTAGGCATAAGGCATTGTGTGGCTGTTGTACCGGCACTATTACATCTATGTGCACTTCCCCAGTGGCATCGTATAACCAGACTCTCAGAATAAAATCATGTGAGGGACAGGCCGGGGATCAAGGCAGTCTCCAAGGTCTCCCAACTGCCTGAATCTAAACTTAAGGTCATTCCTCTGCTGCTCGACCAATTACGCACGCACGCAGCTCTGCGGATTCTCAGCCAGACGCTTTGGCTGAATTGTTCCAGCACATCCTCCTGTGGGTTTACATTGGAAATATGGGCTGCCAACGACTGACATTTTTTCATCAACCACCAATACACAGAAGAAAGAGGGGAGGACAAGGTACGGCGCTAGGGATTGATTTTGCGCATGCCAGTTTAGTGGCTGTCTGATATAAAGTTGCATTGTGGCTGGGGTCGCTACCTCTTTTCTTTCCCTTTCCCTTTCTTTTCTTTTCTTCTCTTTTCTTTTCTTTTCTTTGCTTTGCAGTAATATTTCTATGTCACTTTATAGCTGGACGAGCAAAACTTAATCTTGTAATGTGATTCTACATCTGAATATTGAACTGGGACAAATTACAGGCATTCATCAAAGTTCAGTTATCCTATAAGCGTACACATCTGTGATTGGGAAACTAATTATTGAAGGGTATTCAATGACTTCTCACTGCTATTATGTCTAAAACATGAAGCCAACGCGTGTTAATAATTTCCGTATCTCCGAGGAAACGTGTAATGACTTACTCTCTGATACTTTCTCAGGCATGTGAACGCTTTTAGTTGTCTGAGACTTAGTGTCATTGACATCAGGCACATATTTCTAGACACTGTTTGGCGGGGTGAGTCATCTGATTGGTCAGTATGTGTGTTCCATAACCCCCGCTCCCTGTAGAGAGTCCCATTACAAGGAAAACGGCGGTGATTGTTTTTTGTGATGGGAGGAGGGATCGAGATATGTCAAAGCACAGACGCACACCGTGTTGGAAATTATGAGGAACACCTCCGTGTGTAAGTGATATTAATGACCAGACATAACCAAAGAGACTGCTGTGTTATTTGTGACGTCAATCCAGCACAACTGTCAGAGGTGCGCTTCTGATTTTCAAAATACATGCACAAACCTCTTATCTATAACACAAATATCTATTAGATTACACTCTCATATCTGGCTTTCATTTCAAAAGCTTCCAGTAACTTGATCAGAACCGGCAGGAGTCCAGGGACCATTTGTACTCTATAAAGTACTGAAGAACGTCATCACAACAGATCTGAGACCAGTTTGTATGGTAAACTGAGAAGGTCATGTGACTTGTGAAGAGATCCTAGATCAGCCCTCTAATTTTTGGCAGATTCATGAATACAGGCTCAGGGTATGATGAGTGAAATTGTCACAATTAATAGGCGTCATGCAGCGATCATTTATATGCACACAGTTGATCCTGGACAAATGTAAGAATGTCCTGGACACATCCTAACTCTCCACAAACTGCAGCGCTGGTTTGGATAAAGAATGATTCATTTGAGTTGCTGCTTTGTCCTCAGTTTCTAGAGTTTGTTCCCATTATTTTTTTTTCTGCAACTGAATTTTAACCAATGCTGCTGAACCCAATACACTTTGTAAAATTGGTTATTTTGCCCAAGATAAAGTTTGACAAGAATGATTCTCTTGATTTTCATACAAGTATTGCTCCCATCAGTGCAAGGCAACATTACTGTCAGGAGGCAGCTTTTTGTACACTCTGACATCTGCCATTTTTCCGTGTAAAATCATTTATGCTAATGCCACACAAATTTGCTCTCACAGATAAGATTGAATTTCATTCAAAATGAGCTGATGAGGAACTCTTTTAATGAATCCCATGTACTGTCATTTTCAAGAAAATATTTAGGTGACATTCAAGAGGATTTTAAGAAAAAAGTCTTGCATGAGGCATACATATATATATATGTGAAGTCAAATCCACCGGTGCACAAAAAAGTTAATTTCAGAGCCCATTTAAAAAATGGACATGCTCTGTTCCTATTGAAGGCCCCCAGACAGACTGTGTCCATTTTGATTTATGGAGAGGAAATAGTTGCGTTCTCCTTGCGGGTGGGCCTGTAAAACCCATGTCCCCCTCACTCTGGCCTGGCGGCCTTGTGTAAGCTGCAGCGTAAGCCCAAATCACAGGAGGTCACCATCCCCAATAGTCAGTTGCAAGTCTTAAATTACGGCTTGGTCACTGCAGAGAAATATTCCCAGATGTAGCTTCAGTTTGAGGAGTGAACCAGAGAGAAGACACTTGATCACCCCAAAAACTCCAAGGAGGACGGACTGTATTTTTGCGTTCCTTTTAGTGGACAGAATGGAGTGAATCTCTCGACCGTTGAGAGAAGGGAGAGAGAAACTGGCTCTGATTAAAGCTGGAAAATCTATTCAAATATCAAATAAAATGCATAGCAGTTACTTAGGCTGATCTACAAGACAATGAACACGGAGTATTCGGCTGTTATAGGGAATAATGTGCGAATAGGTTATGACATATGAATGTAATAATAAAACCAGACATAGTGTCATAGTTGAACACTCATTTACTGCTTCCCTGGTTCTAAGTACCTTTTCTATGGACTGTGAAAAAGCAGGATGTGTCCCGTGAATTCCCATAATCGATGGTGGTTATTACCTCCCCCAAGACCTCAAGGAGAATGTATCAGCAGCAGGTGTGCACATATAAAAACCCATTCTGAAATCACAGCATATGACTTTGCAAAATGAAGAGACCAAATAACTTTATTCAACACCTGGAAAAAATTATAATAATACAGCACAGTGGGCATATGAAACTAAAACAATCATCCAAGGAGGTTAATAGGGGTCTATAGCCATGAAGAGAAATATTATCGTAAAGCGCTCCAAACTGGTTCAGATGTCGTGCGTTGCTGACAACAAAGGAAGTCATTTTCCTCAGGATGATCAAGTCCAAATTACTGCTTACACAAAGCTGTGACATCTATCTTGGCCCAATTGTCGGTGAGACATGATGTAATTGCGATTAGGTGGTTGGTTTTGGTATCACCTCAGAATAATGTTCTCATGCCGTCATTGAGCAATGTGTTTGTGTGCTCCTAGGACCGCGGACCCTAACGGGAGGAAGCCGCTTAATAGCTCTGTAACTGATCTAACAAGCTCAAAATTTATTTTTCATTTTCTCACAAAGGTCCGTCATATCTCTCCGGAAAACAAATTGTGAGGACCAAACTAATAAATTCTAGTTTTTATACATCATGAAATGTTAAACCCCTATAAATCAAGTTAACAAACTTGCGACAATGGGTGTGAGCAAGTGACCCACCAAAACTCTGGTGTTTCACTTATTGGAGTTCCACTGGAGTGAATTTAAGCACTGTGCTTTAAGTACAGTGTACTGTATCTGCTGCACTGTTATGTGATGCACAAACTGGGTTTTAATTTACTGTATCAATAGAAATGTAGTCTTTTTTATTCAGACCTCTTCCAATTAGTATGAAAGTGAATTATCCTTTATTTCTGATCCACTACTGTTTAAAATCCATACAACTAATTCACTCCAAAGTAGAAGTTTGCCTGATATGTTTTACTCAAAAGTGGTAATGACGAGGTATGGTCTGCTGTAGAAAACTGGTTGTGGGGACCCATGCAATAGGTCCAACAGTACAAAAAACAAACAAAAAAACAAGCCCAAAAAACAGAATTTAGATGCTTTCCTGTCAAATATTTCATTGTATCCTTGGTATCTCATTGCTTGCACTGTCTGGTGTTTTACTCAAGGAAACATCTTGAAATAGAGATTAGGATTTGGTCCACATACCAATCACTGACTTTTATTTTATCATCACGATCATGTTTGCTATGTAGACTAGATTGTCATATTATTGTTATAATCTTCATAACAGATTATGTTATTGTGTAAGAGGTCATACATGGCCTAATGTACAGATTGGTCACACTCTGAATGTAGCTCATAAAATACCTAGAAACCAAAAACACATTGCTGTATAATAAATATCCATTATGTATGGAAGTTCCCATCCAGATGAACAGCTGAAACAGGTGTGTATAAGATGAAATGCCTCGGGGGATTTGGCTTGAGTGATAGCGCAATAGATCCAAAGCATTCTTTTATATTACTGCTCTTTACTTTAAATTAATGCATGGACATTGCAAAGGCTTAATATGATCATATTAGAATAGTCTTCAGTCACTTAACGGGCAGTGGGCCATATGAACTACACGTCAGCCAGCTGTCCATTGAAAGGGAAACTGTCATCACTGTCATCCTGTTTGCAGATGTAAGCAATATTTAATGATTTACCCCTCTAATTTGGAGATTAAAGCTCACCACTAATGACAGAACACCGCGGTAACTTATAGATCTCCCTGGTCCAGAAAACCACAGGGGAGGAGAGGAGGGAGGAGAGTGACGCACTTTGTCATATATATAGACAGGGTGATTCCACCTCTCTCTCACCAGAATGGAAAGAATGTCTTGATAGATCCACCCCATCAAACACACACACACACACACACGCACAGACAGAGAAAACAACAGAAAACTCGGCATAAGATCATAAAATTAATGTGCAACCATTCAAGGAAATACAAAGCGTATTAAACATATGCATTTCATTACAGTCATTACATAGTTATCAAATGAAAATGTGAGGCAAATAAAGAATTACAGTCACCGTGATGCAAATAAATTGACATAGTATGTTTGTTCATCATCCGTCCCATACGACAACAATATTGCTGCATAATTGTCAGTAATGCTATGACATAATACAGAATGCGTCAAAAAAGGTTGACGCAGGCTGCAAAAACAATGACATAATATCCTTGTGCAATCTGCTAGCACTCAATTCTGACATGAGATGATCTAATCAAAGCACTTGGCATTACTTTATTATTACCACCAATGCAATACTGTGACGTCTAGCGGCCAGCAAGATGGGAAGTGTTGGGCTTTCATGTGAAAAGTTGTAAACCTGTGTCTTCAAACCCAAAGTTGGCTTTTTATATTTGCACATAGCATCATAATGCCAGTATGTCATGGTCAGTTTATGGTTGAATGGTTCATGATGAATGACAAATTATGTTGCACTATGAAACCAAAGGCTCAAAAACTCCGAACCACCATATAACTCTATTGTCCCAGCCGACCTTATACGGTCAGACGCAGTCTGAGATTGTTTTTGGGATAAAGTTGGACTCCTCCTCAGAAGAAAAGAACGCAAATATTCAATGTTTCTGACTCTCAAAACATTGGTCTACCACAGGTGCAAGTTTTCCATACCAATTAGCAAGTGCTCCACCCACAAATTTTCCATCAAAATAAACTGGGAACACATAAAAAATGCACATTAAAATGGGAGTGATTGTCTTTGATATTCAATGCTTTAATTGAAACCAGGCAGCAGAATTACAGAGCTCTGTTTTGACGGCTCCATGGTTTCCATCAGTAAAAAGGGGATTCCTGACTGATATCCTGAGGAACACTACATTTCCTTTAGAGGAAAACCAACCAACGTAGCACGTCATTGTTTTCCATTAGCTTCATGGTCAATCGGCATTAGAGTTTTTTTCTACCTGTAATGGACACTGGGTCAAAGGTTCACACTCTCCTTCTGTCTGCCACTCACACATTTTGCACATAAGTTCAGTAACCACCTCACATATGGCAGGGCTGGGTAAACATCTGGTAATCTTTGTTTCAGCTTCTCAATAGCTCACCAGGCTATGGTCTCTCTGTGTGTACTCAATCTTCTCCAATTACATAGTTGCTGGCGGCTCCCCTGAGGTTACGTGGACAAACCATTTGGGATTGCGGAAGGAGTTTCCACAAAATAGGTGTTGTCCAAAAATTCCTTGCAGTTATGGAAATAAACCCACAAAAAGAGAAAGAGATATAGAGACTGGGAAAAATAGAGAGACAGGGAGAATGAGCATGTGTGCATGCCCAGTGTTGGCCCAGTGTTTGAGTATTTGGGTATATCTATCCAGGAGTTGTTTTTTTTCTTTTTTGTCTTCAAACTCTATGATGAAGTGAAAGAACTCTAGTGACAAAATCTTTCAATAGACATTCAAGTAAAAACAGACAAAAACAAAGAACATATGGGAAGAGGGAGTGAATTAGGGCAATATACATCAACAAGTGTCTTTGTGATTTCTGATGATAAAAACCTTTTAACAAGGCTGTTTTGTTTGTCACTGTGCTTAGGGAAAGAGCATATATGAATTGATGAACTCTGAAAGAGTCAGGGTGACAGAAGTTTCACTCTGTTCTTAAATTAAACCCATTCTAAGCCCAAAGATGGTTATAATTATTCTTTCCCTTTATGGTTGTATTCACTTGAAAAGTCACAGCCAATGGTATTAGGCTGGCGGCTTCCTTTTGGAAGTTCTTAAAAGCCCACGTCACAATTATTCCAACCTGACCTTGCTGGTCCACACCCTCATTACAGGCCAAATCTATTGTCCTGGCACAGCTTGACATTGTCAAACATGCTCTCTGCATTCTGTTGATACAAACCTGTAACCAATTCTGTCTTTTAATTCATTTGCATTTAAGAAGCGGTGCATCTGGACAATGACTTCACAGGTCCCACTGTCAAGGCTGTTCTTACCATGCTGGCAGAGAGCCAGGCGAGGCTGCCGGCCCAGGCTCCTTTTCCCAAGTCCCACCCAGACGCTGCGTGCGCCGTCATCCTGCTGAAATGTAAACCCCAGATTCAGCTGTGTTTGTTATGGTTGCACCGGCCCTCAGTGAACACACAACGCTGTCACAACGTAGCTATAACAGCGGGGCAATATTTCAACAACAATCTATTTGGTCAGCTGCAATTACATCACTAGGTGGTCAAACACATAAGTTTGCAGGAATGATAATTAGGATTATTTCGCGGGCACTCTTAGCAAGGCAACTACACACAGTTCTTATTTCCTAACACACCTGGACATTCAATACAGAAGTTTAAGTCAAGTACTTTTAAGTATGTTGTCACAGTGTCTGAACTTGACCCCACTGGACTGTGTTCACAGGAGCGCCATCATTACTTTGCTCAACTCAACAGCAGGGCCTTCTATACAGCATTGTCTCTTTTAATCATGCAACTATAAACAATAGTTTAGATTGAATAGTAGCGTTGCCCTTCAGATCACTGGCCTGCCACACTAATGGCTATTTACTTTCCAGAGAAAATGAGTAACCAAGACAGTCTATTTCTATCCCGAAACGACCCCAGTCTCAACCCCACGAGGTGAGAGGGGGACACATCCTTAACTTTAATCCAACCGCTGGCCCTGCAGACCGAACGCTAGTGCAACAACCTTAGGGTCATTAATTTTATTCTCTGTCCTCATGTCAGTTCATGACTCAAAGTCACCATTGCTAATTTAGAGAGGACCTAATATGAAAATATTAAATCCATAGCCTGTTGTGTGCGACTGGCCCAGCAGCAGAGCTGGGGGTCTATGCAGCGTGGCATCACTCGGGTGGGTAATTTATTGTGGGAGCTAAGTGTTTCCATTTGCAGCAAGAGCCACTAAAAACAGTCTCGCTGAAGGTTTCTGGGGGGCCCACTTGTAAAAGTACTGATGCGGTGTGAGCTGGCTCCTGGCCTGACAACCTGTTTGGGGAGCTGTATAGATGGGATTTTAATGAATACATAATCCAGTCATCACAAAAAGGACTCCTCACACTTGCCAAAGGTACACTTTTGACCATTGTGTTTTTATTCACTCGATGCAGAGGAGTGTGATGCATTTTTAGTAGAGGTTTCTGAAAGAAAATAAGACCTGCAAAGACATTTCTGTTGGTGGTTTCCATTACTATGCCTTCTGTAAATTTCCATATGCAAGGATTAAAATGTGGGGCAGACCTTTCACTCTAACTCATGACTAAGACAAAATATATGACCTTGAGTGCAATGAAAGTGAAGAAATGGAGAAAGAAACACTGATTGATGGATTGATGTTAGCTCTGCAAATATAGGCCAAAATGTTTTTGTATATTTATAAAGTACGTACTAATCAATGCACAACACAATATCCCAGTTGATCCAGCGCAATAGCCATATGTCAAAAAATGCACTTATCTTCACAAGAAATAGAATAGCCAGAATGTATTTAAATTATTTTTTGTTGTTGTTAATCAATTAAATCTCACTATCAGCAACTCACTGCTGCCCTCTACTGAATCTAATGACCACAGGGATCCTATAAGAGATATTCCTATAAGGAGTAAGTCATTACAAATATGAATGTGGTATGTTGTAAGGTATTTACATGTAAACAATGCATCATGATTGGCAGTCTCAGATCTGTTTCACTTTTCTGCTGAACCTGTCTTTAATGTAGACCTACATGCAATACAAGTAAGAACATTCAACAAGGTAGCAGGTAATATAGTATGCTTATGCTAGACAAACAAACCCTTCAATAGAGTTCAGGTACGTTCTAATGTGGAATTTCACCTGGAGTTGATTTGGCCTGAGACAGATACTACTGTATTAAGCCATTGCCCTAAGTTTGGTTTGGCTGCCCAGCTGTTAACTCTGTCGGACAGAAATGAGAAAAGTTTGTGAAACAAAAGCCAGAAAACCAAAGTGCACCTCAAAGACCAAAGAAAACATAACAATAATGATATCATCATGCTGCTCAGCATCTGGGAAAGTACCATATTATCAGCCATACGGAGGGCATTTTTGGTTTGACTGAACAAAAAAAAAAAAAGATTTCAAGATTTCAACAACATTTTTCCCCACAATGCATGAATGAAGAATGGATAATCCCTATGAAATGAAAAGAGTCAAATGTTACAAGTCCACAGCTAAATGAATACACATCTGTCTGTAGAGTAATGATGATTGCTCGCTAAAAGAGAGAATAATCACACGTGGAAATGTCACTACACTGATAATAACATTCAGATCATAATCAGAGCCAAAGACTAATGTTGAAGTGGTGTGTCATATCACTTTCTGTGGGAGACTGCATACGCCCCCCCTGGTTGGACTCAAGCACCTTCCTTCCAAGAACGTTTTCTCCCAGTTCTAACATTAACCAACAGGCCTTATTTCCTGAAACCAGAAACTCCCTCAGCAAAAGGAAACCCAGCAACACCTGCACCAGTAAGAGGCCAGCCAGGACGTGAGTCAAAAATCAGGCCATTACACTCAGACATGGTCTAATAGTACGCTGGAAGTGAAAATATGTATTTCTCTGATTTCCAGTTAATAAGTTTCAGGTCTACTGCAGATCAACAACTCCTTATGAATTTAGATGGGCAAGTACTGATGTATACTGCATGCTGTCAAATATATCATCAAAATAAATACACAAGCTGACTCTAAAAGATCATCAAGGATAATCAATCAACTGTGTTATATAAGCAATTCCCCACAAAACACACAATTATTTCCTAGACAAGAGGAGGGAAGTGATTTAATTTCACAAGGATGTTACAATTAAAATTGAGAGCTATTTTCCTGAGGATGACAAATCTTACTCGGTTTATATTACAATCACATGGCTCCTTATTTTGGAGCAGAGTGCAACCCACATGTGCCCTCACATCCCACAAACTTGAGCTGCTTTTTCCCAGCGAGAGTTGATTGATTGGCCATCAATTGAGACACGCTCCTCGAATGAGAGCGGTCACCGCAGGACTATCAAGTAAACAGACTTGGAAGTCAAGGCCAGCAAAATCCCTTGTGTCTCCATACCATCCGTTAGGAAGGCAAAGCCGGATCTCATGTATCTGTGGTCAGACAAGACCGCCACCACTTCCTCGTATTGCAAGGCTGCTTCAAAACCACGCCAGTATGCACTCTATTTCCCTAACCTTTTTTAGGGGTTGGAATTCACATAAGCATGTGGTATGCTTCTGGAGTTTGGGACTTCCAAAAATCTGACTGTTTATCACTCAAATCAACAAAAATAAACAGTCCACAGTGAAAACATATTCAACCATAGTGGAAGATCTTTCCATAATGTCATATCTAGGCATCACTTCTGTGTTATCCTGTGCTTACATGGTTTGGGTCTCACATCTTTCATGGTGGGCTGTGTTTAATAGAAGTGATAAGTTCATACTAACTGGGACCAGACTGTTGAGCGAGGCTGTCGGTCTTCTTTCAAACCCCTTTATGTAAGGCTTCTTCCTGATTCATAATTGAGAGTGCCCAACCGGTTGCCAAATCAAATGAATCTGGTCCACTGTTGACACTGTAGTCCCCCCTCGTGTGAAAGTGGTCCGACAGCGGTGGTCAGCACATGCCAAAGTCCCGGTGCCAACAGGATGTTATAATAGCAGGCTAGTTTACAAAGCAAGCCACTTCCATGCAACGGCATGCACGGCAGCTGAAACAGTAAATAACTTCCGTTTCTAGTTTGTATGTGTTTTGATATTCTCTATGACAATTTGTCACATGGGAGCCTTGTTATGACGGGTGTTGCCTATTGCCTCTCGATGAAGATGTTGAGGCAATAACACATTTTTCATGTCAGTGTAAGCAAAACAGAGGTCAAACAAAATACCTTCAAATGACCTAAAGTACAGGGACGTAGTGTACCAATGATATTATCGTTCATCAATTTATTTATTAATGAGGCATTCAAAAATGGTACAGTAAAATGTGTAAACATAGAATCGAACGGGAAAAAATGCAGTGGTAAAAAACAGAAAACACAAACAGGAGATGCAATTATTAATTTGTGCAGGTGAGATAAAATGTCAACATCTCAAAACAAAGAAACAAAGTCAAAATAATAAACAAAGACACAAATGGACTGGATAACAGAATCTAAGTGACAACAGGTCAGGACACAGCATGGTAGAAACAATAGAATAACAATAAGATCCATAAAGTGCCAAGGGAGCTAAAATAAAGTTAAAATAGCCGTAACACAGGAAATTAAATCCTAGGGGGAAGTCAGTGTGGTAATGAGTGTGAGTGTGTGTGTGTTTGTGTGCTTGCAATAGTAGGGAGAGAAAGAGAACGTGTATGTTGAGTTACTGAGGCAAGATTTCAAGCGATTTGGTTCATCACACAGGTTCTAAGACTATATATGAAACAGCTGAGGGAGATAGTTTCATTGTCAATGTGAATCTAACTTTCCACGGTCGAGATCCTCTATATCTTATGTAGAACTGATGATGACTAGTAAAGTACTTAGGATGGTGCAGCTTGTGTCTACTGTTGTATGAACTTGTATGTATGAAATTTTGAAGGACATGGGAAGGGATTCTGGTTGACTTATGTATTTGAAAATAAAACACAGATTTGATATATATTTACGCTGTCGATATTAGGTTGACAAAAGGGTGGTGCTAAATAATCAATCGGTCCTGCTACTCAAAGTGGCTCATCTAACAAACCTCTTATCTATTCTCTAAAATATGGATCCTGAGGAGATTGTTAGCAAATAAGGAAGAACAAGCAATGCATCGGGTAAGCATAAATCAAACTATAATAGTGTTAAAAGACCAAACCACTAATCTTATGATCGTATCATCTAACCTGATGATAATTTGAGACTTCAACATTTTACTGCAAACATAGTATATACGTTTTTACTATCTCAGAGTTTCTACGAATCTGGCTGATGAAAAGAAATGAAATATTTTCCAGTAGATAAATGGGCATTTGTTTTGCTGCATTTCCTGTTTTTTGCTATGAAAATGATGAAGTTCATATTGAGAGATACTTTTCTTAGCTCTAACCAAATGCAGATTATTATTTCCTTCAGCTGTAAGAGACGTTTTTATGTGTCAAGATAAGTTTGGTATCATCAGCAAAAAGAACAAGATGCAGGATGCAGCACCCAGGTCATTAATGTAAAACATGTTACAGATATTTCAAGTTTAACTAACAGCTCATTACAAGTTCACAATCATAACAGACCACAGTAAAATTACAGAATTACAATATATGTGCAAGTCCTTTACAGATAAAACAGATTTATAACAACACCAACCATGTTGGAGGTATCAATCTCTAGCAATACATATACATTTGGACCATTTACCATATAGTATTTACGTTTAAATAATTAAGGACAGAGAAGATGGGTGTATTGTGTTCTGTGTTTTTAAAGAGTCCAAGGACTTAGTTGCACATTTTCAATCTCTCCCTCTACACTGATAACGATAGGACATTTCCATTTGATGCAATACACAGCAGCAATATTGAGACATGCAACACTTCAAGCCATAGGGAAACCGTGTCCAGGAGGGATAACTGACACCTGGGAGCTGTGGACCTGAGAGAGAGAAGCATCAGGAGAGAAATTAAATAAAATGAATCAGAAACGGGGATGTTAATGGCATTGGCAAACTTCATCTATCAGTCTATTACTTGCAATTCACTTTAATGGAGAACAGTCCCAGTTTACATCTCTTGGAATATTAACATTTTCTACTAGTGTAAATGCAATCTAGTGGCTATCATTTAGCAGCTATAGCTAAGTTCTTGTATTTATTCAAAACAAACCACTGTTGCTGCTGCCGGAAATGTAAAACGCATCACTTCCTGTACGCCAGAGGATTTTTCCCGGAAAAGACCTACCCAACAGCGGGTGTTCAGAACAGCAAATGTAAGAAATGTCAAAGCTTTCATAAACTGGGTAACAGTTGAATCACTACTGCGTTACATCAATCAGTGATAGAGGGCAGCAGAACGGACATTTATGTACATGAAAATGTTGTGGATTATTACTTTAATGTTCTGAAATTCTACCAATCCCATAAGCAGAAGGAATAAACTTACAGTGCATTTCTCAGGAGTGACATGTTGACCGCGCGTGTCTGTTGGATTGTCTGAGCTAGAGCAATCTTTTCATGCGGCAGGTGTGCTTGTCTATGTGCATGGTGGCTTGGTCCGTGGAGCTGGTCAGGACGTCCAGAGCCTCGTCTTGGCGCTCCAGCTCCGTCTCTGCCTCCAGAGCCAGGTTCTTCAGCTGCATCAGCATCTGGGCCCAGAGACACACACAAACAAACACACACACACACAAACAAACACACAAGCAAACAAGCGCACACATGTATACACACACACATAAAAAGAGCATGACAAACTATACATCATTAATTTGAGTACTTGCACACCGGCCCCCAGTGAACTTGGACAAACAAGGAGCAGGCCACGAATAAAAGAAGAGGAGATTCAATATGGAAATCTACAGAGAATGGGGGAGCAGTTGGGAGTGTGGACCTGGTGCTTGTGGACCATATGTGGAGAGGTGTAAAGATGGGGTCAGTGAGTTAGAAAAGGGAGTGCGCCAATGGGATAGAGAGAGAGGAGTAGAAAAGAGTGAGAAGTCATTTTATTCACAGTTCTCTCTCCCTGCCTTGGCCACAGACAATGAGCAGCTGCTAAATGTCTGCAGACGAGACGGCAACATTACAATTCAACACCGACCAATGATGCAATAGCGGCTACTCATGTGGCAGGTATATGATGGTTATGATTTCAAGTGTATGATACTTGAGAATATGTTTGAGGAGAGAGGTCTTGGCTCGTCTGCTGGGCTCATTGATATCAGACGGACAATAACGTTTGTTTTCTACTTTCACCGGGTTCAAGGAATACTGCAACTACATCTGCATGGTCCAACAACTGTGTATGTTATGGTTGATGGAACAACTTAAATACACCAAGATGTGCCAAGCAAAACCTAATAAACACTCACTCCAAACCCCACCACCGTGGTTTCTAAACTAATATTATGTTATCCTACACATGCTCACACACACACATTGACATTATGTCAGTTTTCACTGGCGAGTAAACGCGGACATTGCAACTGAGCACAGGAACTGCTCCAGACAGCAGTTAGAAAACAGATAGTATGTCAGTACACACCGAAGAACAACTGTATTCAATCTCCCAACTTTGTAACTTTACAATTTAAACCAGGATAATATGACTGAATCATGCCCAGCAGTTACATTTACAGGAATTCTGGTGTGTCATAGAAAAAACACTGAAAATGACTATTTTTAGCTGCTGCTTATACAACGGCTAGAGGACTTAAGTCATGTAGAAACCCCCAAAATTAAACATTTAGGCTAGATTTAATACAAAAATATATGTGTCTGTGTCATGCGCATGAGCGGGGTAATTTCGAAGAACTTTAAGGACTGTGAATTAATACACAAATAAATGAGATTAAAAAAAAAACGGCTTTATCATACTTATGAGTGAAGCAGTTTCTAGGAAATTGTTAACGACTAGGAATTTTCAACTTCAAACGATAATCCTCATTTGAATATGCTTGCACAAAGGGGGATATTTGCTAAAGCACTTAGGGCAGGACGTTAAACTGTGAGAGCCTCTCTACAACTTGCCCGACTGTAGATTCTAATCTTGACATGAATTACATTAAGAGTAGGGTGTGTGCAAAAGTGTAACATTAAGTCAAAATTGGTAGCCTTTGAAGTTTGAACTATTACAACTTATCAGCAATAGACAATACGGCATTGATATAGAAACAATAGACAAGCAACACTGCATGACTGACCCAGCACTGTCACTGCTATGATGAATTTGTTTGATAAATGATTATATAGACAAAAACGATAGTGAACTACACTAAGAAAAAAATATGTTGACATTGTTATAATGTACAATAATTAACTAAGTATCAGTTATAAAGTGCCTACAATGCCTCATTCAAGATAGGTTTTATAGGTCTGTATGATATAGTCTTGGCCCCAGTTAGTCCTAGTAAGGAAATATTGGCATTAACTACTGTAGTCAAGATTCAAGCTAAATACGTGATGTTTATGTAACCATGGTCTAATGAAAGTTGTATACTGAAAAGGTTTTGCACAAAGTATCTTGCTCTAAGCAACCTGTACTGGTGTGCTAAACAAAAAAATATTGTGAGAATTTGCGTCACTGTATAAGTCTTGCCACCATAGACCATGCCTCTAACCCTGCACAATGTTACAAGCTTCTGAATGGAAAGACTTTGTACAGTCTGACCAACTAACTGACCATGTCTCTTTCCCTCTCTTAAACCCAATACAGACTTTGGTTTGTGGTCTCACCAACTAACATTTAAAACATACAGGATGAAAAATAAAAATCATTATGCTGAATTGTGGTTTGGACTGGAAATACCATTCTCTATAACATTCACCATTTTTTTTTTTCATTTTCACATGGAATAGAGCTTATTTTCTCAAACTTATTGTAATGACATCAGTTCTACACTTCATAAAACAACTAACAAAAGTCAAAATATGTGTTATTGAAACTATAGGATAATTTAGAGTAACAGCAGCCACAAACTGAGGCAAGTGTCGAGCAATTTGTCGCCCGTAGACATAACATTTGTATTACCTGCCTTGTACATACAAATATGAATGAATCTAAATGTATCAACAGTGCAAGTCATACATCGACACGGGCAGTGGGAGACAGAGCTATGGACCTCACCTGTTTGAGTTCCTGGGCCTCAGCCTGACTGACAGATGGCTGGAGAACATGCACCTGCAACTGGGACAGCTCCCCTGCTGGGACCTCCACTGGGAGTTCAGTATCTTGGCACCTCTGCAGCAAACCTGACTCCATGAGCGGAGATTGGGGGGGAAAAAAAGTGCAGAGTGCATCTGTTGTTTATGAGGAGGCCAGACAGTAAACTCAAAGTACAGCAACCGGGGCCTTTAGGGTGAATTGACTCTTATCAAAACACATTTCTTTCAAGGAAACACACCTAGATCCTTGCGCAAAAGTCATGTGCTTGAAATGTTTTTACACGTGGTTGCACACTGAAAAAAAAAATGCAGAGGTAGAAACATGGAGCTTTACTGCCACTTGGTGGTCAAATTCATAATATGGTGCAGTGCATTAATTACACAACAAGGAAACAATAAGCACAGTGCCTTTGTTGTAATATCTATGTTCCTTACCTTGACTCCAAACTGAACCCTCTGTGTCACACGGAGATGAGGCTGGAGTCGTCTTGAAGGCGGTGTATTCGCTGGTGTACTCCACCTTCTTTTTGTACTGCATCTCCATCACTGACATCGCCTCTGGCATCTTGGCGGACAGGAGCCGGTAGCATATATCTGGCTTCCCGATAAACCGCTGCCTAATGCTGATCTCGTATGGGTTGTGCACCCTGATCTCGTCCACCTCGTTCCGTTCGAAGCGGTGAAGGAGCTGGTAGGTTGTGTCTCGCACTTCCAGCGAGGACACCAGCACCAACAAGCATCCGGGCTTCAAGTCTGAGTCCCCGCCTTTGGACACCACGGCCGGGACGCTGGCGATCACCTTGTTCCTACCTGAGCCCTTCCCAGCGGCGCCGGCGGCAGCTCTTGCAGCATCCTCGGCCTTGGCCTCCTGCTGAGCTCTCCAGGGGAGTTTACCAAACGGCCACCAGGGAGGAGACTCCAGTTCTGACAGAAGTCTGCAGACAGAGTAGACAGGGATCAGGTCACCACTATTAGATTAGGCTTATTTTGTATTGCAGCTATGAGGTTTTAGCAGCTAACAAAACATTTAGGCAAAACTGTACAGCTACATAAACACAAAACATGAATTAAGAACATATATTCCAAACAAAATGTTTTTCAAAATGGCATCCAGTCTGGACATATTTAGGTAATTACTTGTCAGCCACGCCCAGATCGGAGTCAATCTTTTCCAGCCCCTGCATCATGTTGTCAAACTGCTCTCCCTGGTGGCTGAGGACTCTGCCCGTGTCCTCCAGTCGTCTCTGGGCCCCGGCCACCAGGTTGATCAGCTCTCTGCCTTTGGACGGCTGGGACTCGGCCCCCTGCGCCTCGGTGGAGGGAGACAGAAGGCGCTCTCTCCAGAAATGCTCCAAGACGTTGTAAACCACCACCCTGTTGGGCTTCAGTGAGCCAAACCAGTGCTTCACATTGCCCTGTTCGAGCACCGTGAGGGTGCTGAAGATGAAGCTGGATGACTCCATCTTGATCTCCATGATCCGGGAGAGGCGGAAGCTGGCTAGACTCTCCTTGCTCTGGTCAGAGCTGAAGCGCAGCGTGGTTCTGGTGAGGGACAGGGTGCCGTTCTCCCATCGTTTCTCACTGTTGATGTAGTAGGAGCCAGGCCAGCTGTGGATGGGAACGTCCCGGCTCATTTTGGAAGGAGTTGGCGATGCACTCACCTAGGACAGGGACAAATCAGCTCCAGGATTAAACATTAACCATCCACATGCAGCCACTGTTACATTTCATCTGTTGTATTGACTCATCTCTGTCTAGCTACTGAACATAACGTTACTTTGTTTACAGTATAATAAAGGATCCAGGCAGCAGATTAGCTCAGCTGAGCCGTCAGTTTCAGTTGTGAAGAAGCAGCTTACTGTCCGGTTGACCACAATTATAAGAGTGCGTCATTATAGTGCTATGAATCCTCTTAACAGTTTTCACTTCCCCCTAGTAAAGCACAACCGTCCCACACAACATTACTCGAGTACATTATCTTGTTCGGCTGAGCGTGACGTTACTCACTCAAAACAATATTGTTTATCACGGAAGTGACGTGTCGCAGGTGTACAGTAGTATTTACTGTCCGACTAGAAAATTATGCCACCAAATTTTAATATCTCGATAAGGTTTTGTAAAGATAAACGGATTTGAATTAAGATAATTTGTAGTGTTAGTATTAATTGAATAACAGTGTTAATATAGGCAGGGGTAATATACGTAAAATAGAAGAACAGTAACGTTATAAATTATGTGAATCGTTCTTGTATTTTCCCTGCAATCATCGCGATGGAATCGTATGGAGCGACCTGTTTTCAGAAAAGCCAAACGTTAGTCTTTGGGCTTGAATAAGCGTTAAATTGGACAACACAAGTGGAAGGAGATGCATAATCTAATCGTAAATCAATTAGCCTGCTAGCTTTTAGCAACAGTTCTTGCTACCCAGACAGTGACAGCTCAGCTAGCTAGCTAACTAGCTAGCCAAGGTTTTGTTTACCATCATCATGGACAGGGAATCATATCATACTTGCTGCAGCCTAGTCAAAATACCCAGACAATCGTATGAGCAGTTTTGGTCCTCACATTTTGTGGACTACATTGACAAGGAACTGAGCTATTCTAAATTCTTCAAGAAGTACTTACTTCCCAACCACCCATGTATGTTTTCAAGAAGGTTTACTGAGGACTGGAAGTGTAGAAAACAATGGGTGACTGAGGAGGGGAAACCTAATTTCCAGAAACTGCTGCAAGAGTTTGGTAAGTAAAGCTTAGTACTAATGTATTAACTACCACACATTATTGTCAGTGCATACAACTGCTGCTGTCATGTGAATGCTGTCATGTAAATTTATTTTGTTCATTACAGATGAGGCTCCAGTTCCTGTTGCAAACTGCAATGCAAAGGAATACCATGCAAACCCCAAACAAATTATGCCTTTTAAAGAATTCATACACTACTGGAAGGAATACATCCAGAATGGCCACTCATCACCTAAAGGATGTCTCTATCTGAAAGACTGGCACATGTCAAGGTCTCACATTAATACTGATTTAACTTGATTTTTTTTGTTTTGTGGATAGTCATATACCTGTAATGTACAGTATATGTACCTATCCATGATGAATATTGGTTTGTTGTTTTACTACAGGGACTTTCCAGAACACAATGTTTACACCACACCAGTGTTCTTTTCCTCTGATTGGCTCAATGAATACTGGGATACACTTGAAGTGGACGACTATCGGTTTGTCTACATGGGACCCAAAGGCTCATGGTATGAAAATGTCAGCGTTAATACAGTCCACAGTAGAAATGTGCACCAGCTCATTATTTCTTTCTTTGTACAATGACATGAACTTTCCTGTCACTAGGACCCCGTTCCATGCTGATGTGTTCCGCTCCTACAGTTGGTCTGCAAACATCTGTGGCAGGAAGAAATGGCTCCTGTACCCCCCAGGCCAGGAGGACTTTTTACGAGACACTCATGGCAACCTCGCTTATGATGTAACTTCATCTGACCTTCGAGACAGAGGCCTTTTCCCACACTCTGATGAAGCCTGTCAGCCTCTTGAAATTATTCAAGAGGCGGGTGAAATTATTTTCGTGCCCAGTGGTTGGCACCATCAAGTTTATAATTTGGTAAGAACTGTAACGGTAATGTTGTCAACTTCCAGTAGAGCTTACAAATTCTCATTAACAAGTAAAAGGGTAATGTTTGATCCAGTTTGAACTGCTTCATAGGTGGTAGCAAAATTACATCAAATGCATAGTTAAGATTCATCCTAAAACAGAATGCACATTATATTCTTCTGATCTTAGAATACTATAGATTGTGTACATTTACATCCACAATTTACATAACATCATTTACCAAATGCATATGTCATGGCATATGTCAGAATTCACATGTCCCTATTGGACATGCGATTTTTTTTATGGATGTAAAACAGTGTGTTTTATTGATGTGAACAGTTTATCATGATCCTGACTTATTTCCCTGTCTTGCAGGAGGACACCATCTCCATTAATCATAACTGGCTGAATGGCTGCAACGTTGACATCATGTGGCAGTTCCTTCAAAACGAGTTGTCTTCTGTCCAAAGAGAGATAGAGGAGTGGAGAAACACCATGGACTCATGGCATCAGCACTGCCAGGTACTGTAGGGAAAAGACTGCTCAGTCTACATGCTGTCTAGAAATATGCTGTTATCTTGAATGTATACAGTATTATGTTTATGTAAGATCATTGTTTTGTGTTTCTTTCCCAGGTCATCATGAAGTCTTGCTCTGGTATCGACTATGGGGAATTTGCCTCGTTCCTGAAAATCATTGCTGACAACCGCATGTCTTTCCTGAGCTCGTGCTCGTCGGGGGACTCCTCTGATTACCCAAGGCATCTCTCAGAGACCCTCGCCACACTTGGACCTCACCACGCTGCCTTTGACCTACAAAGAGTGGCTCATATTCTTGAATGCCTACTCTGCAATGAGGACTTTAAGCGGCTCGATCATTCAACACTGAGTTCACAACCTGAAAGCATGTTGCAGCAAATTCGAGACACCATACAGTCCACAAGAGGGCAGCATCTCCTTTACCAGGAATAGAATATGTTCAGTAGTCTCCCTGGGATGTAAACCTAACCTGACAATGGCTTGAATAAAAACTGTGCCAATTTGTGTGGTGTGAATTAGATGTTGATAAAGGTAATACTGCACATTTGGTCTGAGATGTATTGCAGTCTCAAATGTGCCTGTGAATGTGTGGAAATTGAATTGAAAGATAAAATGGAGAAAAAAATAAGGGTTTCTGCATTGTGTTTCTGCATATTTATTTAACAACAGAGCTATATATGTATATCATGTTGAAAAGTGATGTAGTACATCTGTTAAATAACATAATGCTGAGGTAAATATTAATTTAAAATGTGGGAATAATCACTAACAGAAAATGTTACTGCAAAAAAAAAAAGCAAAAATGGGAAAACATTCTCAAATGTGGATTAGTGCGAAACAGCAGGAAGGGCAATGACAGTGTAACATACTTCAGGGTCCTGTCTACTAGAAGTCTGTCACTTGTGATGCATGTCACATTTTTGGGAACAATAAAACATTGCCTTCTTCACTTAGTTTTTAAGTCTTTAGGCCACCAGTCTGGCACAGAGGCCTCGAGTGTTACTGTGGTGTCGTCAGACGATTTGAGCGCCAGCACCTCTTTGGAGAGAGCCATGCGGATTAGGCTCAGACCGAGCTCTCCAACTCCTGCTCTGTGTTTCCCAGCTGCCTTGCCCGACTGCGTGTGTAGCGAAGCTCCTTCCTCGAGGTCTTCGACTGGAGCTGACAGGCGCACTGGCATCAGGCGTTTCCGCACCACCCCGGTGTGATGAGTCCTGGCTGTGAGCTCCTGGCCGATGTAACAGCCTTTGCTAAAGCTGATGCCCTGCATGTAGACGAGATTGGATTCTAGTGGGAGTGCCACGCCAGGAGGAAGGTCCTTCACTCCCTCAGGGAGCCCTAGACAGCAATGACAAAAATGTTTTAAAAATGTCACAAAATTTCCCGAGCACATGCGCATACTAGAAATGGGACAATATAACGAAATTCAATATATTGCAATACAAAAATGTGACAATATTCTGCTGTAGTAATCACAAATGAGATGATTTGCCCATCACAATTTCACAAGCTCTCCAACAAAATCATATTATTTGCACTTTGTAATGACATTTTTAAATTGTTGTTTACATTCTAGTAAGCCAATTCCATTGCTAGAAAGATTTGTGGCTCAGAAATGAACATAATTCTGCAGTCTGTTTGTTGTCACTGAACCTTTATTTATTACATGATATCGTGGTTGCATCGAATTGTGAACCCCATATCGCACATAGAATCGCATCATGAGAGAAGCATATCGTCCCATCTCTAGTGCATACAAAACCATACTTCTCTCCACATGCCTCTTCTAATACTGATGTACTCTAACCTACTAATTGGTCTTACCTATTGCATAGCGATGTCTATGATACTCCTCTGTGTCACCTTGCTGACACGATGCAATCACATCCAAGGGGTCAACTTGACTGTCCAGCACCAATCTCCAGCCCATGGCTTCAGTTCGAGGATCAGCCTCCCATACCAGAGCTTTTTCTGGGGCGGAGATCTCAGGTTTACCCACCTCTTGACCTGGGGTTTTCTGCCGGGGGAGCACCGCCCACACGGAGAGCTCTGGACAGGGGCTTAAGGTTACCTTCCGGCGGATCTTGTACACCTTCAAGTGTCTCAAGATTGAGTCCTTTACCGTGCTGTCACACTCGAGGAGAACACCGCACCCTGCCTCTGCTTCCTTCAGACTGAAAGGAAATACAGCAAGTGAGAGCCTTATCCACCCCCAGATACTCTTACAGTTAGATTTCATCAATTTGTGATGTTCAGTGTGTTGCAATTAACTTTTTTGTGTACCCACTTTCCCTCAACCTGCCTCATCTACTTCAGTTACTGATTTCCTATGTTTCCCACAATGACTCTGAACAACCCCCAGAGAACAGGCGTGAACCTACTGCTTTCAATCAAAGGTGGGTGTATGAGCATATATAACTTGGTAGCCAACTATGTGCTGGTGGCCAATTCCGGAAACTCTTGACCAAATCCAAGAGATACACTCTTCGATATGAAATTATAACAATATCATTTTTAGCTTTGTACATTTGCTATTGTAGGTGGAGAAATTGTTATCTCTGTATCTTCTACGATGGATTTCTCCCTGTATGATTGTTGGAACGCCGGCACAAAATTGTGAGTCTAGAAAGAAGCCCTTGCTCTTTTATTGTGAGGAACTGACACCAAAACCTGATGTTTACCATCAATGTTTTAGATCGCTGAACAAACACTCAGCTCAAACACCACTGGTTCTGGGTAATGACCAGACTCTTTCACCCTAGCTACATCTACAAAATAAATACATAAGAATACGGTAAATAACATTAACTGGATGGGAGGTATGATGGGAAGTTATCCATGGAAATTAGAAAAATACATCACCAAACAACAAAATGGACGCAGAAATCCAAGGTACATCGCTATAATAGCCATTTTTATGGTGGATTTCTCCTTTAATTTGGCTTAGATTAGAGTCTGCATGTGCTTAGTGTGTGAGCCAAACTGTACACACACTCCTTTCCATCCCTGACATCTGCCACTGTAATGATGGCATGGCAGCTGCATTACATAGATAAGTGGCCACACCCACATGTTTACTGTACAGTGAACTATACTAAAAAAGTGCTGACAACGTGGGTAAAAAAAAACAACTGTTCAAAAATACTACCAAGTGTGCAGTACCTGTACAACATGATGTCATATAGTGTTCTTCCTTGCACGTTTAGCATGTGAGAATACATGGCTCTGTGTTCGGGCTCTTCAAATAAACCCATGTCGTTGGTTATAATCCCTTGAAGAAACGGACTTGTGTCTTGTCCTTGGATTTTGAACACGGTCCTGTGAGGAAGGTTATAGCACACATACTGTCCCGGGGCGTTTCTACCCGCCTCCTGGCTGTACTTCTTGATGTGGAGTCCAGCTGAATGTGAAACACCAGTGAGTGAACACAAATACCGACCGGTGGATTTGCTAGCATGACGCGCATAAACACCGAGCCAGTTACTGTAAATAAACGCTCCCTTGGCGAAACAGAAAACCCCCATATTATACATTAGGACGAGTGTATAAATGGAGCAACTGTGTGGATACTCCGCCCGATAACGACACTGCTACATAAGATAGGACACGGGACTTCACTTCCTCAGCAGACACTCCATTTTGAAGACCCACAATGCATTGCTCGATAATATTGGAACACGTGGGTGACCGAGCAAGACTGTTTTTATTTTGCTCACTCTGTATGCTCTTTTAGTGAGGAGTTTGTGTCACGTAAACAGAGAATGTGTGCCTTTCATATCATCCACAAAATTGTTTTTTTTTTAAATGTTTTTATACCATATGTTATGCCTTATTGGAATCAATTTATTAGTGATAGAAACTGAAACAATGTGTGGATATTGCCTAACAAATATTCACTTGTCAATAAGATCAAATAAGCTTCGTTTGAAATCATTCATGAATATAATCCTGCCATCCACACATTCAAAAAGCTAAAGAGAGATCCCAATGTAAACTGTACCTTTTGTGATGCCCACATAAAAACAGCAGTACTATTATTCGATATACTATACTCTATTTTTTTGGAAATATATTTGTTGATACATCATGGTTGCAATAAAAAAAAATTTTTGTTTTTGGTTTCTCTAAGTCTAATAGAAGCAAGAAGAGTCAAATATATATAATCTCTTGGTGGCTACATTTCATAAATGTAAGTTTACAGATTAAAAAACTATTCTCAATGTTCTATAAGGAACAACAATAGGAACAATAGGCCTATTTGAATGCTATCATATTCCAATAATGTGAAATTGGATAAATATTTGTCTTTCCTTTAAGGTCTTCTTGTATATAATGTTATACCCCTAGCTATATTGTATGCATTCTATGTATAGTAATGTTGCTGTACTTTTTTGTTTTTCTTAAATAAATAAATAAATCCTTCCTGCACACTGACTGGGAAGTGAAGTATTCAGAGTTTGGCGAAGGTGTTTTTGACACCTTGGTTGACAGTCCTTTTAAGCAAAGCCTAGTCTCGCTTGGCCAAACATTTCTCCACAGAACCAGACCAGATCTACTGTGGCATTTATATCAGCTTTTAAGCCTATAAACTCAAATTTGATCATGGTGGAGTAAATTGAGTCAGAAATTACCATATGCATTAAAAGCATTTCATTTTGCAGTTACTATAATGCACCCTGGCTTGCATTTGTGTGTGACAGAGAAAGAATGACACAGACAGAAAAATAGAGAAAATACCATAAAGCAAGATGCCAGAGGTTTCAAATAAGTTTATTTCTTCATGAATAAAACACTGGAACAATCTTAAAAAGTTTGAGGCACTTTGGAATATGATAATAGTGAAGGCAGGATTAAGTGTTACTATGAAACCACTTTTAGAAACATACTGATTCAATGACAGAAAACATAAAATGCTCATCTTCAAGACATAACATGCCTAAACATAAGATAAATGTCGAGCTAATTGAATAACTAAGGATGGGTCTTCTACTGTAGCCTATATGTATACTGTATGTGCCCATTTGTAAAGCATGCATTATCTGCTTCAGATTACAGAAACTATCAGTATTTAGTTTACAAATATTCAAATTTTCAATACAATTCACTTACCTTTTCCCCTTCAAACATGACACTGCAAGGCTTTGAAACGTATGGAACAGATAAAGGCTTTGCACTTACTGACTTAAGATCATCCCACAGTGCAGATCTTTACTACAAGAGCCTCTAGTGACACAACCCCATTGCACTATTTTCATCAAAATATTTCACGTCATCTGCTTCCAGCAACACTCACACATACTACATCCAAAATACTTCTTCAAATATTACACATGCATCTTTCCCAAATATCGTATTAAATCTTCAGTGAATTTTATTTGTCCCCTGTATTCTGGTTGAACTGAGGACCGCCCATATTGCAAACAATCATGATTCTTCAGGAACAAGTCATTGTGCAATTTTACGGTGTTTTGCACTGCATTTTCAAAATTTGATTTAGGCCACAATCACACACTTTCAAAGATAAATTTCTTCAAATTATCCAGTTCAACAGCAGTCAAGGGTAGATCAAATAAATAGCTCCAAGCATTGAAAGTCTGTTTAGAGTCTGACATTTTAGCTGGAATTAGAGATGTTTAACTAAGTAAAGCTGTTAGCCATGTCCCAAAGCTATGGTAAGCACAAAATTGCACACTACAGTAACAAAGAAGATTCATAGCACTGTATTTGGTAATTTCTTCTTAAAGGTTTTCTTTTTCCCCAATACTACTAAATATTGTTCCAATGTCACGTGTAGATTTGTGTGTCCTCCATCAGCTCTACCTCACAGTGTGATTGATAATGTGTTTTGTTGTCCAATGTCGCATCACACACACATCCTCCAGTTGTCTTACAGTGTAGTCCTGGAGTCTGAAAAGTTTCTACTATTTATTTAGCATATGGCATTCATTTCTAGATCCAGACAGACGTCTTTCCGTTTTTTACAATGGTCGCAGTTTTCTCTGTGGCTGATTTTGGCCTGGCTCCTTGTTTCTCCTGGACTGTGTTGACCCGATTCTGCTCTGCCATCGTGCCTCCAGATACAGGACTACTGGTTCTGGAGGTTTGCTGGTTGTTTTTGGTGCTATATGTTTGGAAGGCCATATCCAGCTGCTCCTGGGCGACCCGTAAGTGGCGGTGTAAGCTGGCCAGATCGGAGGGGATGTTCTCGTCTGGGCTGGTGCACTGCTGCTCCTGGGCCACGTTGGCCATGTTCTGCTCATGGGTGATGAGGCTGTTGGGGATTCTGTTGGGTTTGTCTGACTTCATGACAAGGTTGTACCCCGGAGGCGAGGCTGGAATGTTACGAGAGAACGGGTAGCCGTAGGACGTCCGTCGGCCCCGGTTCCTCTTCTGGCGGAGCGTGTCCCGAAACGTGCCGATTCCCAAGTGAAACATCTCGCACACATTTAGGATTAGACAGAGACAGCTTACCACGTACATGATGAGGAGGAAGATTGTTTTCTCTGTGGGCCGAGAGATGAAACAGTCCACTCTGTGCGGACAGGGGACCCTGTTGCATACATATGAAGGGTCGACACGAAAACCGTAGAGGAGATACTGGCCAGCGAGGAAGCTGATTTCAAAAACGGCTCGTGACATGAGTTGAAGAACGTAGATTCTCATCAGTCCCTCTTGCATAATTCTTCGGCGGCCATCGTGTTTTTGTGGTTCTCGGCAGGCGCTGGCTGCTGGTTCAGGTTTTGCCTCCTGCACCTCCAGTGTATCCTCGTAGATCATGGGCTCAGCATCATCGTCCTCCTCCTCTTCCAAGACGTGCTCCAGATGGTGGGTCTCCCTCCACCTGGCGTGAGGCGGCTTCTTACGGAGCCTGTGGTGCTTCCTGCGGTCCTCCTCCGAGGTACGGGCTATTTTGTGGATGGCATAACCCAGGTACATGATGGAGGGGGTGGAGATCATGATGATCTGGAAGACCCAGAAGCGGACGTGCGAGAGGGGAGCGAAGGCATCGTAGCAGACGTTGTCACAGCCCGGCTGTTTGGTGTTGCAGGTGAACTTGGTCTGCTCGTCCGAGTAGATGGACTCGCCTCCGACCGCCGTGAGCACAATGCGGAAGATGATGAGCACCGTCAGCCACACTTTCCCCACAAAGGTGGAGTGGTTGTGGATTTCTTCCAGGAGACGAGTGAGAAAGCTCCAGCTCATGTTGGTCTTACAAGCTTTTCAACTAGAATCTGTAAAGATAAAAAAAGAATTGATTAGGACCTAAGGACTTAATCAAGACTTGATTAGGATTTGACAAAGCCATGAGTCAGTTGGTTTTTTTTTCAGTTTGAACTATTTGTGATATCTTACCAACAATCACAATGAATATTACTCCATATTACTGCTTTGTTATTGTTTTTATGTGTCTTTATTCTCTATTAACATACCCATAAAGTTAAAATTTGTATTGTTTATTTTAAATGTTTGTGTTGTGTTTGTTATCGTATAGTTATTACAGTCTAACCATAACAAATCCACTCTGGTCACTAAGGAACTGGACATGCAAATTTTCAAAAAGAAACAACTAAACAAAGACACTGAAATGATAAATGACAGATATACAGGTAATCTTATGCGGAAATTGTTTTTCCACTGCCTTAGTTACGTAGCTGTAGTATTTGCAGTGCAAGAACGAGAGACACATTTACTTTGTGAATGTCTCAAAAACAAACTGCACCCATATTATGAACACAAATCTGCACAGCAGGACTTGTTGACGTAGATGACATCCATGTTGAGTTGATTGCACGGCCCAAGACAAAACAATGGCTTGTGTTGATAAAGCATGTCAGCAACTAGGGTGATGTCATTCAATCCTGCTAGCCCATCCCAACACACACCATGCAGCATTTCCGATGTGTTTAATAAGATGCTTCATTTATGAGGGAGAGAATTCTGATTCCATTCAAACAGAGAAATCACTCAGCTACGCATAAACCCTCCTGCTAACAAATCTTCTTGTTTAGCCAGAGTACCATTTGGTTACCATTATTACCAACATTATCACTTTGCTGCACCAGAGTGTCCTGAGGGTGAACCAAAGTGCTTAACACTCCAAGAGGGTGACATAATAATAATAGGGAATAATTCTGACAGATACAAATTTTCTTTCTTCTTTTCATTTATGCAAAGGCCACTCAGAGTGCCACTTGAGAAACATACTGTGCTCGGTGCTTGAACACTTCACGTCAAGGGACAGGCATGAAAAAACATATGACATAAAAACCAGGAGGCTGTCATCTATTAGCACATGGTCCACTGCATAAACTCAGACTAAGCGGTGATTGTGTCTCTGCATGGAATCATTAAATCCACTAAAAAGCTTTTACTATAAACATTCATGTTTAATGTTGTATTGTCAAGTAGGATATTGTCTAACTCTGTAAGGAAAGTAACAGGCTCTGCTTTGTCCTCAGGTAAAAAGAGGATATAGAAGCATCTGACTGATAGGAGGGTAAGAGCCATATGGAGGAAACTCAAATGTGAAGGTCTGTTTGTGTGTTTGTACTCTGATTTTCAGTGAAATCGCTTTGGTTTCTCAGTTTGCTGAACATGTCAGCTGTTGAAACTGTTTAGACAGGTCTATAGTAGGCCTGCAATACAACAACAACATCAACACAGCAAGAACAGCGATGCCTGATCATAATGTGTGATGAATTGAGGCAGGTGAAAAGAGGATGTGAGAGCACCCACAATTTCTTGCCTATATTTGTCCTGCCATGGGTTCTTAACATGATACCACAAACACACCAAATTCCTCCGCTGACATCCTACCAATACAGCAATGGTTTTTATAGAGTTTATAGAATTTATAGAACCTTTATTCATACTTCATTTGCAAATTTTGCCCACATAAAAATACAGGCAACTGAAATGATGGTTATCTCTGACTTTTGATCGTTATTTGTTATTTCTACCTGCCAAAAAACACAGTCCAATGTAATAACTGTGCTGTCTTTGCTCTGTCAGTCCCAAACTTTGTAAAAAAAAACGTCATACATATAGTTTAATAAGCAGATGCTTTCCATGGGATGGACATTTTCTAATTATCTAATTATTCAACCTGTAAGATAACAATGCTGACCTTATCAAGGAGCTGTTAAGATACTTATTACTTACTTAATACATTTTCTATTACAGGTGTAGAAAAATAGACTGAAATCAAAATAGGTGGCCTCCTTAATGTCAACAAAAATCAATCAAGACCTCTCTTGCAAACTAGAGCTATGTACTCTCCTCACAGTCACTGCTGGGGTTCGGAGGTAAGTGAAGCGGCGGTGAGGAGATAGTGTGTTAATGCTTCTGTCCCTTCATTCATGGGGCAGAAGTGAGCAGCAGAAGTCGTGTTGATCTCATGACTGTGGCACTGTGTTCCCTGGCGTGGGATGTGCCATCTCCCCCGCCATCTGAGTGAACAGGAGAGGCTTGTTGGTCTGCCACGAGGCCTTCCCCTCCAGATCCAGCACTGAGGACACTGGGGAGGGGTACAGCCACATGGAGACAGATGGCATCTATGGTGGGCAACTCATGTCCGCCCCGGGATGGCATGACAGGAGGGCTGCCTCGCTAAAGGTTTCCACAGAAGTTTGAATAAGTCGTCATTTGACTGACTTTGAGATGTCTGCCTGCTATTTCCAAATTTTGCATCATATATTTCTTATATTGCATCATTATTATGTGCTGTCCTGACTTTCCTTGCTGCTGCCATGTTGGCCAGGTCTCCCTTGAAAAAGAGATTTTTAACCTCAGTGGGATTTGCCTGGTGAAATAAAGGTTAGATTCTTGAGAAGATTTAGGGCGACACTGTTTCACGCAGAGAGCACCATTGTACTGTAGCTATGTTATTACGCATGACAAAACATGTAAAAGCCTTTTTACAGTCAGTAAAGTTATATATTAAATAATCATATGGTGGGTTCACATTTGCACAAAAGGACAGTGTTTAGTGTCTGTAACATGTCATATAAATAAAGTTACTCAAGCAGGAAAGTTAAAGACATTTGTCATTAATAAAATCTTGTTGAAATAGGGAAAAACATGGGTTAGGGTGACCATATTCTTTTGGATTTAAATATTGCAGAAATATACCTTGTCTAAGAATAATAAGTACACTGTAGGTGCAAAATATATTTTGCCTAATTTTTGGAATCTTATGGATGTATCCATTCAAGGATTTTAAATTGTAACAAATAACAATGTTACTGCTTAATAGAAATGTAATGCAAACAGCAGAGTGTAAACTAGAGAGTAAACATATTTTAACTGACTTCAATTTTAATTGAATTCAGTTGACATATTTCAACACTCATTGCTCACTCACCTCTGTGTTCGGCAACAGTAGCAATGATAATAATTATGCTTTAAGTACATGGAAAAAAAATGCACAAATAGTTAGGCTTTGCTGACATAAAACAATCATCCTCTTTCAGACCAGAGGACCAGCACCTTCATCATATGTGTTAGTGCTAGTGCAGGCCTGTATGTTACATCATTAAACTTACATCATATAGTTGGACCAAAATTAGACTTTGAGCTGCTAAGCATGAAGGTTAAATTGCTTTGCATTTTAAAGCAGACAATATCTGAACATCTTTTGCAATGGCATGAAGTTACATTTCAACACGCTTAATTCAAACACGGGAACTTACAAACAGTCAGCAGTCCAGAATTTGACCGACATGTAATATGCAACTACAATGATACGACACAATAACTGAATAGAAACGCGCATCACAATGTTTCATCAGGAATTGCCAACAAATGTCAATAACTGAAACAACCCACCTGGAAATGTTGCACATGCACTGCCCATCCTGAAGGTTGTCCATATCTCCTCTGCTCTCCCTAGAAATCCCACGCACAGTCTGATCCACAGAATACCACTTCCATCCTAATGTCCTGCCACTTGCCGTCTTATTAATTAAGTCCAAATTGGCAAAAAAGAGAAACGCTGACACAACTTTTCAGACTAGGCAATGCAACCTTTCTATTTATCCTGTTTTCTCAATGCAGAAGTGAGGTCTCGCTGCTGTGAATGCCTCACATTCTGACTTGTGTCTGGTTTCTATTACACCAGCCTTCTGCCCAAGAAGGAAGTATATAAAAAAAAAGAGAGGCTGAAAAAAATCCTCCTCTGGCAAGTGACCCTCATCCAAAGGGGTCAGACTTGAGGATATCTTAGTGCAGATTGAAATGAACACCCAACTGAGGGAGCGTGTTAATCGCAACACAGTCAGCCTCCCCCCACGACTCATGTGCAGTAACTTGTAACACAGATGATGAGGAGTTCTCTCTCTCTCTCCTCTCTCTCTCTCTCTCTCTCTCTCTCTCTCTCTCTCTCTCTCTCTCTCTCCCTCCTATGTATCTCTTTCTCTCACACAGCCAAATGGTCTCATCTTCTTGCCAGGTTACTGGTCTCCTCCCAACTACCAATGCAATAAAAGTGATAGCTCAAGGTGATGTGGAGAGTTGTGGTATACCTCACACACATTTATAAAAATCCAATAGTTCATACACAAAAACAACCCCACTGTTCTCTCCCTCTCTTTCTATTTCTCTCTCTCTCTCTCTCTCTCTCTCTCTCTCTCTCTCTCACACACACACACACACACACATACACACAACTACGATAAATGCAGATCGGCAACCCCTATATTATCTGTCAATTACATAACAGTTTACAGTGGGTGGCAGTTATGAAAAAACAACATTTGGGGAGAGAAAAACAGGGGGTTTAAGGACAGAAGTGTCACAGAGACATAAGCCACCTTGCCTCAGTGCAGATCCGCTAGAATGTATCCAACAGGTATGCTCAGTTATATCAAGTGTCATAATATTTAGAACTTCCATCCAGGCAAATGGCCAGATATTAGACCAGCGGACAGGTCGCACTCTGCACTCCGCTACATGTCTTTTCCGACTTGATGTTTATACTTCAAGCTTTCACCTCGGTCTGTGGAACGCAGTAGCACACGATGTTACTTGAGGCATGTGTCGGATTTTTTCACATGACGACAATAGCAGCTATATGTGGACAGGAGTCACACACGCACGCACACAAACACACACACGCACACAAACACACACGCACACACACACACACACACACACACACACACACACACACACACACACACACACACAAACACTTTTCATTTCATTGTTTTTTTTTCACATTAGTCAGGAATGACATGACAAAGTACAGAAGAGGAGATGACTCATGCAAGATTAAAAACGGAAAGGAATTCCTCCGTCTCTTTATTGTATGTGCCAGGCCTTGCTGTCAAGTTTGGGAAGGGATCTAAACTCAACTACTTTTAATAGAGGACACATAAACGGTTTAGTGTCTGGCTTGCATTAATGAAATGTATCTGGTCATTGTCACAGTGACCATATTAGTATAATGTTACTTCCAGAAGGCCTTCAATAACCCTTAATTATAACCTGTATAAGGATACAGTTATAAAGCCAAGAATTATGTTGTGCAACACATCAGTTTAAGTATTAATGTCCTCCATCAATCAAATCACATTTTGCATTCAGTTATCTTTAGGAAAATTATTTTTATTGTTGTCAAAATTGTGGACTGTGTCTTAATATATTACAAGAATATAAGCTGTCTTTTGGGAGTCAGATAGTAAGTAAACCAAGACAACTGCAGCAAAAAGTGTTTGCAAGAGCGTGATAGTACAAGCAAGGAAACAGTCTTTGCCACTGCATTTAGATCTCATTCTGTATGAGCAGTCTGTGGACTAAGTGGGTGCTGAGTCTGAAAGCTAGCCAGCTGGGCCTGCAGGACCCTTCCTCCAGAGGCCTCGCCTCCAAACATTCCCTCTCGTCTGACTGAGGAGATGTGGCGTAGCAAGCACCCCTGGTGCAGCATGGAGGAAGAGAAGAGAGGGGATGCTGCTGGAACGACTAGAGCATTTGGGGTTCAGACATGTGCTGTCCCTAAGGGACAGATTAGCACGTGTTGCTAAGTTGCATTGCACGTCTCTCCCTTCAAAATCTTCCTGTCTTCCAAAAGACACAGATGGTCCAGTAAAGACTTTTGGTAAGTGAGCATTAGTGTGATTCAAATTCAAGTGAGAGTTTATGTTCCTCGACAGTTGACAGAGCTTGCTGCCATGGTTGAGATTTTCAATTAACATTCTACCTTGGCCTCATTCTGGACTGAGAAGTATTTATTGAGTAAATGTAAAACCTTTGATGCTGATCAACACACCTTTCCTAACAACTGTTTAGTATATAGGTGATAAGAAAAATAGTTTTCTGGAGGTTCTTGGTAGAACCTTACAGTACGCATGGTTTTACTTTGGACCCTCTGCACACAAGGAAAAATAAAAATATATTTCTGATAGTTCTTCAAAATACACTCTATGAAAGATTCCAAGTTCATAATTGTTAATAGGGATTTGAACATGGGACCTTGAAGTAACATTAATGCACTTACAGTACCAATTAAACTACACAGGACAACTGATACCACATGTTCTTAGATATGATGGAGCAGCAATTGTGGGTTTTGACAATGATTTGACATTTTTGATGTGTTTTTTTTTTCATCAGTTAATTAGTATCTGATACTATATCAGAATATTTGAATCACTTAAAGTCACTCAAAGAACAAACAAAAGTGTACCACCACAGAAAGTCGAACCAAGATATTTCAAGAGCAATAGCAATGATTGTCTGCTTTTGAAAAAGCTATCCCTGTGTCCTAGGACAGTTCGGTCTGTTCTAGCTTTGGGAAATAGTGATTCATGTTGGTAAATATTGATTGGACTGCCCTAAGCCAGTAGAATATTATGGTATTTCCCTTTAAGACATTGTTTGACATTGCTCTTGTTACAAGGACTGGCATTATGTGACAGCCAAAAGTGAGTGTTTAATATTGAATGTGTTAAAGGTATATTTACTTTTTTTACTTTTAAGATTAAAATAAATCAGTATTTTTTTTTTTCAATTAGAGTAGCATCTGAGAGATATGCAAAACTTTCCATCAGCAAAATGTTCTAACCCTTTGAGAATCCATCCATATTGGCAAATGAACTGTCATAGAATAAAAGAGACAATTCCTTTGTAGGACTGAACCACCTATGAACCTTTTTACCATTTTATAGCCTAATTTGCCATGTGTACGTCACAAGTGACGTCACAAATATTTTGACAGACTGAATGCTTATTCTCAGCCAGTGTCACCTTGAAGAGGTCACTGGGAGTTGTAAGGGTTTGCAGCATAGCCGAGCGTTGAAGTGATGCAACGATCAGGGACAACATGGAGGAGTGAACATCTCGACAACTCTCCTTGGCCCCCGCCAATGTCATCACAAGAGTTTTATCTACATGTATTAACTGAACAAAGTTGATGCGAGCAGACTGGGGGCTATGGAGGTCTGTGTTTATGTAACAGATCAAGCTCCACCATGTGACTTGGATGTGCCCCCCCTCCCCCCGAGAAAAGAGTGACACAAGACACCAGAGCAGAAGCATGCAACTTGGTGCAAGGCTCCTCTCCTCTCCTCTCTGCTACACTATCATCACACTGCTCTCGCCAGGCGGTGGAGGGGTATCCTATAGGCTGCCTGAGAGTGGTGGCAGTCCTATCTCATTTGTTCATTTTTCTCCCAGTTTCTCAGCCAAGCCTATCCTACCCCCAGGGTGAGTGCGTCCCGTGCCAGTTTGACTAAGGCTGGACTCCACTGAAGCGACTGAGATGAAAAGCCTTGAGGAGGATGCCAACATCACCCCAGAACAACTTCCCTCAGCTACGGCTCTGTGTCTCCCACAAGTGAGCAAAGCAACTTGCATTGGACGTGCATTATACTGTATTAGCACTGTGCTCCCATAAACAACAGAAACTTGAGTCGGATATGTATTTATTATAAATATACTTTAACTCAGTGTTATTATTAGCCACACCAATATTATACCAACCAAGAAAATGTATTTGGTTCATATTTTTGATTGTGTAGCGGGAAGAAATACATAAAAACGTAGTTGCTTGCCAAAAAAGTGTTGGGTATTCCCTAACATAAAAGTCACTAAAAGTACATAAAGTTCGCACAGGTGCCAGACTAATGAAAAAGACATTGAAAAAAATATAGACTGATCCCATGAACTAAATCATTACCAACTTAATGACATTTCAAGGCATAGAGCTCTTCCCAAAGATGTTTAACATAACTAAAGTGCTCATTTTCTTATCAAACATTTGGTCTCACTTACAAATCCTGTGTGAAATTAGTGCAAATGGAGGTACCAGAGCAATACTTTAAGTTTCAAAAAAAGATGAGGTTCCACTAGAAATGGCTTCAACAGGAGGTTTTGGTTTTATTGTCTTGAGATACTCTAAACATGCTAGTAGTAAAGGTTTCCCAGAAAACCCTCTTTAAGTGTGTCCATGTAGATGTTGTACATGAGGCAGAGACACCCATCAGAAGGCTGACCTCTAGTGTAGACACCATGAACTCAAATATATGTCTCATTTGTGTTTATGTAAGTTGTGAGCTGAAGTGGAAATGTACTAAAAAAGAATTGGCAGTATCTGTTCTGGGAAGCAATGTACTCCATCAGTGCTGTGTCAGACTAAAAGAGTATGACCCAAGGACACATGTTGAAATAGTAGTTTATTAGAACCGTAGTTGATCATATTTAATCTGCAGTTCAAGGTTCTAGCTTCTTATCATTATCCAGCATTGCCTGAACTTTATCTATACTTTCAAATTTCCCCTCCATATCTCAGTGCTGGGTTGGTGAATATATCACATATTTATTGCTCCTTTCCCAACCACATTCAATAAGTGCTGAGGTTTTTGATCTTGGCATGCTACCGCTAAGATCAAAGACACTCAAGGCGGCTTCATGTAAAAATGTATGAAGTATGCCCAGGTGAATCCAAGTTTCCATTCACCTAGCTACCAAACTGAAGTGAACACTTGTCATAATACACGTCCAGCATTTTGCTAGTGAGCTCTTACAGATTGTCTCAGTGTCGCTCTATCCTGCAATACGATACACGTATTGCACATCATGACTTTTGTTGAGGGATCTTGAGTTATGTAGCCATCCAGTGAGCCACATTTTTCTGTGCAGCATCGCTGTTACACATTTGAAATATATTGGACTGATCACACACACACTAGATTGAGATTAGAATGTTATTTTCATCTGTGACTAAATGGTACATTCAGGTCAATACAAGCTGAATGTAATATCTTTTTTTAAATCTTTTACTCTCCGCCTTTGTTTTCACACTCACTGGATGATGAACTTTTCCATCAGGACAGTACCATCCACTACACAACTACCCTTCCAAATAAACAAAATAACAAAGCTTTGCTTGGGGAGCTGGAGGGTCTTAATCTTTGACTTTATCTTGTCATAACTGGCCATGTCATGGGTTGATCTGGGGCAAGCCCAAAGGAGCAGCAGACCTAGTCAGGGTCATTTGGACTACCAGAGATATGTTTACTGAAGCTCCTCCTTCCAGACGCCTTAGTGCCATTGCCCTTCTCCAACTCAGTGAACTTGAGATACTGGTAGCAATGCTGCAGGCCCACAGTCATAACAGCAGCAGTATCTTTGGTGTTGACTTGTGCAACAGCAGCTCACATCAAAACAGATAGACAGAAATACTGTAATAATTAACACACATGCCATAAAATGAAAAGCTTGGCTACTAGGATTGTGAAAAGTCACGGTGAGACGGTAACTGATTTGTAAGGAGCAAAGGTTTGACTTGACTTGAACAGTAACTTTAAGATCATAAAGTAATTATGCAATTTGAATATTATATAATAATATTCTAATAGTGTATAATAATATTTTCCATATTCACTATACAGAAACAATAGAAAGTTTGTGAAGAGATCACATCTATTTTTTTTTATACATATTTATTGTGTGGAGTTTTTAAAAGTTATTGTCATAACATTTCATTTCATTTTGATTTTGGATTTTAGGGTTGGGTGTTCGGCTGTTTGCTATATAGGGCTTACTGTAATTTACAGCCTTTCTACTTTCCTCAGTGGAGGCTTTGAGCCACTAGATGGCAACCATGTATTCAACATGAACCCCTCGTGGACTTTTCCCACAAAATCAATACATGTTTTACAATTTTTCTGATTACTGGTGATTACAATAATTTTTCTTTGGATACTGAATAGGATCTAAGCAGGAACATTAAAATTGTGGAAAGTTGCTTTGCTATAGGGTAGGATGACTCTAGACACTCGAGTAATGTCCAGACTAACAAACTCCCCATACTGGGAGTAATGGCCTTTTCAACATTACAATAACATTCTACCTAAGGCTTGAAACAAAACTGTACTGGCTCTTCCTCACCACCCAGATATTCGGATGGCAGTATTCAAAGGCATTTAATTTCACAATCAAATGCATCCAAGGGTAATTTTTGAGAGGCACATAATATATACAAATACCATCAAGGCTTATGAGTACAATTGACATTTCTACTTGTCATTGTCCACAATGTGGTGGGACACTGCTCTTCCCTCTCACCTAGAAGATTCAAAAACCCATGACAATTCACATGTACTATCTACACTATCAACAGGAATGTTGATGATGCAATCTCATTGTTTCAGATGGTCACTGGCATGTAACCACTCCCATGCTTGTATCACTGAAAGAGATAATATCAGCATTACCAGTAACGTTGACAGTATCTTCTAAATATACACTTCCATTTAAAACAAATTACAGTACACTGCTTTTTGCATTAACTTCTAGGACTTAAACCAATAACCTTAGTAAATAAGAAAGACTTTATTTATATAGCACGTTTCGAAACCAAGGATTAAAAAGTGCGCACACACATATGCTTATGTTTCAAGTCATACTTGAATTTAATGACTTGAAACATAAGGATAAAAAGAACATAAAATCAACTTGGCCCTCTATGGCAACAGAAGAACATTCAGATAGTTGTTCAGGGCTACATGCCACATTTTGTAATAAACAAATTTTAGAAAGTCAGCTTCATCTTTAAGCATAAAAGAATACCAAAACACAGATACAATATGATGTATAACACATTAATTGATTAATTCATCTTCATATGACATAATGGTGAAAACACCATGTTTCATCACTAAAGATCTTACAAAACATAACACTGCAAATCTTACTTTAGAATCTTACTTCAATATTCCACTCTTGGTATACCAACATGGATTTCCAAAGTATGCAAGTTTAAATTTTCTGAGATCAAAATGCAGGTTTCTAGAACTTAATTTGTGTTGTAAATCACCTTTTGTGCATAAGAAATTATAATGTTTTGAACCACTAGCTCCAAACACTCTGTACACAACACAAACACATGGTTAGATAAAAACCTGGCAAATGACACTACTGCTTCTCAGGCCCCTGACTTCAACCAATAGGAACCATTCCAATTGAACGCAAATGCTTGTACAAATTGAATCTATTGCTTATGCTTATATAAAATTAACAACTCCACACTATAAGAGCCTCCAGCAGAATCCACAGTGAAAATGGATAACGAAAGGCTGTACCTACCTGTCCATGTGGATAACGCAGTCCGGTTTTCTATGCTTTATGGTAGAGCATCCTGGGCGGGCATCCAGAGGCATCGTTTCACTGCTCAGGCTCAGAAGCAGGATGAGAGAGACAATGGGTCATTTTTCTTCAAAACCCCTCACCACCAAGTACAGGCAGGGCACTCAGGAGTCCAGCATCCTGCCAAAGGCCCCATTGTTCCCTAGCTTGTGCGCCTCCATGACCGGGGTTCAACTCTTTATTTATTTCATCCAGGATGACTTCTGTTACAGCCCCATTCATTCACCCAGAAGTTAACAGTGATGCAGCTCTGGACCTCCAAAGCCTTGTGACTTAGCTGTGTGTGAGTGTGCGTAAGGGTCTGTGTGTGTTGTGTGTGTGTGTGTGTATGTGTGTGTGCATGATCCGACTACCAGAGTTACCACAGGCAAGCTACATTATTTCTAAAATCATTTTGTAGAGGTTTAGTGAACCCTCATCCTTGCGGGTTCAACACATTTTTTCGTATTTTAGCTTACAACTGAATTGAATTTGTATTTGTAATACAGCACAAAACGCATCACATACAGTAACATGGAGGATGAATAGCAACAGTAAAGCAGCAGACGTCCAGCCAAGTCGGTCACATGTCTAAAGGGTTAGAGTCTCCTTGTATTTAAACTTGTCGCCTGAAGCATGTTGTGTTGGTTTAAGATATTAAAGCCTTCCTTTGTCATTTTCAGAGGTTGCTGCAAAGGCCAAGAAGGGCCGTGTCAGGCATTTCTTCAGGAGGATGCAGATAGAGATGTGGTGTGACAGCACTCTTCAAATACCAACAACTTGATGATCATATAAAATTGAATCCACTTATTTTTGCCATTATGCTTGGTCTTGACCTTTTTTATTTTTTATCAGAGATTTATATCAATAAATGCATGACTTTCATCATGAATGTATAGAAAATAAACATGAAATAGAAAATAGAAGTTCAATTGAAATGTGTGCTGTATATAATACATATACATTTATTGTTTGGTATCTAATATATTTAGTTTAGTATTAAAAGAATTCTAAAGTAAACATGTTCGAAAATCTAAGCAAAGGCTGTTACAGAACAAATGGCTTCAAATGATATGGTGCAGAAAATAATGACCAAGATTTAGTTAGGCCTCCCACCAGGATAGGAAAAAACACATGGATAGTAATTGTTAAGTCCAAAATAAATCAATTGTTTTTTTATTAGGTTTTGAACTGGCCAATTGCAAGTTGCAAAAGTCAGCCCAGGAAGACAGGATCACATTGTAGAGTCTGGTGGGAAACAACATTTACAAGTCTTTTAATGGCTTAGTAGTTAGTAATTCGTTTCATAACGAGAATAGTAGACTCTACTTTGGTGCTCAAGATTACATAAAATTAATTGGCGGTCAGCAAAACAATATGGTACTCACTAGTCACTGCAGATAGATATTTATTGAGAGATCTTGGTTAGACATGTATAATCCCTTTTTCTGAAAGTGTATCACTTTCACTTTTGTCTTTCAACCACTGACAACAAAGAGGCTAAAATGGTTTTAATGATAGAATTTGGTGTACTCTGCTTTGGAAACAACTTTGTTGAAATTGTCCTCTGAGGGCGCAGACTACAGAAACTCAAACTTCATCAACAGAAAATCCAAGGAAAAAGACATCACATTACTGGCCACACGGTTTGATTGACAAGTGATCTCTGGGAAATGTAGTGCAAATCACTTATCACCAAAGATGTCGCAAAAAAACCAAAACGTAAATCTTGCATATCACCACTTTAAATGATGTATATGACTATTTGATGAGCAAATGCTGCATAGGTAAAAAAAAAACTTTGTGCCTTACTCTTCTGTTGGAGGCCAACTTCTATGCCTCCTCAAACTCCCCAGAAATAAAAATGCCCACAATCTGGAAGATCTCTGCAGTCTGTGGAGGGAATGGCAGGTGGATTGATTTATATTCCAATTGTATATATTTATATTCCAAATGTATTCAGTTTAATTCAGGTTATTTAAATCCCATGGGGGCAATTGTTTTACGGAGTGCATCAGGCAACAATCAGGAAACTGAAATAAAAACAGGAGAGAGAGAGAGTGAGACAGAGAGAGGGGGAAGAGAGAAGAAGGCCTCAAATCCACAACAAACTGCAAAGTCCATGTGTAGTACAGCGGCTGCACATTTCCTAATCCTGCTGTTTGCTTAAAGGCAAACATCAATCCATTCAGTCGGGAGCAATCCAAAATCTGTGAATGGCTCACTCCAAGAGAACTAAGACTCAAACTTGTGATGTTATCATCTATAGTCAGGAGCGGGTCCATTGAGAATGATTTCAGAGGGGGTTTGATCACTACCTGCATTTGGGTCCTCACCACACCTCACCGTGACAGAATGATCCGACCAACCTGGACCCAGCGGACAGCACCCAGCTACCACACAGCCTGCTTTCTCCTGTTTGGTTCTGTGACTATCCCGGTAGCTGCGGAACGAGCCCTAGGGGTGGCGATTGGACGTCCCTGAAGCACCAGCTGGTCGACTGTTGGAGGGGATCCTTTTGAAGCGCCGGCTGATTGATTGTGATGTCCTGGTCGTGCTAGTTCCAGTATCTCTCCTCGAAGTCCTGGTCGTGCAAGCACCGACTGTCCAGCGCCCCTTCGGTCCCAGTCTCAACGTCCCTCTCCTGTCCCGGCAGTGGAAGAAAGCTTCGAGGGGTTTCAGCCCCTTTCCCTGCCTGCTCGTCTGTCTCCCCTGCACTCTCAATCCCCAGCGCTCTCAAGTCCACCCCTCTCTTGTCCCGGCAGTGGAAGAAAGCTTCGGGGGGTTTCAGCCCCTTTCCCTGCCAGCTTGTCCATCTGACCTCCGGTCTCAATCCCCAGTGCCCCTCTCAAGTTCCCCTTCATGGACCTTGTGGGACGTCAGGAGCCGTCCCTTGAGGGGGGGGTACTGTCACGGTTGTGACTTTCAGTCCCTGCTTCGTTGTCTAGTTTTTGTATTTCTATGTGTATTATGTTCCCTGTTCTCTGTTTGCCCCAGCTGTTTCTGATTTGTAATCACCTCCCCATGTGTATATTAGTCTTGTTTCCCAGTCAGTCTTTGTTGGATCATTATTTCCTGTTATGTGTCGGTTAAGTGCTCCAGTCTCTGTTTACCTGTTGTTTCCTGCACCCGTTATATTAAACACCCAGTCTTGGGGTTTGATCACTACCTGCCTCGCTGTCTTGTATTTGGGTCCTCACCACACCTCACCGTGACAGGTTGTTCATGTTAACAAATATTTACCGGACTGTCCTAGACCAGAGGACTGACATATATTTTGGCCCTCCCGTTTATAGTGGAATTTCAACTAAAGAATGTAATTCACATATTCCTATGGTGTTCCTTATGCAGCTACGTGTAGATTTATGAACATGAAACAAGAGAACCCACTTTATATTTGTACAGGTCATGACTAAGTCATTTTTTGGGAAATGTATACATGTCCTGAACCATTGTTGCTTCTGGTAAATCTTGTGGGTGAAAATTGTAAAAAGTAATATTCAGTCATCAAACTGATCTCAGTTTGCTGACCAGGTCTCATAAGCCCCTCTATGCTAGTTGAGTGGAAGGAAACACTTCTCCTCAGTTAAACAAGTATATACTATATAAAGAAGGAAAAAAAAAAAACATGAGATAGGATTGGATTATTTATAATCAGGGTGGACTACTATGGGTCAACATGAGATATATGTCAACCTCCACAATAAGAACATTGTGATGCTGATGATGGCTTAATGCTGAAGCGCGTTCGTCCCATGGTGCTGCCGTGTTTCAGGACACAAGCACAGATCCTGTACAGACCCACGGCGCGTGTGTTCAATTCAATGCACCGAAGCATTAAGGCATGGTTATCGGTTAAATTATTCCACTAACGTCACTTAAATACCACAGGTAAAAATGTTATCTAACATTAAAGTTTATAGGGCAACGGAAGACATGGATGTATGTAAATTAACGGCAGAGAGTGGGGCTCAGTGTGGGCATCACCAAGGTTTGAATACATTTGGGGCTGAGCCCAAGTAATGTGGGGCTGAACCGGGGAGCGACATTCCATGTATTTTACTATACAGATCAAATTGGGCAGCATTTGGGGCACTCTACTGCGTTACAAGATGCTTCACATTGAAGAATCCTGTAATGTACACATCACTATACATTTAACTTAAATTTTAAATTGATGAAATTAAAAATCTTAAAACATACCTCTCTACTATAATAGAATTAAATTGTTTTACATAATTATTATAACTTGATGGAAGATTTCCATCAAACTTGGCACTAACAGCTGCAAACATAAAATAAACGGAAAAAGGCTTTAGTGAAGCCATGGGTGTGTGTCCTGTCTGGATCTGGGTTTTGTGACCCTGACTCCCTCAATCTCTTGTTGTCCTTGCTAAGATACTGATAGAAACATTACCTTTAAAAAATACAATTCACTTGGTTGATATTTTACTAGCATTTCCCCGTTTGAAGGTGATTGTACCTGGGCATCATTATTTTGTGCCACTTCCCTCAAAACTGGCTCAACTTCCTCCTGCTAGAGGAAACATGACATGACAAAAAAGTCAGCTCTCAAAATATTATCCATTAATATTTATTATACATGTACTGGATGAATTGATTCTGATTGGCTGGAGGGGTGTTTATTAATTTCAGATATCCACATGACTCTGATATAGTAATCCTTATTACTGGTCTAAATTAATGCACCATGTTGAGACTTATGAACTGAATATTATTGTGTACATGGGTACCAGTTAGGAGATGGCCATCACTTTTATGGCATCAACAGCTTCAGCAAAACCAGGAATACAAGTATTTTAGCTTTATTAACTTTGTATATCATCTAGTCACCTCAACTCTGCTGACCTGTCTCCTCTCACCACTGCAACATATTTATCTAATGTTACAGTCATCAAATTCACTCCCGGAACGGCGTGCTGGTGCGTTCCCTGAATATAGCCTAGATTTATTTCCTCTGTTAAGAGATTCGGGGCTAGTCAAAAAACATTCCCGGCTAAAGCCCCAGAAGCCCGATGCTGACGACACTATTGGTGTGAGCAATGCTCGGCTAGCGTGACACGTTTATCCGTTAAATTACCTATTCCACCAACGTCACATACCACCTCGTGACCTACCATTAAGGTTTTCAGGACAGCAGAAGATGTGGATGTCTGTAAATTGACAGCGAAGAGTGTGGCTCTGTGTGAGATCCAATATGGCATTATCAATGAGACTGAATGGGGCATTTAGCCTATAGGCGAGAGGCCGTCTCTTAGTCAGAGACGCCCTCAAGAGGCCATCTCACGAAGCGACATCTCACGAACCGTTACCTACCTGACTGACTGACTGACTGACTGACTGACTGACTGACTGGCTGCCTGACCTGAATTTGCCTCGTGATGCCCTCGGCTGTGCCATGGGAAAAATAAGACTGATCTACTGTGAGTGCTGGTACTACTCCTTTATTTGACCCTACACCCAGTTTGAAATTTCATACTTTTGTTGTAGTTCTAGTTTGCATTAGTACCAGATGTGTTTGTGTGACTGTTATGTGTGTGTGTGTTTATGTGCGTCCATGCATGCTTGTATGAGTTTATTTGTGTATAATACTTAAACTAGAGTGAAAAAAAAGAGAAAATTGCCAAAATTAACTGGTTGGTTTGGTTGCATACAGCAAATGTAACATGACCACAGTGGATGTATCTCTATCTGTAATTTTTCAGATAGTCAAACAACTAATAGGATCCCCATTTTTCTTTTTGATGGATCTCAAGAAAAATGACAAAATCAGCATGTTATAGAGTTTCATGTGCCCACAGGCACACACATCCACCCCCAAAGACATTATTTCAAACATACCAATTCAAATATATAATTTGTAGGGATGGGACGATATATTGAAATTCAATAAATCGCAACACAAAAGTGGGGCAGAAAAATGTATTGCGATATTACATTTTATTCTGCTGTAGTAATCACAAATGAGATTGCTTTCCCATCACAATTTCACAAGCTCTCAATCAAAATCATATTATTTGCACTTTGTAATGAAGCTTTTAAATTGTTTACACTCTAGTAAGCCAATGGCATTACTAGAAATATTTCTGGCTCACAAATAAACATAATTCTGCACAACAAAGCATATCGTCCCATCCCTAATTAATTTGCCTCTGTATCACATTACATTACTTATATAACCTTAGGAATCATATGCAAACATGAAATTAGAAAAAAGAACATCAAGATACAAAAATGTCTGGTTAGCTCTTCCAGAGACTAATACAATTCCAGGCTACTTACTAAACAGCATAACATTATCATTTATTTGTCCTTCCTGTTGCATTGTATAATTCGCTATTATGAAAAATTCACCACAATGACTTGACTGAGTACAGGGAAATAGGCCTACTTCTATGGAATTATATATAATAGCAATAATAATTTGTATTGAGAGATATTATATTATATATATATTATATTGAGATTATTGAGATAATGGTTGTTAACATTCATGTGAAAACACAAATGATTCTTAACTGTGCAATCTCATGTTTTCAACACAAAGATAACTGTCAAGAGAAAAGTTACTGAGACAATCAACCTCAGATAATTGATATTTTATCAGAAAAACAGCATCCACTCTGTGGTGGTCGATTCAAAATCTGAGTCTGTATCTAATCTCAATGTCTCTGATGGGCTGCATAGATCCAAAGCCCCATCGTTTGATGTCAATATCAGGTATCTTCTCATCAGGATTCTTCAGCTCAAAGTCAAAGTAGATTAACATGAGGAAAACAAACTGCTTCAGCTCATTGGTGGCAAAGAAGCGCCCAGGGCACATGGAGACCCCAGCACCCCAGGGCATGTTGAAATACCTCAGCTTCTTCCCTGCTTTGTAAAAGTCTGTTTTCTTGGTCCCATCTGGATTAAGAAAGCGGTCATATTGGAATGAAAGCGGGTCAGGGTGGACTTCCGAACTTCTGAACAGCAGTGTAAGGAAAGACCGACATTCTGTCGCCCTTGCAAATACAGTACTCACAGCCATTAGCCGTCTTGAAGGTCATATCCTGAAGTACGGCCCTGGTGAGGATAGGTGCATGTCAGCATGTCATGGGTCAGGTTGATGAGAGGGCCACCACGCCGGACGTCCTGCCCAGTTTGCTTCAGGACCTCCTCTGCCTCCTCCTTGACAGCCCTCATAGCTTCTGGGTGCTTCATGAGGTAGAGGAGCAGCCAGAATGCAGAAGGCCCTGTGTTGCCCTGGGAGACCCACAGAAGCAAGAACATATACCTGTTTTGCATGAACTCCTTCATGCCATGCTCCTCTCTCACCTGTTGCATGTCCCACACCCAGCCAATGATGTTTGTGTGAGCCTCCTTAAAAAATGCTCCAAAAGATAGAGGGTCCATGAGGAATGTGAAGTAAAACCCTCCCAGCTGTACTGTGAATATATCCCCATGTTTTTGCCTCATCCTCTCTAGGAACTTTGCTGTGTCCCTGCAAAACTCCAAGACATGGCCCAGCCAGGGGATGAGTCCCTTATCCAAATATAATTTTGACTAGTCAAAACAGAATTGCAGATATCTCCAGCCATCATGTGTGTGTGACGAGCCAATTGAAGATATCTGTGACGTCATTACAGATATCTTAAAAGATATTTTGACTAGTCAAAACATAATTACAGATATCTTTAATTGTTATTCTTACTAGTCAGATTGTTATTGCACACACACACACACACACACACACACACACACACACACACACACACAGATATATGTGAGAGATATTGTAGCCTATGCTTATGCTTGAACTTGGACAAAACAAAAACACAGGGACAGTGGGCCAACCACAAAAAAGTCAATCCACAGTCATAATTTTTGCAAATGGCTGGTTAATGGTAAATTTAGAATAAACACTGATAGAATCAAACCTGTTTAAGGGAAGGTTTGTTATGATGTACTGCACATGCTGTACCAAAAGAACAAACCGTAATCACAAAATAGTTTAAAACAGAACTACTGCAATCCTTTGGATCTTTGAACTTTGATTCAAACACAACATACAGAAGACTTGTTTGATTTGGCTCAAATTGTTTATTCTCATTACTGTAAATGACCAAACATTTGACCATGAATATGTCAATGAAAAAATATAATTTCAAGAATTTAAAACCTCATTTAAATTGAAAAGATGATTTCACAGACTCACAGGTAACACCAGCAATGGGCCATCAAGGTAAGACCACAGCCAGATAAGCACTATGTAGCAGTCTGCTGCATAGACATGTATGTCCTGGAATAACAATGCAAGTCACTTACAGAAACATTTTACAAAAAGTGAACAAAATGGAAGTTAAGGAATGTGCATAGCACCTGCTGTCTTCTTTGCCCTGAAACTTATGTTGGTTTGTGACTGTCTACTGCTGTAGATTCTTTGTACAGACATAGCGGGAGAATGAGGTCAAGTAGACTCAGGTAGTCATACACTGATGACAGTGCCATTTCTGTGGCCTCCTCCTGATTTGTGCACAGCTGTAATGAAAGCGGTTCTTACATTTCACGCAGTCAATTATTTTTCCGAATTCCGGCTTTTTGCAAGTGCTGCACACCATCAGAGTTTTAAGGGTAGGGTCATTGCTACGTGTGAGCAGTTCATGCAACACATCAGAGAGAAAACACTGCTTAGCTTTTGGTAAAACCTCCTTCAGTAGTCTTTCATCTATTGGGACATGAGATACGACCATCTCTTGTTTTGTCCACAGCACAAAATCACAATATTTCACATCACATACATACATGTGGAGTTGTACCTGCGAGTAATACTGATGTGCATGCTTGAGTTGTAAGGACTTATCAAGGCAAAAATTCTTATCGTCACTGAATCCCTGAAGGCCCTCTCGATATTTGTATGGGCACTTTATTTCAATTACCCCTTTTCCACAGCAAGTACATGTAATCATTCCATTATCATCAGGACACACCACAAGACCACATGTGCTAACCATGACATATTGATGGGTCTTGGCCATTAGATTGGTGTAGCACTGTCTGGCAATGTCTTCGTTCTCTTTACCCCAAAGTACTGCTGGAGCCTGTAAGTCTCTGTCCCCGTATTGCATTATTTTCATCAAGCTTGTCATGTTCAGATTGTCTTTGGTGGTGCGTACACTGTGGAATGTAGTACTGGTTATCCTACCAGCCCTGTGTGAGTGCCAGTCCTGAGACTTAGATTGCTGTCTAGTGGTGGATTCAAGTCTGTCACACTGATCTATGATAAGTTTGCTTGCATTTTTCTTGAATTTCTTCTGGGGATGCATGTTTGAGGGTGGGATCATAAAATGATGTCAGCAGCTCCAGCAAGGCCAACAGTTCCTCAGAGTCAGAGCCAGAGGATGCTGTGTCTGTGTCACTGTTTTCAAAGCTCGTCAGGAGCAATTCCACAAAGTTCTTGAATGATGTCATCTGTGAGCTCTGGAAGAAGAAATATGATGAAATTATATATCAAACAAGGTATATAAGCTATTATTTTACACATGGGCAATTGGCTTTATAAAAACTTTTGATGAACATAGTCATTTTTTTTACTATAATTAGCTCAAAGTGGAGATATTGCTTCCTATTTGTATGTACTTATCTGAATTAACCTGTGCCTTACTAAATAACTTAAACATGTTCTATAACATCAAGTAGTAGTGAATTAAGGTAAGGTAAGGCCAATGGTCTTGTATTTAGTCTTGAAGAGATTTCCCCACTCATCCAAGAGACTTCCACTGTTCTAACTGAATGGTGAATATAGTATATTGCAGTAATGTACCCATCTTCAACAATAAATACAAGTTCAGTTGGCCTCAACTTACTACTACTAAATAAGTCTTACAAAGAGTTTAGAAAGTAGCCTGTGATGAGCCTGTGCTGGTACATGCCTGTGCTTTCTACACTGAACCTGTTGACTTTTAGTTGAACTGCCTTGAGTTGTCTTTCTGGCCTTTGGAAACTGATTTCATTCAGTTTTGCAGGCTTTGCCTCCGTCCTCGACTGTTTCCAAATACATTCTCCTGATGTGTAAGCCTCTCAGTTCTCCCCATCCTGACATACAGCTCTACCAACAGGTTGTTTGTGAGCATATTGCTTGACAGATATTTATTTATGCGCAGTGAAGTAATTCAGTAGCAGCACCGCTGCTGAAAATACGCTAGATTTTTTTTAATCAAATGTATTCCTGCCGAGACGCACCAAAGCTTTATGGTTGAAGTGACAATTAGCAATGTGTGGTCGTGGAAAAAGCGTCAATCCCCCGCACTGTAAGAAAAAATTACAGGGGCAACACTGGAGCTAACGTTTTGTATGTAGCTTGTGTGGCTAACATTAGCTACATCATAGATTGCTTAAATGTAAGGCCAAGTCCGCATCACTCTTGAAGTTTTTCAGTCCACTACCTCCACCTTTGAAATGATGCAGCAATTCACTCAGGTTTTGGAGTGGCCGTTATGTGGCGTGGTCTGCTTTTTCAGCTTGTTGCAGATCATTATTCCATGGTTGCACAAATGAAACTGAAAGAAGTTACGAACACAAGGATAGGTGTGGATCATTTCCACCAAAACAGTGAGTACAGACCAGACTCGTTAAGAAAGCTTGAAATCTCAGCACCCATTGAGGTACAAATCTCTCCAATGGTTTAGCAGTCCTGTCTACTAACTCTGTATTACAGTTTAATTTATCCATATCTGTTATATGGCAAAATTGTATGGGCCGCTACATACTCAACCTCTCTTTACAGAATTTTAATTTTACAGAAAAAATGTGTTGGATTAATTAATCACTCTAACCGCCATGAGCCTTCAGCCCCACTTTAAATTGAACATACTGTCCGTTTTTAATATCAACATCAATCTGACCCAATCAACATCAACATCAATATATGTAATTTGTTCTTTCTACAAATATCACCCTGAACTCCTTCCTAAACCTTCCAATCTATTCAGATCTATTCCGCCTTAATTCCCAAGTACACACATACAGCACTAGACACGCCAATAATATTCATCTCCCTTTCTTTTGTTCGTCCCATTGCCAGTTTTCAATTCGGTACAGAGGAGCACAGCTTTGGAATAAGTACACATCCAATTTAAAATCAGCAACATCTCTCCAAAACTTCAAATATAAGCTAAGGTCCACTCTAATCACATTAATGCAGATACACTCTCATTCACACACACACACACACACACACACACACACACACACACACACACACACACACACACACTCATCACACTTAATACTGATAAGACACTTCTAAAATCTCTAGTTTGCTTTGTTTAATTTATATTTTCACTTATACGATTTGTATTTGATTTGTATTATGTTCTATTATCTTTTTTTCTCTCTCTATTATCTTCTATTTTTATCAAGATTTATTTTATAACTTACTTGTTTTGTTACTAATGTTGTATTGTTTATTTAGGTGGGATACACCATAAACCCCTTGGGGTTTTTTAATCTCACCTGCACAGTTGGCTTTGATCTGCTGTTATTATTTTCTTCTGTTTCAGTGTGCAAACAAATAAAATAAAAATAAAATAAATACAGTGAAGTGACTGACGTTGATCAACAACACTTGCCAACCTCCACTGATATATTATGGTTATTTTGTGCAACGAGCCAGTCAAATATTATACTGACTATTGCGAAAATGATAAAGAAAATATTTAAGACATCTGGGAACCATATTTCGGACTTTTTAATGGCATTTAAGGCCTTAATTTTTTCAAAATTGACCCACGGATACCCTGAACGAAACACAGTCAGTTTCTTAAGGTGAGGGGCAAGAGAGGTTGGAACAAAAATGCCAATAAGGTTCCTCCCAGACCAGGGCAGTTCAATTTCAAAAATGTAATTTGCATATTCCTTAAGCAGCTCAGTATAGAATTATGAATGTCAAACAAGAGAACCTATACTTTATATTTGTATAGGTCATGACAGTCATTTTCTGGGAAATGTATTATGTCCTGTTTCTAAACCATTGTCACTTCTGGTAAATCTCGTGGCTGAAGTAATATTCTCTGAGTCATCAAACTGCTGACTGCTGCTGACCAGGTCTCATAAGCCCCTCTATGTTTGTTGGGTGGCAGAAACAATTTCTCCTCAATTAAACAGGTATATACTGTTCAAAAAGATAAAGAAAGAAAAGAAAAAACATGTGATTGTGTGTGTGTGTGTGTGTGTGTGTGTGTGTGTTTGTGCTTAGGATGTGTTTAGGATTGTTTTTCAGTCAGAGTGAATATTATACATTTGTAATGTCGCTGTTGGATGAGAACCTTATATCTCCAAAATGTCAGCTTTACAGGAACGAAAAAGCTGACATTTAAATTGACATTTAAATTAAAATGCATTTTTGATTTTATCCAATGGGGTTTTGAAAGGGTTTTCATAAGCCCAAGTTTTGAAGAATTTTCTCAACTCCTATACTACTTAATTAACTGTTGTGTTTGGTTGCATAGAGTAAGTTTTCAAGTTTCAAGTTTATTTCCATTTACATAAATATGCATTGGAATTCTTGATGTGAATGTGACAAAGAGCATGACCACAGTGGATGTATCTCTATGTGTAATTTCTCTACAAAGAGTCAAACAATAGCATCCATTTTTTTCTTTTTAATGGATCACAAGAAAAAATGATAAAATCATCATGTTATGGAGTTTCATGTGCCCACAGACACACACAACCACCTCCCCCCAAGACTCCCAAGACATTATGTCAAACATATTAATTCAAATATATAATTTGTAGGGATGGGACGATATATTGAAATTCAATATATATCGCAATACAAAAATGGGGAAGAAAAATTGATATAGTTTACTATTAGTTACATTTTATTCTGCTGTAGTAATCACAAATGAGATGGCTTGACCATCACAATTTCACAAGCTCTCAACTGAAATTATATTATTTAGACTTTGTAATGACGCTTTTAACACTCTAGTGTTACACTCTAGTAAGCCCATGGCATTGCTAGAAATATTTCTGGCTCACAAATAAACATAATTCTGCACAACAAAGCATATTGTCCCATCCCTAATTAATTTGCCTCTGTATCACATTATATTAGCTGCTTATATAACCTTAGGAATCATATGCAAACATAAGAATAGAAAAAAGAACATCAGGATACAAAAGCGTAAAAAAAATACAATGTTTACCTCTTCCAGACCACTCCCATAAACATTATTTCAAACATAGTATTTCAAATAATTTGCCTCAGTATCATATTTCATTTCAGGATACAATAGCATAAAAAATAGCGTCTAAAACTTACACTGATTACCTCTTCCAGAGATTAATACAATTCCAAACTTCTTACTAAGCAGCATAACATTAATATTTATTTATTTGTCCTTCCCATGGCATTGTATATTTCATTATAATGAAAGAGCAATAGGCCTACTTCTATGGAATTATATATATTTTAGCAATAACCATTTGTATTGATTTTTAAAGCTGCAATGTACTGTCAAACAAAATGAACATGAGATAATGTTTATTAACATTCATGTGAAAACACAAATGATTCTTAACTGTGCAATCTCATGTTTTCAACATAAAGATAACTGTCAAGAGAAAAGTTACTGAGACAATCAACCTCAGATAATTGATATTTTATCAGAAAAACAGCATCCACTCTGTGGTGGTCGATTCAAAATCTGAGTCTGTATCTAAACTCAATGTCTCTGGTGGGCTGCACAGATCCAAAGCCCCATCGTTTGATGTCAATATCAGGTATCTTCTCATCAGGATTCTGCAGCTCAAAGTCAAAGTAGATTAACATGAGGAAAACAAACTGCTTCAGCTCATTGGTGGCAAAGAAGCGCCCAGGGCACATGGAGACCCCAGCACCCCAGGGCATGTTGAAATACCTCAGCTTCTTCCCTGCTTTGTAAAAATCAGTTTTCTTGGTCCCATCTGGATTAAGAAAGCGGTCATATTTGAATGAAAGTGGGTCAGGGTGGACTTCCGGGTCAATGTGAACGGCAGTGTAAGGAAAGAGTGACATTCTGTCGCCCTCGCGAATACAATACTCACGGCCATCAGCCATCTTGAATGTCATATCCTGGAGTACAGCCCTGGTGAGGATAGGTGCAGCAGTCAGCCGGAGGGTCTCTTCTACAGTGCTGTCCAAGATTGGTGTTTTCAGGAGCATGTCACGGGTCAGGTTGATGAGAGGGCCACCACGCCGGACTTCCTGCCCAGTTTGCTTCAGGACATCCTCTACCTCCTCCTTGACAGCCCTCATAGCTTCCGGGTGCTTCACGAGGTAGAGGAGCAGCCAGAATGCAGCAGGCCCTGTGTTGCTCTGGGAGGCCCACAGAAGCAAGAGCATATACCTGTTTTGCATGAACTCCTTCATCCCATGCTCCTCTCACACCTGCTGCATGTCCCACACCCAGCCACTGATGTTGTCCTTGGTCTTCACCTTTGGAACTGACAGAGTGTTCCAGAAGAGCCTCTTTAACCTCTCCGCCTCCATCTTTTCTCTAGGTGGCAGAACCCCATACGCCAGTCCAGGGAAGAGTTTGTCATATTTACGAAACTCATAAAATATTGCCTCTGATTCTACTCTGTCTATCTGTCTGGCTTTCTCCACACACTCTGATGTCTTGGCTGTCTCATTGCCAAACAGAGCTAGGTAGCCAGCCCTAAACACAATATTGGAGCTGTACATAAACAGTCCGTCCTCTATCCAGGTCTTTTGGTCTTCCCCTGAGCCTATGTTGTGCAGCATTAGGTTCTGTAAATTACTCATCATGGCTTGCGTCATTACTTCCAGTCCATCCCCCATTAAGTGCTTGTTGTTGGACAGCTGGAGAAACTTATGTTCATTCTCCATTCGTTCATAACTAAAGACTCTGACTACCAGTTGCTCTGCAAACTTGTTGAAGTCCAGTTTTGTACGAGCCTCCTTAACAAATGCTCCAAAAGATAGAGGGTCCATGAGGAAGGTGAAGTAAAACCCTCCCAGCTGTACTGTGAATATATCCCCATGTTTTTGCCTCATCCTCTCTAGGAACTTTGCTGTGTCCCTGCGAAACTCCAAGACATGGCCCAGCCAGGGGATGAGTCCCTTATCCAAAGGGGGTTCTCCTGGGCGCCGCTGTCGAAATGCCCCTAGAAGGTACAGCCCTCCAATTATAGAGGCAAGCACAGCAAGTAGGATCGACAGCAGGAATCCCATGGCTCTTTCTCCTTGCAGCCACAGAATGATCTGTGATAAAGACACTGTGCTCCTCCCCCTTGCATGATTGAACAGTTTTATTATTCCAGGAACTAAGCACTTAACAATTTCTTATTAAAAGTATTAAAAGAGTAATATTTGCAATCAAGTTCATTTACTTATCGAAATTGGATTACTGAACAAGTTTGTTGTAAATACAAGCCACAACTAAGATTTTTTTTGTTTTTTTTCCAATAAAGCGGATTCACTTCGGATTCGCTTTTTGTTTTAACAGACCTTAGATAAAACATGTTTGGCAATCCAGTTATCAAGTGTCAAGGCCATTCTGGATTTTTGTGATCTTTTGCGCTTTGTTTGCTTTTCACATTGTGTAATTAAAGTATTTGTATTATATGAAGAAGAGAGGATATTGTATTTACTTTAAACATGTAAGTTAATTTAAATCAAACCAATGAGGTCACAGATAGTATCTTTCATGCATACATGTGTAGTAAAGCTATATTGCCATAGCACAAATCACAATATGTCATTGAAATCTCTTCTTATAACAAGATCAATTTCTTACACTGAAGTTCACATCTATGACTAAATTTGGATGTAGATATTGTGACTATAATGACATCACTGATCATGATTACATTATCTGAACAAATGAGTTATAGCTAGCTTGTCTAGTGTATATCAAAAGTGTATATCAAAAGGTCAAAAACGACTTCAAGTCAAGGTACAATTGGTATGGTGATAAAACTGATGACTCTTAGCTTAACTCAGGGGCGGAAATCACGGGGGGGACAGGGGGGTCCGGACCCCCCCTTCCTGGGACTAACAGAGAGTTGTCCCCCTCAATATATCATTGTAAACATAACTATATAATTTTAAATAATATAATAATATGCATTGAAAGCACTTGTGCTAATTATAGACGCAAAACAATGCGTTTTTAAGTTTCGAAAGATTGAGTCCCCCTCTCATACGCCTCACAGTGGTTTGGTCCACTGCCTACCTGCCTCCCCGAACCCCCACACACACACATTAGCCCTCAGTACGAGTGTGTGTGGAGGATCTCTGGAAGTGTGTCAGTGGTGGCAGACCTCCAGTAAGAAGCTGAGGTTAACTTAAAACAAAGGATGTGTCAGACATTTTTCTTTACTTCTACCACTCAACAGAATAAAACACATTCACAGTTGTAACCAGACTACATTTTGTTCCGTTACCTCGCGGTTGAATCTCGTGCGTCAGCGTGTTGGCACGAGCCGCGTCTCCTAATGCATGTATGTGTATGGAGGCAGGAGGTCTGTCCACAATTAAAATCGTCATAACTCGCTGAATTTTCGACCGATTTTCAAGCGGTTTGGTTTGTTACAAATGCCAGACATGTATTTATGATACAGGATACTTGGTTAAATTAAAATGCGGGATTTCATACCAAAATACTTTATCTTTTGTAGATGGTAACAGTAATATTTCTATAATATAATATTTAAGATTAACTTACCCTATGTAATTAGGTTCTAAGTATATTATTTTTTTCTTACTGCATGTAAAATGGCTGCCACTATGTTATTTTGTTCATAATTTTGGAAATAAATGAAGACTTAATTAATAAAAAAAAGTCATAATTACAACAAACATTATGTTAAAATATAAGTAAGTTTCTGGCAGGCTTCATAGCGTTCTGGACTTTTACACATTGACAGCAAAACATTAGAGATCTGCTTTTTCGGGAAAACTAAATCTAATTAGGCATATATTAGCTTTAGTTCAGTTAATGGGTGTTGCATCTCACCTACTACTGTAAATAACCTGCATGCTGTGTGTGTGTGTGTGTGTGTGTGTGTGTGTGTGTGTGTGTGTATTTGTCAGCCAGCCAGGTCAGTTAAAATGGCAGAGAAAAGAAAAACAGACATCCGATCATTTTTCAGTGCACCGAAACGCCAAGTAGAAAGACCCCAGTAATATCAAAGGCAATTTGATAAAATCTTCATAAGAAAGGAATGAAGTGCTTATGGAAATGTTTCATAATGGACCTCTATATACATTTAATACAACAGTACTTTTGGCGGCACCTTTGGTGTCCCCTTCAGGAATTGCTCTTGAGAAATTTTTCTGTTTATTGTCCCCCCCAACAGTGAAATGAAATATCCGCCCTTGGCTTAACTGACAGCTCATCATTCAGCTGAGATGTTGTAAAAGTTTGGCTCATTTACTAACAATCTGGGGTCTCAAAATGGAGCTCAGGAAATGTGGAAAATGTGGCTGAGTGAAGGTATAGTACTTGTGCCATGGTCCATCTTTGGAAAAATCTGTTAGCTTTTTAAAGTCATGTGAAATGAGTTTCTGATAAGGGAAGCACAGCTCATGTGACAAAGTCATATCTAGCAAGGTCATTGTTTCCTGCTGTTTACCACTGTTTGTGTTTAGAGATGGGAAGAGTTGTGTTTGAAATGTTATTTACTTTTGTGTAAGTTGAAAGGAAATCACCAAGTCATTTATAAGATACCTTTGAGGTCGGTATTGTTTAAAATAAAACTTTAAAAAAAATATATATATATGTATATTTAAACAGCATTTTTTTTTCACATAGAAAATACTTTTTTTGAATAAGCAAAAGTCTATAAAGAAATGACTCTAGGAAGCTCACATCCCACACAAAGAAAAACTGCATGGGCATAATAACACTTGAGCTTTATATCTTCTCATTTAGAATAGGCGATATAATGGGAACACTGTTGAACATATTTAGTGAATGTAGTAGCAGCAGCAGCAATAGTGGCATGAAGTAGCAGTGGTAGAAGTATTTAACCAAGGATTGAGATGTTCACGCCTGCCACCTCCTGTATTGACACTACAAGCCACCAGAGTATGTCCGTTTTAACATTAAATGGCTGTGCTTGACCATCTAGAATTCCATTTTAGTTATCTACAAATGCAATTTGACTTAAAACATTGAATAAAACCTTTAAAAGAGTCAGACTTTTTAAAGATATTTTTGAATGAATAAACTTTTAATGAGTCATAATTTTGAGATATCTGAAAATATAATTTTGACTAGTCAAAACAGAATTGCAGATGTCTTTAATTGTTATTCTTACTAGTCAGATTGTTATTGCACACACACACAGATATATGTGAGAGATATTGTAGCCTATGCTTATGCTTGAACTTGGACAAAACAAAAACACAGGGACAGTGGGCCAACCACAAAAAAGTCAATCATCCACAGTCACAATTTTTGCAAATGGCTGGTTAATGGTAAATTTAGAATAAACATTGATAGAATCAAACCTGTTTAACCGAAGGTTTGTTATGATGTACTGCACATGCTGTACCAAAAGAACAAACAGTAATCACAAAATAGTTTAAAACAGAACTACTGCAATCCTTTGGATCTTTGAACTTTGATTCAAACACAACACACAGAAGACTTGTTTGATTTGGCTCAAATTGTTTATTCTCATTACTGTAAATGACCAAACATTTGACCATGAATATGTCAATGAAAAAATATAATTTCAAGAATTTAAAACCTCATTTAAATTGAAAAGATTATTTCACAGACTCACTGTTATGGGGGTTGTTTTCTTGGACCCAAATGCAGACACGGATAAATAGGTAGGAGAAAAAGGAAAAAGGTTTATTGGAGGTTGGAATTGGGTGTAGTGGAATGAAGGCAGCCGGTCGGAGTTGAGGAGATGATCCGGACTGGGCTGGCTGACGAGCAGACGAGCTGGCGGGTTAGCAGGCGAGCGAACAGGCTAGCTGGAGCTCGAGTTGATGTGTGGCGAGCAGGCGGACAGGCAGGAAAGCTGAGAGACTGGCAGGTGTGGCGTGGGCAGGTGGAGAGACTCATAGGGAAATCCTGGACACAGGAGAGATACGATCAACACGTACAGAACTAGGTACACAAGAATAGTCCAGACATGAAAATGCAGAGCGACCGAGAGTGTGTCTACCACGGAGCTGGTGGAACAATCTGGCGAAGAATGGAAGGTACGCCGGGGTAGATATACTGGAGGTGATGAGTGATGAGGTTCAGGTGTGGCAAGAGCCGTGACACTCACAGGTAACACCAGCAATGGGCCATCAAGGTAAGGCCACAGCCAGATAAGCACTATGTAGCAGTCTGCTGCATAGACATGTATGTCCTGGAATAACAATGCAAGTCACTTACAGAAACATTTTACAAAAAGTGAACAAAATGGAAGTTAAGAAATGTGCATAGCACCTGCTCTCCACTCATCATTACTTGTACAGCTGTAAAAGTAATTTTCTGACTTTAAGAAGTCAGTTGCCCCTCCATGCAGAGTGGGCAGCAGGTTGGATATTGGATATTTCTGGGAGAAGTGAGGTGACATGGCCATTTATTATTCTGGTTTTCAAGACCTGTACCATGTGCATTGTAACAGCGTATTATTATACTTTGTATGCACTGTTTCCGGTGCTGTTCTGGAAAACATGCCAAGATGCTTTAAAAAAAAATTTAGGAGGTGCAGGGGCATAATTGACTGCACTGAGATTTTTATAGAAAGACCAAGTAATCTGAATGCAAGAGCACAAACGTGGTCCATTTACAAACACAACAATACTGTAAAATACTTAGTGGGCATAACACCTGCAGGAGCAATATCATTCTTGTCCCCTGGCTGGGGTGGGCGAGTATCAGATAAGTAAATAACTGTAGAATCAGGGTTTTTGCAACTATTGGAGACAAATGATCAAGTGTTAGCTGATAGGGGTTTTTTGATCAAAGATGAACTTGCTGCATATGGTGCAAGCTTGTGTATTCCATATTTTACTAAAGGAAAGAGCCAGCTGCCTGCTCAGGAGGTAGATGTGTCAAGACAACTGTCTCATGTGAGAATCCATGTAGAGAGAGTTATTAGCAGATGGAAGAACTTTTTTTAGATTTTGCAGTCCACTATCCCACTTACCCAAGTTGACCTTTTAGACAACATGGTAATTGTGTGTGGTGCTCTGACTAATCTATGTAAATCTGTTGTCCCCTAGAAAAGAGAGAAAGCATTGTCATAAGTGAAATGTGTGGTCAAAGGAAATAACCTCTCACTCATGGTTATAAGACATGGACTACTGTATGATATATACCTAATACTCATTCTTTTATTATACACTTGAATAAGCAAAAGCTTTACAATGTTCTGAAATGCAAAACACAATGTAAGACATGGACTACTGTATGATATATGCACATAACACTCGTTCTTTTATGATACACTTTACAGTGGTATGAAATGCAGAACACAATGTGCATCATTTTATTTCTTCAAACTAAAATGTGTAAATAATTTTGCTGCTGTATGGCGTTAATAAACAACTTAATAGTATATACTGAGTTTATAATATCATTTCTTTAGCAACAGCAAATGACAAATAACAGTGAGTGTCCAATACAGCATGTGTATTTGTTCCTATAGTTCTATATTTTGTCTTCTTTGCCCTGGTTTGTGACTGTCTACTGCTGTAGATTCTTTGTACAGACACAGCGGGAGAATGAGGTCAAGTAGACTCAGGTAGTCATACACTGATGACAGTGCCATTTCTGTGGCCTCCTCCTGATTTGTGCACAGCTGTAATGAAAGCGGTTCTTACATTTCACGCAGTCAATTATTTTTCTGAATTCCGGCTTTTTGCAAGTGCTGCACACCATCAGAGTTTTAAGGGTAGGGTCATTGCTACGTGTGAGCAGTTCATGCAACACATCAGAGAGAAAACACTGCTTAGCTTTTGGTAAAACCTCCTTCAGTAGTCTTTCATCTATTGGGACATGAGATACGACCATCTCTTGTTTTGTCCACAGCACAAAATCACAATATTTCACATCACATACATACATGTGGAGTTGTACCTGCGAGTAATACTGATGTGCATGCTTGAGTTGTAAGGACTTATCAAGGCAAAAATTCTTATCGTCACTGAATCCCTGAAGGCCCTCTCGATATTTGTATGGGCACTTTATTTCAATTACCCCTTTTCCACAGCAAGTACATGTAATCATTCCATTATCATCAGGACACACCACAAGACCACATGTGCTAACCATGACATATTGATGGGTCTTGGCCATTAGATTGGTGTAGCACTGTCTGGCAATGTCTTCGTTCTCTTTACCCCAAAGTACTGCTGGAACCTGTAAGTCTCTGTCCCCGTATTGCATTATTTTCATCAAGCTTGTCATGTTCAGATTGTCTTTGGTGGTGCGTACACTGTGGAATGTAGTACTGGTTATCCTACCAGCCCTGTGTGAGTGCCAGTCCTGAGACTTAGATTGCTGTCTAGTGGTGGATTCAAGTCTGTCACACTGATCTATGATAAGTTTGCTTGCATTTTTCTTGAATTTCTTCTGGGGATGCATGTTTGAGGGTGGGATCATAAAATGATGTCAGCGGCTCCAGCAAGGCCAACGGTTCCTCAGAGTCAGAGCCAGAGGATGCTGTGTCTGTGTCTTTCTGGCCTTTGGAAACTGATTTCATTCAGTTTTGCAGGCTTTGCCTCCGTCCTCGACTGTTTCCAAATACATTCTCCTGATGTGTAAGCCTCTCAGTTCTCCCCATCCTGACATACAGCTCTACCAACAGGTTGTTTGTGAGCATATTGCTTGACAGATATTTATTTATGCGCAGTGAAGTAATTCAGTAGCAGCACCGCTGCTGAAAATACGCTAGATTTTTTTTAATCAAATGTATTCCTGCCGAGACGCACCAAAGCTTTATGGTTGAAGTGACAATTAGCAATGTGTGGTCGTGGAAAAAGCGTCAATCCCCCGCACTGTAAGAAAAAATTACAGGGGCAACACTGGAGCTAACGTTTTGTATGTAGCTTGTGTGGCTAACATTAGCTACATCATAGATTGCTTAAATGTAAGGCCAAGTCCGCATCACTCTTGAAGTTTTTCAGTCCACTACCTCCACCTTTGAAATGATGCAGCAATTCACTCAGGTTTTGGAGTGGCCGTTATGTGGCGTGGTCTGCTTTTTCAGCTTGTTGCAGATCATTATTCCATGGTTGCACAAATGAAACTGAAAGAAGTTACGAACACAAGGGTGGGTGTGGATCATTTCCACCAAAACAGTGAGTACAGACCAGACTCGTTAAGAAAGCTTGAAATCTCAGCACCCATTGAGGTACAAATCTCTCCAATGGTTTAGCAGTCCTGTCTACTAACTCTGTATTACAGTTTAATTTATCCATATCTGTTATATGGCAAAATTGTATGGGCCGCTACATACTCAACCTCTCTTTACAGAATTTTAATTTTACAGAAAAAATGTGTTGGATTAATTAATCACTCTAACCGCCATGAGCCTTCAGCCCCACTTTAAATTGAACATACTGTCCGTTTTTAATATCAACATCAATCTGACCCAATCAACATCAACATCAATATATGTAATTTGTTCTTTCTACAAATATCACCCTGAACTCCTTCCTAAACCTTCCAATCTATTCAGATCTATTCCACCTTAATTCCCAAGTACACACATACAGCACTAGACACGCCAATAATATTCATCTCCCTTTCTTTTGTTCGTCCCATTGCCAGTTTTCAATTCGGTACAGAGGAGCACAGCTTTGGAGTAAGTACACATCCAATTTAAAATCAGCAACATCTCTCCAAAACTTCAAATATAAGCTAAGGTCCACTCTAATCACATTAATGCAGATACACTCTCATTCACACACACACACACACACACACACACACACACACACACACACTCATCACACTTAATACTGATAAGACACTTCTAAAATCTCTAGTTTGCTTTGTTTAATTTGTATTTTCACTTATACGATTTGTATTTGATTTGTATTATCTTCTATTATCTTTTTTTCTCTATTATGTTCTATTATCTTTTTTTCTCTCTATTATCTTCTATTTTTATCAAGATTTATTTTATAACTTCCTTGTTTTGTTACTAATGTTGTACTGTTTATTTAGGTGGGATACACCATAAGCCCCTTGGGGTTTTTTAATCTCACCTGCACAATTGGCTCTGATTTGCTGTTGTTGTCTTCTTCTGTTTCAGTGTGCAAACAAATAAAATAAAAATAAAATAAATACAGTGAAGTGACTGATGTTGATCAACAACACTTGCCAACCTCCGCTGATATATTATGGTTATTTTGTGCAACGAGCCAGTCAAATATTATACTGACTATTGCGAAAATGATAAAGAAAATATTTAAGACATCTGGGAACCATATTTCGGACTTTTTAATGGCATTTAAGGCCTTAATTTTTTCAAAATTGACCCACGGATACCCTGAACGAAACACAGTCAGTTTCTTAAGGTGAGGGGCAAGAGAGGTTGGAACAAAAATGCCAATAAGGTTCCTCCCAGACCAGGGCAGTTCAATTTCAAAAATGTAATTTGCATATTCCTTAAGCAGCTCAGTATAGAATTATGAATGTCAAACAAGAGAACCTATACTTTATATTTGTATAGGTCATGACAGTCATTTTCTGGGAAATGTATTATGTCCTGTTTCTAAACCATTGTCACTTCTGGTAAATCTCGTGGCTGAAGTAATATTCTCTGAGTCATCAAACTGCTGACTGCTGCTGACCAGGTCTCATAAGCTCCTCTATGTTTGTTGGGTGGCAGAAACAATTTCTCCTCAATTAAACAGGTATATACTGTTCAAAAAAGATAAAGAAAGAAAAGAAAAAACATGTGATTGTGTGTGTGTGTGTGTGTGTGTGTGTGTGTGTGTGTGTGTGTGTGTGTGTGTGTGTATCCATGTGTGCTTGTGTGCTTGTATGAGTTTATTTGTGCCCATGTTTGTGCTTAGGATGTGTTTAGGATTGTTTTTCAGTCAGAGTGAATATTATACATTTGTAATATCGCTGTTGGATGAGAACCTTGTATCTCTAAAATGTCAGCTTTACAGGAATGAAAAAGCTGACATTTAAATTGACATTTAAATTAAAATGCATTTTTGATTTTATCCAATGGGGTTTTGAAAGGGTTTTCATAAGCCCAAGTTTTGAAGAATTTTCTCAACCCCTATACTACTTAATTAACTGTTGTGTTTGGTTGCAGAATAAGTTTTCAAGTTTCAAGTTTATTTCCATTTACATAAATATGCATTGGAATTCTTGATGTGAATGTGACAAAGAGCATGACCACAGTGGATGTATCTCTATGTGTAATTTCTCTACAAAGAGTCAAACAATAGCATCCATTTTTTTCTTTTTAATGGATCACAAGAAAAAATGATAAAATCATCATGTTATGGAGTTTCATGTGCCCACAGACACACACAACCACCTCCCCCCAAGACTCCCAAGACATTATGTCAAACATATTAATTCAAATATATAATTTGTAGGGATGGGACGATATATTGAAATTCAATATATATCGCAATACAAAAATAGAAAAATTGATATAGTTTACTATTAGTTACATTTTATTCTGCTGTAGTAATCACAAATGAGATGGCTTGACCATCACAATTTCACAAGCTCTCAACTGAAATTATATTATTTGGACTTTGTAATGACGCTTTTAACACTCTAGTGTTACACTCTAGTAAGCCCATGGCATTGCTAGAAATATTTCTGGCTCACAAATAAACATAATTCTGCACAACAAAGCATATTGTCCCATCCCTAATTAATTTGCCTCTGTATCACATTATATTAGCTGCTTATATAACCTTAGGAATCATATGCAAACATAAGAATAGAAAAAAGAACATCAGGATACAAAAGCGTCTAAAAAATACAATGTTTACCTCTTCCAGACCACTCCCATAAACATTATTTCAAACATAGTATTTCAAATAATTTGCCTCAGTATCATATTTCATTTCAGGATACAATAGCATAAAAAATAGCGTCTAAAACTTACACTGGTTACCCCTTCCAGAGATTAATACAATTCCAAACTTCTTACTAAGCAGCATAACATTAATATTTATTTATTTGTCCTTCCCATGGCATTGTATATTTCATTATAATGAAAGAGCAATAGGCCTACTTCTATGGAATTATATATATTTTAGCAATAACCATTTGTATTGATTTTTAAAGCTGCAATGTACTGTCAAACAAAATGAACATGAGATAATGTTTATTAACATTCATGTGAAAACACAAATGATTCTTAACTGTGCAATCTCATGTTTTCAACATAAAGATAACTGTCAAGAGAAAAGTTACTGAGACAATCAACCTCAGATAATTGATATTTTATCAGAAAAACAGCATCCACTCTGTGGTGGTCGATTCAAAATCTGAGTCTGTATCTAAACTCAATGTCTCTGGTGGGCTGCATAGATCCAAAGCCCCATCGTTTGATGTCAATATCAGGTATCTTCTCATCAGGATTCTTCAGCTCAAAGTCAAAGTAGATTAACATGAGGAAAACAAACTGCTTCAGCTCATTGGTGGCAAAGAAGCGCCCAGGGCACATGGAGACCCCAGCACCCCAGGGCATGTTGAAATACCTCAGCTTCTTCCCTGCTTTGTAAAAATCAGTTTTCTTGGTCCCATCTGGATTAAGAAAGCGGTCATATTTGAATGAAAGTGGGTCAGGGTGGACTTCCGGGTCAATGTGAACGGCAGTGTAAGGAAAGAGTGACATTCTGTCGCCCTCGCGAATACAATACTCACGGCCATCAGCCATCTTGAAGGTCATATCCTGAAGTACGGCCCTGGTGAGGACAGGTGCAGTAGTCAGCCGGAGGGTCTCTTCTACAGTGCTGTCCAAGATTGGTGTTTTCAGGAGCATGTCATGGGTCAGGTTGATGAGAGGGCCACCACGCCGGACTTCCTGCCCAGTTTGCTTCAGGACATCCTCTACCTCCTCCTTGACAGCCCTCATAGCTTCCGGGTGCTTCACGAGGTAGAGGAGCAGCCAGAATGCAGAAGGCCCTGTGTTGCTCTGGGAGGCCCACAGAAGCAAGAGCATATACCTGTTTTGCATGAACTCCTTCATCCCATGCTCTTCTCTCACCTGCTGCATGTCCCACACCCAGCCACTGATGTTGTCCTTGGTTTTCATCTTTGGAACTGACAGAGTGTTCCAGAAGAGCCTCTTTAGCCTCTCCGCCTCCATCTTTTCTCTAGGTGGCAGAACCCCATACGCCAGTCCAGGGAAGAGTTTGTCATATTTACGAAACTCATAAAATATTGCCTCTGATTCTACTCTGTCTATCTCTCTGGCTTTCTCCACACTCCCTGATGTCTTGGCTGTCTCATTGCCAAACAGAGCTAGGTAGCCAGCCCTAAACACAATATTGGAGCTGTACATAAACAGTCCGTCCTCTATCCAGGTCTTTTGGTCTTCCCCTGAGCCTATGTTGTGCAGCATTAGGTTCTGTAAATTACTCATCATGGCTTGCGTCATTACTTCCAGTCCATCCCCCATTAAGTGCTTGTTGTTGGACAGCTGGAGAAACTTATGTTCATTCTCCATTCGTTCATAACTAAAGACTCTGACTATCACTTGCCTCACAAACTTGTTGAAGTCCAGTTTTGTACGAGCCTCCTTAACAAATGCTCCAAAAGATAGAGGCTCCATGAGGAAGGTGAAGTAAAACCCTCCCAGCTGTACTGTGAATATATCCCCATGTTTTTGCCTCATCCTCTCTAGGAACTTTGCTGTGTCCCTGCGAAACTCCAAGACATGGCCCAGCCAGGGGATGAGTCCCTTATCCAAAGGGGGTTCTCCTGGGCGCCGCTGTCGAAATGCCCCTAGAAGGTACAGCCCTCCAATTATAGAGGCAAGCACAGCAAGTAGGATCGACAGCAGGAATCCCATGGCTCTTTCTCCTTGCAGCCACAGAATGATCTGTGATAAAGACACTGTGCTCCTCCCCCTTGCATGATTGAACAGTTTTATTATTCCAGGAACTAAGCACTTAACAATTTCTTATTAAAAGTATTAAAAGAGTAATATTTGCAATCAAGTTCATTTACTTATCGAAATTGGATTACTGAACAAGTTTGTTGTAAATACAAGCCACAACTAAGATTTTTTTTGTTTTTTTTCCAATAAAGTGGATTCACTTGTTGCTTTTTGTTTTAACAGACCTTAGATAAAACATGTTTGGCAATCCAGTTATCAAGTGTCAAGGCCATTCTGGATTTTTGTGATCTTTTGCGCTTTGTTTGCTTTTCACATTGTGTAATTAAAGTATTTGTATTATATGAAGAAGAGAGGATATTGTATTTACTTTAAACATGTAAGTTAATTTAAATCAAACCAATGAGGTCACAGATAGTATCTTTCATGCATACATGTGTAGTAAAGCTATATTGCCATAGCACAAATCACAATATGTCATTGAAATCTCTTCTTATAACAAGATCCATTTCTTACACTGAAGTTCACATCTATGACTAAATTTGGATGTAGATATTGTGACTATAATGACATCACTGATCATGATTACATTATCTGAACAAATGAGTTATAGCTAGCTTGTCTAGTGTATATCAAAAGGTCAAAAACGACTTCAAGTCAAGGTACAATTGGTATGGTGATAAAACTGATGACTCTTAGCTTAACTGACAGCTCATCATTCAGCTGAGATGTTGTAAAAGTTTGGCTCATTTACTAACAATCTGGGGTCTCAAAATGGAGCTCAGGAAATGTGGAAAATGTGGCTGAGTGAAGGTATAGTACTTGTGCCATGGTCCATCTTTGGAAAAATCTGTTAGCTTTTTAAAGTCATGTGAAATGAGTTTCTGATAAGGGAAGCACAGCTCATGTGACAAAGTCATATCTAGCAAGGTCATTGTTTCCTGCTGTTTACCACTGTTTGTGTTTAGAGATGGGAAGAGTTGTGTTTGAAATGTTATTTACTTTTGTGTAAGTTGAAAGGAAATCACCAAGTCATTTATAAGATACCTTTGAGGTCGGTATTGTTTAAAATAAAACTTTAAAAAAAAAATATATATATGTATATTTAAACAGCATTTTTTTTTCACATAGAAAATACTTTTTTTGAATAAGCAAAAGTCTATAAAGAAATGACTCTAGGAAGCTCACATCCCACACAAAGAAAAACTGCATGGGCATAATAACACTTGAGCTTTATATCTTCTCATTTAGAATAGGCGATATAATGGGAACACTGTTGAACATATTTAGTGAATGTAGTAGCAGCAGCAGCAATAGTGGCATGAAGTAGCAGTGGTAGAAGTATTTAACCAAGGATTGAGATGTTCACGCCTGCCACCTCCTGTATTGACACTACAAGCCACCAGAGTATGTCCGTTTTAACATTAAATGGCTGTGCTTGACCATCTAGAATTCCATTTTAGTTATCTACAAATGCAATTTGACTTAAAACATTGAATAAAACCTTTAAAAGAGTCAGACTTTTTAAAGATATTTTTGAATGAATAAACTTTTAATGAGTCATAATTTTGAGATATCTGAAAATATAATTTTGACTAGTCAAAACAGAATTGCAGATGTCTTTAATTGTTATTCTTACTAGTCAGATTGTTATTGCACACACACACAGATATATGTGAGAGATATTGTAGCCTATGCTTATGCTTGAACTTGGACAAAACAAAAACACAGGGACAGTGGGCCAACCACAAAAAAGTCAATCATCCACAGTCATAATTTTTGCAAATGGCTGGTTAATGGTAAATTTAGAATAAACATTGATAGAATCAAACCTGTTTAACCGAAGGTTTGTTATGATGTACTGCACATGCTGTACCAAAAGAACAAACAGTAATCACAAAATAGTTTAAAACAGAACTACTGCAATCCTTTGGATCTTTGAACTTTGATTCAAACACAACACACAGAAGACTTGTTTGATTTGGCTCAAATTGTTTATTCTCATTACTGTAAATGACCAAACATTTGACCATGAATATGTCAATGAAAAAATATAATTTCAAGAATTTAAAACCTCATTTAAATTGAAAAGATTATTTCACAGACTCAATGTTATGGGGGTTGTTTTCTTGGACCCAAATGCAGACACGGACAAATAGGTAGGAGAAAAAGGAAAAAGGTTTATTGGAGGTTGGAATTGGGTGTAGTGGAATGAAGGCAGCCGGTCGGAGTTGAGGAGATGATCCGGACTGGGCTGGCTGACGAGCAGACGAGCTGGCGGGTTAGCAGGCGAGCGAACAGGCTAGCTGGAGCTCGAGTTGATGTGTGGCGAGCAGGCGGACAGGCAGGAAAGCTGAGAGACTGGCAGGTGTGGCGTGGGCAGGTGGAGAGACTCATAGGGAAATCCTGGACACAGGAGAGATACGATCAACACGTACAGAACTAGGTACACAAGAATAGTCCAGACATGAAAATGCAGAGCGACCGAGAGTGTGTCTACCACGGAGCTGGTGGAACAATCTGGCGAAGAATGGAAGGTACGCCGGGGTAGATATACTGGAGGTGATGAGTGATGAGGTTCAGGTGTGTAGGTAATTCTGGAGCCCAGGAGCTGGGAAGGAGAGGGAGCCACGCCCACGCCACACATAACAAACACAGACAAACACAGAGAGACAAACCAGGGAGGCGGAGACACACAGGGGGCAGGGAACAAAGAGAAACAAAAGGAAAACTAGAGTCACGGCAAGAGCCGTGACACTCACAGGTAACACCAGCAATGGGCCATCAAGGTAAGGCCACAGCCAGATAAGCACTATGTAGCAGTCTGCTGCATAGACATGTATGTCCTGGAATAACAATGCAAGTCACTTACAGAAACATTTTACAAAAAGTGAACAAAATGGAAGTTAAGAAATGTGCATAGCACCTGCTCTCCACTCATCATTACTTGTACAGCTGTAAAAGTAATTTTCTGACTTTAAGAAGTCAGTTGCCCCTCCATGCAGAGTGGGCAGCAGGTTGGATATTGGATATTTCTGGGAGAAGTGAGGTGACATGGCCATTTATTATTCTGGTTTTCAAGACCTGTACCATGTGCATTGTAACAGCGTATTATTATACTTTGTATGCACTGTTTCCGGTGCTGTTCTGGAAAACATGCCAAGATGCTTTAAAAAAAAATTTAGGAGGTGCAGGGGCATAATTGACTGCACTGAGATTTTTACAGAAAGACCAAGTAATCTGAATGCAAGAGCACAAATGTGGTCCATTTACAAACACAACAATACTGTAAAATACTTAGTGGGCATAACACCTGCAGGAGCAATATCATTCTTGTCCCCTGGCTGGGGTGGGCGAGTATCAGATAAGTAAATAACTGTAGAATCAGGGCAACTATTGGAGACAAATGATCAAGTGTTAGCTGATAGGGGTTTTTTGATCAAAGATGAACTTGCTGCATATGGTGCAAGCTTGTGTATTCCATATTTTACTAAAGGAAAGAGCCAGCTGCCTGCTCAGGAGGTAGATGTGTCAAGACAACTGTCTCATGTGAGAATCCATGTAGAGAGAGTTATTAGCAGATGGAAGAACTTCAAGATTTTGCAGTCCACTATCCCACTTACCCAAGTTGACCTTTTAGACAACATGGTAATTGTGTGTGGTGCTCTGACTAATCTATGTAAATCTGTTGTCCCCTAGAAAAGAGAGAAAGCATTGTCATAAGTGAAATGTGTGGTCAAAGGAAATAACCTCTCACTCATGGTTATAAGACATGGACTACTGTATGATATATACCTAATACTCATTCTTTTATTATACACTTGAATAAGCAAAAGCTTTACAATGTTCTGAAATGCAAAACACAATGTAAGACATGGACTACTGTATGATATTTGCACATAACACTCGTTCTTTTATGATACACTTTACAGTGGTATGAAATGCAGAACACAATGTGCATCATTTTATTTCTTCAAACTAAAATGTGTAAATAATTTTGCTGCTGTATGGCGTTAATAAACAACTTAATAGTATATACTGAGTTTATAATATCATTTCTTTAGCAACAGCAAATGACAAATAACAGTGAGTGTCCAATACAGCATGTGTATTTGTTCCTATAGTTCTATATTTTGTCTTCTTTGCCCTGGTTTGTGACTGTCTACTGCTGTAGATTCTTTGTACAGACACAGCGGGAGAATGAGGTCAAGTAGACTCAGGTAGTCATACACTGATGACAGTGCCATTTCTGTGGCCTCCTCCTGATTTGTGCACAGCTGTAATGAAAGCGGTTCTTACATTTCACGCAGTCAATTATTTTTCTGAATTCCGGCTTTTTGCAAGTGCTGCACACCATCAGAGTTTTAAGGGTAGGGTCATTGCTACGTGTGAGCAGTTCATGCAACACATCAGAGAGAAAACACTGCTTAGCTTTTGGTAAAACCTCCTTCAGTAGTCTTTCATCTATTGGGACATGAGATACGACCATCTCTTGTTTTGTCCACAGCACAAAATCACAATATTTCACATCACATACATACATGTGGAGTTGTACCTGCGAGTAATACTGATGTGCATGCTTGAGTTGTAAGGACTTATCAAGGCAAAAATTCTTATCGTCACTGAATCCCTGAAGGCCCTCTCGATATTTGTATGGGCACTTTATTTCAATTACCCCTTTTCCACAGCAAGTACATGTAATCATTCCATTATCATCAGGACACACCACAAGACCACATGTGCTAACCATGACATATTGATGGGTCTTGGCCATTAGATTGGTGTAGCACTGTCTGGCAATGTCTTCGTTCTCTTTACCCCAAAGTACTGCTGGAACCTGTAAGTCTCTGTCCCCATATTGCATTATTTTCATCAAGCTTGTCATGTTCAGATTGTCTTTGGTGGTGCGTACACTGTGGAATGTAGTACTGGTTATCCTACCAGCCCTGTGTGAGTGCCAGTCCTGAGACTTAGATTGCTGTCTAGTGGTGGATTCAAGTCTGTCACACTGATCTATGATAAGTTTGCTTGCATTTTTCTTGAATTTCTTCTGGGGATGCATGTTTGAGGGTGGGATCATAAAATGATGTCAGCGGCTCCAGCAAGGCCAACGGTTCCTCAGAGTCAGAGCCAGAGGATGCTGTGTCTGTGTCACTGTTTTCAAAGCTCGTCAGGAGCAATTCCACAAAGTTCTTGAATGATGTCATCTGTGAGCTCTGGAAGAAGAAATATGATGAAATGATATATCAAACAAGGTATATAAGCTATTATTTTACACATGGGCAATTGGCTTTATAAAAACTTTTGATGAACATAGTCATTTTTTTTACTATAATTAGCTCAAAGTGGAGATATTGCTTCCTATTTGTATGTACTTATCTGAATTAACCTGTGCCTTACTAAATAACTTAAACATGTTCTATAACATCAAGTAGTAGTGAATTAAGGTAAGGTAAGGCCAATGGTCTTGTATTTAGTCTTGAAGAGATTTCCCCACTCATCCAAGAGACTTCCACTGTTCTAATTGAATGGTGAATATAGTATATTGCAGTAATGTACCCATCTTCAACAATAAATACAAGTTCAGTTGGCCTCAACTTACTACTACTAAATAAGTCTTACAAAGAGTTTAGAAAGTAGCCTGTGATGAGCCTGTGCTGGTACATGCCTGTGCTTTCTACACTGAACCTGTTGACTTTTAGTTGAACTGCCTTGAGTTGTCTTTCTGGCCTTTGGAAACTGATTTCATTCAGTTTTGCAGGCTTTGCCTCCGTCCTCGACTGTTTCCAAATACATTCTCCTGATGTGTAAGCCTCTCAGTTCTCCCCATCCTGACATACAGCTCTACCAACAGGTTGTTTGTGAGCATATTGCTTGGCAGATATTTATTTATGCGCAGTGAAGTAATTCAGTAGCAGCACCGCTGCTGAAAATACGCTAGATTTTTTTTAATCAAATGTATTCCTGCCGAGACGCACCAAAGCTTTATGGTTGAAGTGACAATTAGCAATGTGTGGTCGTGGAAAAAGCGTCAACCCCCCGCACTGTAAGAAAAAATTACAGGGGCAACACTGGAGCTAACGTTTTGTATGTAGCTTGTGTGGCTAACATTAGCTACATCATAGATTGCTTAAATGTAAGGCCAAGTCCGCATCACTCTTGAAGTTTTTCAGTCCACTACCTCCACCTTTGAAATGATGCAGCAATTCACTCAGGTTTTGGAGTGGCCGTTATGTGGCGTGGTCTGCTTTTTCAGCTTGTTGCAGATCATTATTCCATGGTTGCACAAATGAAACTGAAAGAAGTTACGAACACAAGGGTGGGTGTGGATCATTTCCACCAAAACAGTGAGTACAGACCAGACTCGTTAAGAAAGCTTGAAATCTCAGCACCCATTGAGGTACAAATCTCTCCAATGGTTTAGCAGTCCTGTCTACTAACTCTGTATTACAGTTTAATTTATCCATATCTGTTATATGGCAAAATTGTATGGGCCGCTACATACTCAACCTCTCTTTACAGAATTTTAATTTTACAGAAAAAATGTGTTGGATTAATTAATCACTCTAACCGCCATGAGCCTTCAGCCCCACTTTAAATTGAACATACTGTCCGTTTTTATATCAACATCAATCTGACCCAATCAACATCAACATCAATATATGTAATTTGTTCTTTCTACAAATATCACCCTGAACTCCTTCCTAAACCTTCCAATCTATTCAGATCTATTCCGCCTTAATTCCCAAGTACACACATACAGCACTAGACACGCCAATAATATTCATCTCCCTTTCTTTTGTTCGTCCCATTGCCAGTTTTCAATTCGAGCACAGCTTTGGAATAAGTACACATCCAATTTAAAATCAGCAACATCTCTCCAAAACTTCAAATATAAGCTAAGCTAATATAAGCTACACACACACACACACACACACACACTCATCACACTTAATACTGATGACACTTCTAAAATCTCTAGTTTGCTTTGTTTAATTTGTATTTTCACTTATACGATTTGTATTTGATTTGTATTATCTTCTATTATCTTTTTTTCTCTATTATGTTCTATTATCTTTTTTTCTCTCTATTATCTTCTATTTTTATCAAGATGTATTTTATAACTTACTTGTTTTGTTACTAATGTTGTACTGTTTATTTAGGTGGGATACACCATAAGCCCCTTGGGGTTTTTTAATCTCACCTGCACAACTGGCTCTGATTTGCTGTTATTATCTTCTTCTGTTTCAGTGTGCAAACAAATAAAATAAAAATAAAATAAATACAGTGAAGTGACTGACGTTGATCAACAACACTTGCCAACCTCCGCTGATATATTATGGTTATTTTGTGCAACGAGCCAGTCAAATATTATACTGACTATTGCGAAAATGATAAAGAAAATATTTAAGACATCTGGGAACCATATTTCGGACTTTTTAATGGCATTTAAGGCCTTAATTTTTTCAAAATTGACCCACGGATTCCCTGAATGAAACACAGTCAGTTTCTTAAGGTGAGGGGCTGAGAGGTTGGAACAAAAATGCCAATAAGGTTCCTCCCAGACCAGGGCAGTTCAATTTCAGGAGTTTCATTTCTTCTCTTAGAGAGACAAAGAGACAGAGAGAGAGAGAAGAGAGAAAGGTTAGCCCACACGTCACAATTTAACTGGGTCTCTTATGGTGGGGGAGAGAAGTGTGGTCCAGCCACCATCTGTCCTTTCCTGTCCAACATCTCCCTATGCAGGAACTCTGATTCAATGATGAATCCAAGCTGGAGGCGGTTCTGGAAGGGGCGCGCTGTCCTGGTCTCTGGCCCCCTCTATTGGTGGCATCTGTGCATTGCCGAGAGGGGAAGCCACAATTCATTTCTACAAAACAGTGATCTACTGATAATGAGTATTTTCTATGGAGCTGGAGTGTGCAACACTTTTTCTTCTGTTTTCAACAACTATTTTCTGGACTGTCCTAGACCAGAGGACTGACATATATGATTTTTTAAACTGAGTGGCCTTCCCGTTTATAGTGAAAATTCAACTGAAAAATGTAATTTGCATATTCCTTAAGCAGCTCAGTATAGAATTATGAATGTCAAACAAGAGAACCTATACTTTATATTTGTACAGGTCATGACAGTCATTTTCTGGGAAATGTATTATGTCCTGTTTCTAAACCATTGTCACTTCTGGTAAATCTCGTGGCTGAAGTAATATTCTCTGAGTCATCAAACTGCTGACTGCTGCTGACCAGGTCTCATAAGCCCCTCTATGCTTGTTGGGTGGCAGAAACAATTTCTCCTCAATTAAACAGGTATATACTGTTCAAAAAGATAAAGAAAGAAAAGAAAAAACATGTGATTGTGTGTGTGTGTGTGTGTGTGTGTGTGTGTGTGTGTGTGTGTGTGTGTATCCATGTGTGCTTGTGTGCTTGTATGAGTTTATTTGTGCCCATGTTTGTGCTTAGGATGTGTTTTTCAGTCAGAGTGAATATTATACATTTGTAATGTCGCTGTTGGATGAGAACCTTGTATCTCCAAAATGTCAGCTTTACAGGAACGAAAAAGCTGACATTTAAATTGACATTTAAATTAAAATGCATTTTTGATTTTATCCAATGGGGTTTTGAAAGGGTTTTCATAAGCCCAAGTTTTGAAGAATTTTCTCAACCCCTATACTACTTAATTAACTGTTGTGTTTGGTTGCATAGAGTAAGTTTTCAAGTTTCACGTTTATTTCCATTTACATAAATATGCATTGGAATTCTTGATGTGAATGTGACAAAGAGCATGACCACAGTGGATGTATCTCTATGTGTAATTTCTCTACAAAGAGTCAAACAATAGCATCCATTTTTTTCTTTTTAATGGATCACAAGAAAAAATGATAAAATCATCATGTTATGGAGTTTCATGTGCCCACAGACACACACAACCACCCTCCCCCCAAGACTCCCAAGACATTATGTCAAACATATTAATTCAAATATATAATTTGTAGGGATGGGACGATATATTGAAATTCAATATATATCGCAATACAAAAATGGGGAAGAAAAATTGATATAGTTTACTATTAGTTACATTTTATTCTGCTGTAGTAATCACAAATGAGATGGCTTGACCATCACAATTTCACAAGCTCTCAACTGAAATTATATTATTTGGACTTTGTAATGACGCTTTTAACACTCTAGTGTTACACTCTAGTAAGCCCATGGCATTGCTAGAAATATTTCTGGCTCACAAATAAACATAATTCTGCACAACAAAGCATATTGTCCCATCCCTAATTAATTTGCCTCTGTATCACATTATATTAGCTGCTTATATAACCTTAGGAATCATATGCAAACATAAGAATAGAAAAAAGAACATCAGGATACGAAAGCGTCTAAAAAATACAATGTTTACCTCTTCCAGACCACTCCCATAAACATTATTTCAAACATACTATTTCAAATAATTTGCCTCAGTATCATATTACATTTCAGGATACAATAGCATAAAAAATAGCGTCTAAAACTTACACTGGTTACCTCTTCCAGAGATTAATACAATTCCAAACTTCTTACTAAGCAGCATAACATTAATATTTATTTATTTGTCCTTTCCATGGCATTGTATATTTCATTATAATGAAAGAGAAATAGGCCTACTTCTATGGAATTATATATATTTTAGCAATAACCATTTGTATTGATTTTTAAAGCTGCAATGTACTGTCAAACAAAATGAACATGAGATAATGCTTATTAACATTCATGTGAAAACACAAATGATTCTTAACTGTGCAATCTCATGTTTTCAACATAAAGATAACTGTCAAGAGAAAAGTTACTGAGACAATCAACCTCAGATAATTGATATTTTATCAGAAAAACAGCATCCACTCTGTGGTGGTCGATTCAAAATCTGAGTCTGTATCTAAACTCAATGTCTCTGGTGGGCTGCATAGATCCAAAGCCCCATCGTTTGATGTCAATATCAGGTATCTTCTCATCAGGATTCTTCAGCTCAAAGTCAAAGTAGATTAACATGAGGAAAACAAACTGCTTCAGCTCATTGGTGGCAAAGAAGCGCCCAGGGCACATGGAGACCCCAGCACCCCAGGGCATGTTGAAATACTTCACCTTCTTCCCTGCTTTGTAAAAGTCTGTTTTCTTGGTCCCATCTGGATTAAGAAAGCGGTCATATTTGAATGAAAGCGGGTCAGGGTGGACTTCTGGGTCAACGTGAACAGCACTGTAAGGAAAGAGTGCCATTCTGTCACCCTCGCGAATACAGTACTCACGGCCATCAGCCATCTTGAATGTCATATCCTGGAGTACGGCCCTGGTGAGGATAGGTGCAGCAGTCAGCCGGAGGGTCTCTTCTACAGCGCTGTCCAGGATTGGCGTTTTCAGCAGCATGTCACGGGTCAGGTTGATGAGAGGGCCACCACGCTGGACTTCCTGCCCAGTTTGCTTCAGGACCTCCTCTACCTCCTCCTTGACAGCCCTCATAGCTTCCGGATGCTTCATGAGGTAGAGGAGCAGCCAGAATGCAGCAGGCCCTGTGTTGCCCTGGGAGGCCCACAGAAGCAAGAACATATACCTGTTTTGCATGAACTCCTTCATCCCATGCTCCTCTCTCACCTGCTGCATGTCCCACACCCAGCCACTGATGTTGTCCTTGGTCTTCACCTTTGGAACTGACAGAGTGTTCCAGAAGAGCCTCTTTAACCTCTCCGCCTCCATCTTTTCTCTAGGTGGCAGAACCCCATAGGCCAGTCCAGGGAAGAGTTGGTCATATTTCCGAAACTCATAAAATAATGCCTCTGATTCTACTCTGTCTATCTGTCTGGCTTTCTCCACACACTCTGATGTCTTGGCTGTCTCATTGCCAAAAAGAGCTAGGTAGCCAGCCCTAAACACAATATTGTAGCTGTACATAAACAGTCCGTCCTCTATCCAGGTCTTTTGGTCTTCCCCTGAGCCTACACTGTGTAGCATTAGGTTCTGCAAATTACTCATCATGGCTTGCGTCATTACTACCAGTCCATCCCCCATTAAGTGCTTGTTACTGGACAGCTGGAGAAACTTGTGGTCATTCTCCATAGATTCATAATCAAAGACTCTGACTACCAGTTGCTCTGCAAACTTGTTGAAGTCCAGTTTTGTACGAGCCTCCTTAACAAATGCTCCAAAAGATAGAGGGTCCATGAGGAAGGTGAAGTAAAACCCTCCCAGCTGTACTGTGAATATATCCCCATGTTTTTGCCTCATCCTCTCTAGGAACTTTGCTGTGTCCCTGCGAAACTCCAAGACATGGCCCAGCCAGGGGATGAGTCCCTTATCCAAAGGGGGTTCTCCTGGGCGCCGCTGTCGAAATGCCCCTAGAAGGTACAGCCCTCCAATTATAGAGGCAAGCACAGCAAGTAGGATCGACAGCAGGAATCCCATGGCTCTTTCTCCTTGCAACAACAGAATGATCTGGAAGCGAAGCTCAAATTTCTTTGTGATAAAGACACTGTGCTCCTCCCCCTTGCGTGATGCAACAGTTTTATTATTCCTGGAACAAAGGAAGTACTAAGGAACACTTAACATTTTTTATTAAAAGTATTAAAAGAGGAATATTTACAATCAAGTTCATTTACTTGTGGAAATTGGAACAAGATTGTTGTAAATACATGCCACAACTAAGATTTTTTTTTTTTTCCCAATAAAGCATTAAGTTAATTTAAATCAAACCAATGAGGTCACAGGTAGTATCTTTCATGCATACATGTGCAGTAAAGCTATATTGCCTCAGCACAAATCACAATATGTTATTGAAATCTCTTATAACAAAATCCATTACTTACACTGAAGTTCACATTTATGACTAAATTTGGATGTAGATATTGTGACTATAATGACATCACTGATCATGATTACATTATCTGAACAAATGAGTTATAGCTAGCTTGTCTAGTGCAAAAGTGTATATCAAAAGGTCAAAACGACTTCAAGTCAAGGTACAATTGGTATGGTGATAAAACTGATAGCTCTTAGCTGCACTGACAGCTCATCATTCAGCTGAGGTGTTGTAAAAGTTTGGCTCATTTACTAACAATCTGGGGTCTCAAAATGGGTCTCAGGAAATGTGGAAAATGTGGCTGAGTGAAGGTATAGTGCTTGTGCCATGGTCCATCTTTGGAAAAATCTGTTAGCTTGTTAAAGTCATGTGAAATGAGTTTCTGATAAGGGAAGCACGGCTCATGTGACTCATGTGAAGTCATATCTAGCAATAGGTCATTGTTTCCTGCTGTTTACCACTGTTTGTGCTTAGAGATGGGGAGAGTTGTATTTGAAATGTTATTTACATTCGTGTAATTTGAAAGGGAATAGCAAAGTCATTTATAACAAGATACCTTTGAGGTCGGTATTGTTTAAAAAAAACTTTTTTTCACATAGTAAGTACTTTTATAGATCTCTTAAATCAAGGTTTTGAATAAGGAAAAGTCTGTGAAGGAATGACACTAGGAAGCTCACATCCCATACAAATAGACAAACTGCATGGGCATAATAACACTTGAGTTTTATATCTTCTCACTTAAAGTGCCTTAGTTCATCAATGATCAAGTGGATTATTTGTGGTATTGGCTGTACATGGACTTGCATCGCATGTTACTGTGCCCAAATGTGTTCAACAATTATATTATGAGGTATAAACACAGTATGTCCCTGTTCCACTTGTAGCGAAACCAGTTCAATGGCATTGTGTTTATGTGCATGCCCTGCAAACATAGAATGTGACCTTTTGATTTAGTGATAGATCGAAAACATTGCAAACGCATAAGACCAGGAAGTTAAGTGACGATGTGAATCTCACATTCCATACTGCACGGGCAGAGAGAGACATATAATAGTATCTGCCCTTTCTTTAACTGATAAAAAAAAGGTTGCACACAGGTAGATGTATTTTCCTTCACCAAATGATTAAGTAAGGCAAGGTATAATGTACAGCGAGCGGGTCATTATTGCGAAATAAACCCTGACAGGGTGATGCAGGACCAGGTCTTGAATCACCCTGAAGGGTTGATTCAGGGTTGACATCATCCCGCTTATTACACGGCTACTTACCAAAGAAATCAATAATTCTACACAAAATATTGATTTAAAAATGATTTTATTGATTTAAAAATGATTTTATTGCTTCTGCTACAAAAAATAGTCCGTTAGATTCTACGGTTGGAACTGCGTCCATAGTAACGTAAACACTGTAGCCTTCTTAAGATTAGCCTATTTAGCGTTATAATTCACGTTAAACTAGCCTATTAAAAAAAAATAATAATACCACAGGAATGTACCACATAACCTGTGATACAGTACCATAGGAACAGGTGGTACAGTACCACAGGAACGTGTGGTACAGTACCACATAACCTGTGGTACTGTACCACATGTTCCTGTGGTACTGTATCACACGTTCCTATGGTACAGTACCACACGTTCCTGTAGTACTGTACCACCTGTTCCTATGGTACTGTATCACAGGTTATGTGGTACATTCCTGTGGTATTATTTTTTTCCTGTGGTATTCTTGCGGTATACTGAAGCTATTAGGGCTGTCAAGGAGGAGGTAGAGGATGTCCTGAAGCAAACTGGGCAGGAAGTCCGGCGTGGTGGCCCTCTCATCAACCTGACCCGTGACATGCTACTGAAAACACCAATCTTGGACAGCACTGTAGAAGAGACCCTCCGGCTGACTGCTGCACCTATCCTCACCAGGACCGTACTCCAGGATATAACCTTCAAGATGGCTGATGGCCGTGAGTATTGTATTCGCGAGGGCGACAGAATGTCGCTCTTTCCTTACTCTGCCGTTCACATTGACCCGGAAGTCCACCCTGACCCGCTTTCTTAATCCAGATGGGACCAAGAAAAGAAAAGATTTTTACAAAGCAGGGAAGAAGGTGAAGTATTTCAACATGCCCTGGGGTGCTGGGGTCTCCATGTGCCCTGGGCGCTTCTTTGCCACCAATGAACTGAAGCAGTTTGTTTTCCTCATGTTAATCTACTTTGACTTTGAGCTGAAGAATCCTGATGAGAAGATACCTGATATTGACATCAAACGATGGGGCTTTGGATCTATGCAGCCCACCAGAGACATTGAGTTTAGATACAGACTCAGATTTTGAATCGACCACCACAGAGTGGATGCTGTTTTTCTGATAAAATATCAATTATCTGAGGTTGATTGTCTCAGTAACTTTTCTCTTGACAGTTTTCTTTATGTTGAAAACATGAGATTGCACAGTTAAGAATTATTTGTGTTATCACATGAATGTTAATAAGCATTATCTCATGTTCATTTTGTTTGACAGTACATTGCAGCTTTAAAGATCAATACAAATGGTTATGTATAATTCCATAGAAGTAGGCCTATTTCTTAGTAAGAAGTTTGGAATTGTTTTTAAATGTCTGTGGGAGTGGTTGTGTGTCCCTACGGGCACATGAAACTCCATAGCATGCTGATCCATTAAAAAGAAAAAATGGGATCGTACTAGTTGTTTGACTTTCTCTACAGAAATTAGATAGAGATACTACATGCACTGTGGTCATGCTCTCTGTCACATTTACTCTATGCAACCAAACACAACAGTTAACACCAAAATCACATTGTTATAATGTGAAAACCTCGTAAGTCTAATTTTGGCGATTTTCTCTTTTTTTCACTTCAGTTTAAGGATTATATGGTCCTATACGGTCCTCCACGAGCGACTAAAACCCCTTTACTAAGATCCAAATCCAAATCTTTAGTTGAGGGCGCCTTGGTCCTTCACCCGGATCCTCACCACCTTACCATGATCTGTATTTTTTTCACATTCGCCGTCCTCCACCCTTCCTTGTTTAAAAGAAATTACAAATCGGTCTGTCTTGACACACCACAGTCCACAGTTAAGCAACTTATTTGAGCACCTATAGCTTGACTCTCACAGTTTCTGTTCACTAAGCTAACACAACAAAACTCTCTCTGACACGTAATGAACAGAGCAACCAATCACACCACACTTTAGCAGAGGTCGGTGGGATCTTTTTTTTTGCAAAAAATAATAATCGCCTTATATTTTCATATAGAAATTAGCTGTGTTATATTCATTCTGTATCCTAAGTTTTGTTTATTTTTTTGTCCAAAGAAAATTACAGGAAGTGCTTAGGGGGAGTTTGGCTCATTCCAGGGGGAGCTCAAGTTCCCCTTAGCACCCCCTTGCCACCGCGCCTGCATGGTGGTCATTTTGAAGCTGCAATAAGCGATTTTCCGACCACTAGGGTCACAGAAACCGCAACACATTTGTAAATAAAGCACAGCAAATCTACTAGACTACAGAGGGCCCTTAGGACAAACCTAGCGAAGGACTGTGCATAAAGGCTAATAGCTAAGCTAAACATACCTACAGAGAAGTATCGCTGGTTACCATTCTCACTTTGCCAGATTTTTTTCCCCACTGAAGGCTGTCCCACAGTGACGAGGTAGGTAGCAAGTTTATTAGTTTACTCACTTGATTTTTTGTTCCTGAAAAGCTGACATTTTGGAGATACAAGGTTTGAATAGAATGTTTAATAAAACAGACAGGCTGTTTTGGTGTGTTTTGTTAGTTATTTAAAAGGCAAATATTCACTCCCGTATATGAGGTGGGAACTGACTGGAAAACACAAACTACCAACATAACCCAAACTTTAAAATGCTCATGTGATCTTTATTTAATGGTATTGTGCAGAAAGGGCACATTTAGCAGGTCACAATTAGTCACCCTGGAAAAAAGCTCAAACTCACTTCTTCCTCTGCTTCTTTTTTTTTTTTTTCCGTTTCCAGCAGAAATCATCAGTGCGGCCACATCCAGGCACTTTGATCCACATCATTCCCAGAAGTCACATAATGTCCAGGCTCAATTATCAACTCATTGCCACTGTCTGTTACGGAAGCCCTGAGAGGCAAGTGAGAAAAAAAAAAAATCTGGTGATCCATTTTCTAAGTCTGATCTAAATTGTTTTATCTCCTGTGTTTATGACTTAAGAACAGGTGAAAAAAAAGGTTTTGCCAGGATAATCTTTCTAAGTTCCTTAATTTTTTTTTTTCATCTGTGAAAACAGGTGGAAAAAAAAGTTTTGCCAGGCGGAAAAAAAAAGGTTTTGCCAGGATTGTTTTTTTCTAAGTTCATTTTTTTTTTTTTTTCATCTGTGAAAACAGGTGGAAAAAAAAGTTTTGGCAGGTGAAGAAAAAAAAAGTTTTGCCAGGATCGTTTTTTTCTAAGTTAATTTTTTTTTTTTCATCTGTCAAAACAGGTGGAAAAAAAAGTTTTGGCAGGTGAAGAAAAAAAAAGTTTTGCCAGGATCGTTTTTTTCTAAGTTAATTTTTTTTTTTTCATCTGTCAAAACAGGTGGGAAAAAAAAGTTTTGGCAGGTGAAAAAAAAAAGTTTTGCCAGGATCATTTTTTTCTAAGTTAACTTTTTTTTTTTTTTTCCATCTGGGAAAACAGGTGATAAAAAAAGTTTTTTTTTGTCAGGCTCATTCTTCTAAGTGTTTGTCGTTGTAATACTCATTTCGGCCACAAGAGGGCACCACTACCCCATGTTCTAAATAGGACTAAGAGCGTTCATGTTTTCTTCCAATCTCGTAATACACGGGGTGGTGCCCGGCAACTGAATGCGGAAGACCAAAACCCTGTTGTCTGTAGCTTAGCCTAGCACGGAAAAATGTCCAGAAAACAATCAACTGCACCTGAAAGATGGATCTATCCTAACTGGACGTGACTCAACAGCAAACGTGCAATCGGTAAGTGTCGCCACTTTGTGATTATATTTACAGTTTTTTCCAAGTACAGTCAGCTGTTGAGAACATGTCAAGGTTTGCTAACGTGTAAAGTTATGTTCCATTTGCTTGTTTGCGACATTGTGTTCTTGTTTATTTTACACTATATGATGCTTTGTTGCTAAATCAGTTGCCTTATGTGGAGAGATGTGTCCGCTAACATAACTTGAGAATGAGAAATGGATACGGTAGTTTATGGTATTTCAGTCCGATTAGCATCGGGTAGCTAGCAATAGGGACAAAAACATGTGCAGCTAGAGTCGGTTGTAGGCTTGTAGATTATTGCTGATTGGAGTAGAGTCATTTAATTTAAATGAATTATTCTTTTTCTTGATAAAATCTATAGAAAAAATACAGTGTGCACAACTCAAGGGTCCAAGCACATCTGAAGGTTCTATTGTTGGCCAAGTACCTGAACCTGATCAGATGAGGACATGACAAGTTTCCAGCTTTTCAGTATTGTCAGAGTTGTACCTATATTTTTGGAGGAGATAATCAGACATTTACACAACCTGATTAATTTCACTGTATGCAATCTCTTGTAGACAAGATATTACTTAATTAAACCAGTCTGTTTAATGACAAGTCGGTTCCATATTGGTAATGCGAGCCAGGCAGTAAGCTGAAGACTTAAAAGACCCCTATCATCAGTATCTAAGTAAATTTTGTTACAAAGACATTTCTTTGATAGAAAAATGTTTACACTCAGTTCGGCTTTTACGCATTCACCACCCAGTGGTTTCTGCCACAAGGTCTCTGGTTACCATGCATCCTCATAGTTGATTTTAGAGAAGATTAAGATATCCCAAATACATTATCTATTTACTGCTCCAGAATTAATGGCACCCATGGCAAGTAAAATATCAAGCAAGTATGCTTTATAATACCACTTTACCAAGCATTTGAGCATGAACCATAGTCCATTACTTGATCCATCTTTCAGGCCTTTTCACTTCATCCTAAACAAGAGTGCCTATGATTTTGAAAACACTGTAGGTGGTTGGTGCTTCACAATCCTAACACCCCATGACTTAACACAGGGATGTTTTCAGTATACAAGAGTTCATTTTTATCTGAAATGTCTGTTGATCAACCTATTTCTCATGGTCAAATAATTTGTCATATGAAGATATTTGTCATTAGAAAACTGTTTGCATTTTTTTCATTTGCAGCACATACCATCGCCACTTTTTTTTTTTTTTTGCTGTTTCCCATGTTGCATTGTTTCCCACTTCCCTTAAATGTCCCTGGTTTCGTTTCTTGCCTTTTTTGATGAATTGTATATTGCATTTTGTTTTATTAAAATTAAATGTTACTGAATTTTTATAAAATTTTGCTGAATGTTATACTGAAAAGCTTGTGTAATATGATCAACTAATAAACATGTATAATAGTACAGATTTTGTCTGTTGTTTTTATTAGACTAGTAGTAGAAGTAGTAGTACTTTATTGGCATGTTGCAGTCACAACACTGAATTACTTACTAATTTACAGATTAAGAACTCACCAAAAGGGGTATAGAGGTTCAGTTGTCTAGTTAGCAGTCTAGTTAACAGCTTTTACACAAACTCATCATCTTTCAAGCATTTTTGTAGTAAAAAAAAAAACTGTGCAATCATGAAAGATCAAAATCTCTGTTTCTCCCCTCAAGTCTTTTAGTGACAGAGGCATTGGACAAAAGTTACAGAAAAATATATATAATCCCACACACACTGTCTACACTTGCATGGTGCTTTATTTTATTTTTTATTTTTTTATTTCAATGACTGAAATGTAATAAAGCACCATGCAAGTGTAGACAGTGTGTGTGGGATTATATATATTTTTCCCTTTACACACCCATGTAAATTAAATGTGAAACCAATAAGTAACCACAACACTGACTGTTCACAGAATACAATTATTTTATTATAGAAAAGGCATAAAAAAGGCACATGTAGAAACATAATACTGCTTGTGCAGGACCATAATGGGGTGCTGTTATGTTACAAAATCTACATCTGTGTGTACACAGGGGAGTGTTCCACTGTAGCAGTTACTGCAGTGTAGTAAAGTAGTGCAGTATCAATGACCAAAATGATTTATAATTTGATGTTTTTAGTTACCTGTTATGTAGTCGTGGAAAACACCCAACTACAACCTGACCTCATGCCAGATAACCAAAACAACAAAAGAAGAGACTAAGTATTCAAATGAAATATATTGACAGTATGTGTACCTTCCTCTCAGCCTACAGATCCTTTGTCAGCTAGTGCTGGGGCTTTCTAGGTCGCAGGGTCAGAGTAGTGATACCAGTGTGTGTGATGCTGTGCATATGCTGTGAGCTCCCTGATGCTGCCAGCTACGTCTGGTTCAGACTGCCTCTTGATTGAACCGAGACACGTGGCTGCAATGACGTCCTCCTTGGCTGGCCTGTCAGACTGGGCGCACGGGTCTTCTGGGACGGGGATCTTCAAAACCTGGCTCACATAAGGTGCAGGTCCTGGAACACGTGATCAAAGATGAGGTCCATCAACTCATCGACGTAATCTGTGGAGTAACAAACACAGAAATCATAAGTTCCATTACAAGAGTGTACATCACATACTAGTGTGTAGCAAATTTGCAATTTTCATTTATAGATTACTTTATACTATAGTTTATACTTTATGACATTTGTATATTTATTGAATTTTCATATTTACAAAGTTTTGTGTGTGCAATAAAAATGTGTGTTGGTAAACATACTGAAAGTTGGCTCAGGGGGTTGGCTAAGCAGACCCAGGGTCCTCCTCATCTTCTTCCTCCTCCATTAGGTCAAGACGGGTCTCCTGGATGGTCTCTTGATAGGTGGGGAGGTCAGGCTAGGTTGTGGAGGAACAAAGGGGACAGCTGAAGATCCAACTCTGAAATCTCTGCAATCCAAAACTACATTACCACAAACTACAGCCCCAATAATTACTATGTAGTTGATTCTAAATGTCTCCAACACAGTCTCAAGGAAAATAGTACATTATAACCTCCAGAGAGGTAGTATTTCTTGTAGTGTCGTTGTTCAGGTTTTCTAGGTTGCCACAACCCCAGCTGATTACAAGACTAGACTTACAAGACTAGGTGCAAAGACAGAACGTGAAATGTTACATCTCATCAGCCAGTAACTCCCTTCCATTCATTTGGCATTAGAAGTGAAATATTCATGGTGACAAGAGTCCCTGATCGACAAAGTACTTTTCGAGTTTTGCCACGTTACAGTTGCGGTTGTCTCGTGTAAGGAGATGTGTCCGCAAAGTGAGCCAGAGGAGCTAACCTTAGCTAGCGGCTAGCGCTAGAGGCTAACGCTAGATTAGCTTGCTGCAAGTGGCACTAGCCCCTAACCTTGAGTACGTGTGTCCCGACGGCACCGGGTTAACGAGACGAGGTGCTCGTTTTGGCCGGCTGAGGTAGCCTACAACCGACTCTAGCTGCACATGTTTTTGTCCCTATTGCTAGCTACCCGATGCTAATCGGACTGAAATACCATAAACTACCGTATCCATTTCTCATTCTCAAGTTATGTTAGCGGACACATCTCTCCACATAAGGCAACTGATTTAGCAACAAAGCATCATATAGTGTAAAATAAACAAGAACACAATGTCGCAAACAAGCAAATGGAACATAACTTTACACATTAGCAAACCTTGACATGTTCTCAACAGCTGACTGTACTTGGAAAAAACTGTAAATATAATCACAAAGTGGGACACTTACCGATTGCACGTTTGCTGTTGAGTCACGTCCAGTTAGGATAGATCCATCTTTCAGGTGCAGTTGATTGTTTTCTGGACATTTTTCCGTGCTAGGCTAAGCTACAGACAACAGGGTTTTGGTCTTCCGCATTCAGTTGCCGGGCACCACCCCGTGTATTACGAGATTGGAAGAAAACATGAACGCTCTTAGTCCTATTTAGAACATGGGGTAGTGGTGCCCTCTTGTGGCCGAAATGAGTATTACAACGACAAACACTTAGAAGAATGAGCCTGACAAAAAAAAACTTTTTTTTTCACCTGTTTTCCCAGATGGAAAAAAAAAAAAAAAGTTAACTTAGAAAAAAATGATCCTGGCAAAACTTTTTTTTTTTTCACCTGCCAAAACTTTTTTTTCCCACCTGTTTTGACAGATGAAAAAAAAAAAATTAACTTAGAAAAAAACGATCCTGGCAAAACTTTTTTTTTCTTCACCTGCCAAAACTTTTTTTTCCACCTGTTTTCACAGATGAAAAAAAAAAAAAAAAATGAACTTAGAAAAAAACAATCCTGGCAAAACCTTTTTTTTTTTTTCGCCTGGCAAAACTTTTTTTTCCACCTGTTTTCACAGATGAAAAAAAAAAAAAAAATTAACTTAGAAAAAAACGATCCTGGCAAAACCTTTTTTTTTTTTCGCCTGGCAAAACTTTTTTTCCCCACTTATTTCACAGATGAAAAAAAAAAATTAAGGAACTTAGAAAGATTATCCTGGCAAAACCTTTTTTTTCACCTGTTCTTAAGTCATAAACACAGGAGAGAAAACAATTTAGATCAGACTTAGAAAATGGATCACCAGATTTTTTTTTTTTTCTCACTTGCCTCTCAGGGCTTCCGTAGTCTGTAGCTACTGTTGTAGCTACTTTAAAATTATCTTCTGAGACATTAAAATTCAATGTCGTGGGGCTGTTAGACTCTTAGTCTTGTTATTTCCTGAATGAGTACGGACTGCGTTCTCACTGATGCAAACCATACCACAGTTTGCTTAGAACTGTACTCAGACCACTCAGAGAACTCTGGTGCGGTTCCTTGGTCCACACCCGAGATCGAAAAAAGCTCTAACATTACTTTTGACACAAACCATACCCGGATTCAGACTAAAAGGCCAGCGGTAAAGTCCCCTAAGAGATCAGGTCAACGCATGTCTCGTGTAGCTAAATGCAAAGGAAATTTAAAAAATGAAAATGAAAAAGGGCTGCCTCGATCTTTCTTGGTTCTCAGGTCTTCTCTGCTAAGGCCCTTTTTTTTTCTTAAGGTCCTGAGCCAACATGGAGTTATCTGGAATTTGGTTTTAATGTCTCACATGGCTTTCACTGTGGTTTCCCTGGCAACAAAGAAGCTGCCATCATAGTCAGGCTGTCTGAATGACATGGAGCGTTCTTTTAAGTGGGTAAAAATCCAGGCGACCATCTCCCTTGTCACATCAAACTGTGTTCAGGTCCTGGTTGGTGGCCATATCTGGGACAGCATGCAACTGACTCTCCTTAGCATCAAGATCTGGTTCCTACAGGAGACGGTTCAGAATGTTTTAATACGTCTTAATACCCAAGGGACCACAAGATCCTTGTACCTTTGCATAAACATCCTGAAGTCTGCCACTGGCTTCTGCCAACAGGAACTATATTATGTATTCCCAAGAAGAAGGGCCAGAGGATTTTTCTGGTGTTCTCTTCGGCTTCTATTATCACGAGCATACCTGAAAAGGGGATAAAATAATAAATTCACAGACACGGGCTCTCTTCAAGTCATGTATGTAATTAATTAATTAATGAAGGAAAAGAGCAGTGTGCTTCCCCAAGCAGAGCTCCAAGATATAACAACCAATTTCACGAGACAGCAAGTTAAAGTAGCCTATATTAAGATACTGTAGGCTAAACATAATCAAATGCATAGATTATCATCTGAATAAACCAGGACAGTTCCTGCTTGTTTCTGCATTTTATGGAATATTTCCATTAAAGGAATAGTTCACCCAAAAATGAAAATGCAGTCATTATCTACTCACCCCCATTGAAACATTTTTCGGGTGAAGTATTCCTTTAAGCACATACTTTTCAATATGCCACAGTAGCATCTTGAGAGGCAGACCACAGTGGGAAATTGAAGGACAATGACACAATTCTTTATGGTACAACGAAACACAGTCAGTTTATTAGGTGAGGGGCAAGGGAGGTTGGGACAAAGAGGTTCTTCCCAGACCGGGGAAGTTCAATTTCAGTAGTTTCCTTTCTTCTCCTAGAGACAGAGAGAGAGAGAGAGAGAAGGTTAGTCCACACATCACCAGGACAGCTCCTGACTGGTACTTACCCCCCAGCTGGTCATCTCTATGCTTCCAACGTCTCCCTATGCAGGTACTCTGATTCAATGATGAATCCAGGCTGGAGGCGGTTCTGGAAGGGGCGCTGTCCTGGTCTCTGGCTCCCTCCATTGGTGGCATTGCCGAGAGGGGAAGCTACAATGCATTTCTACATAACAGTGATCTACTGATAAAGTATACATTCTGCCTTTGCATATCAAAAATGAAAATATGAAAAATCCAAACTCTTTTAGAAAGTCTCTCCTTGATATCAACCAGTCCTTCAAGTGTTAAATGGTGATGTAAGGAGGGACCTGCTGCTTTATTTCATTATCATAAATTACTAACATAAATACTTTCTGCAAGACAGAAGAACCATTCAATCTTGTGATTTTGAATAAGCTTGGCCGCTCAAAACTGAATAGGAGATGACTTTCGAAGAATTTGACATTTATCTATATGAGATATGAGATTACTCATCTATAATGAGTAATCTCACCTCTGCTCTGTAACGAGGATCACCCTCAGAAAAAGAACTGACCGCTGTGTGCTACATGCCTGACAAGCACTGGGTCAGTCCTGCTGAATGAGAGCTAAAAGTTCTTGCATTTACTTAATTTTAACATTGTTTAAGGTTTGATGTCTCTCCACCTCTATAATATCTGTACTAATACAATAAAAAATATTTGATTTGACAGTTTAGGCCAGGCCTATCCAATTGGCGGCCCGCGGGCCACATCCGGCCTAGAAGCAACCTCCGAGTGGCCCAGCGAGCTTGAATTATAGGCTATTTTAATAGCAATTTTAATATTTTAATTGTAATATTATTTTATAAAAATTTGGACTCGTTTTCACTCATCATGAATTTATTTCCTCCGTGGCAGAAAAACACGTTATACGAGCCTTCAGAAACTCCTGCAGGTTAAACTGGACTAACGAAACACTTTTGGGGCTGACTGACTCTAAAAGACTCACTATAAACAGACTTTAAGACACTCGCTAGCCTAGCAACATTAGGCTACAAACAACCCATAATGCAACACTCCGTGTAGGAGTTGGTTTTACACCGGTACTTTATCCATTCAAAAAGAATATCTGATGTTGTGAACACGTTTGTCTAGTCCAGTCTGTGCACTGATAGCATTGATAGCTCTTTTTTATTCTGTTTCTGCACTTTGTGATGTGCCTGGGTCCTATGGAAGTCTGTTTCCGCCACCTGTTAAAAAAAAATCTGTCACTTTTCTCTTTTTTTCCATCATGAATTGAAATGTTTTTCTCAATATTATGACTTAGCATCTCATAATTATGAGATATTAAGTCATAATTATGAGATGCTAAGTCATTATTATGAGATGCTAAGTCATTATTATGAGATACTAAGTCATAATTATGAGATGCTAAGTCATTATTATGAGATGCTAAGTCATTATTATGAGATACTATCTCATAATTATGAGATGCCAAGTCATAATTATGAGATACTATCTCATTAGTTTAGATAGATTAGATTAGATTTTATTTCGAACATGTTAAAAAAGTAAAAAATATAAGTGAGAAAACCAAAACAAAAATAACCAATAAAATTAATAATAAAATAAACAACATAAATAAATATTTCATGTCCGAAGAGGAGTAGGAAGAAGTGAATACTTATCAAGTCCTACCCCCTATTTTTATATTTTATCTATAAACTTAATGTTAAACATAAATATTCCAACTTTCCGCCCCAGTGTTCACGATGCACAACTCGATCAAATCAATCAAATCAAACAAAATTAAAACATTCAAAACAAAACAATCAGAATAAAACAAACAAAACGACACAAATCAAAAACAACCTACACATCCTGTACCCTGTCTTACTATGCCAGTTCCCCTCTCCGATCATCCATCCCATATCCATTCAATATGTTATTTTTAAACATTTGTTTAAACTTAATTAAATGTTCTACATGTCTTCATTTCCTCACTACAGTTGTTCCATAAATTAACTCCTTTGACTGTTATACAATGATATTTTGTATTAGTCCTGACTAATTGTTTCTTGAACATATAGGTTCCTCTCAAGTCATGTTGACTTTCTCTCATTTGAAACAACTTTTGGATACTATTAGGTAATAACTGATTTTTAGCTCTGTACATGATTTGAACCGTTTTTAAGTCAACCAAATCTTTAAATTTTAGTGCTTTTAATTTGATAAAGAGTGGGTTTGTTGGTTCTCTTTAAGTGGCTTTGTTTACAATTCTTATGGCTCTTTTTTGAAGGATGAAGATTGGATTAGTGATTGTTTTATATGTATTTCCCCACACTTCCACACAGTAAGTTATATATGGGTCTATAAAGGAACAGTATAAGGTGTATAGTGAAGTTTGATTTAGAAGATCTTTGACTTTATATAATATTGCAATTGACTTTGATTATGAAATGCCAAGTCATAATTATGAGATACTAAGTCATATTTATGAGATACTAAGTCATAATTATGAGATACTAAGTCATAATCATGAGATAGTATCTTATAAATATGACACTCACAGGCCACTTTATTAGGTACGCCTGCTTGTTAACACAAACAGTCAGCTCCTCCAAACAGTGAAATCATGCGGCTGCAAATCAATATATAAAGCATGCAGACATGATGAAGTGGTTTAGTTTTTTGGTTGACCAAACATTAGAATGGGCAAGATGCGTGATCTAAGCAAGTTTGACTGATTGGTGCAATTGTTGGTGCCAGACGTGGTAGTTCAGCATCTCATGCACTACAGTCTCTAGTGTTTACAGAGAATGGTGTGATAAACCAAAAAGATCCAGTGAGCCGCAGTTCTGTGGCCGAAAATAGTTTATTCATTAGAGAGGTCAGAGGGCAGAGGAGAATGGACAGACTGGTTCAAGCTAACAGAAAGGCAACAAATGCTCCAATAACAGTCTTTACAACAATAGAGTGCAGAAGGGCATCTGAACACACAAGTTGTGGCCCTTATGATAAATGGGCTACAGCAACAGATGACCAGCCGCTACTAGATAGGTGTACCTGATAAAGTGGCTGGTGTAGGTCAGAAATATGAGATTTATTATGATTTATTATGAGATAGTAGCTCATAATAATGACTTAGCATCTCATAATTATGAGATAGTATCTCATAAATATGACTTAGCATCTCATAATAATGACTTAGCATCTCATAATTATGACTTAGTATCTCAAAATTATTAGATAGTATCTCATAATTATGACTTAGTATCTCAAAATTATTAGATAGTATCTCATAATTATGACTTAGTATCTCATAATTATGAGATAGTATCTCATAAATATGACTTAGTATCTCATAATTATGAGATAGTATCTCATAACTATGACTTAGCATCTCATAATAATGACTTAGCATCTCATAATTATGACTTAGTATCTCAAAATTATTAGATAGTATCTCATAATTATGACTTAGTATCTCAAAATTATTAGATAGTATCTCATAATTATGACTTAGTATCTCATAATTATGAGATAGTATCTCATAAATATGACTTAGAATCTCATAATAATGACTTAGCATCTCATAATAATGACTAAGCATCTCAATTCATGATGGAAAAAAAGAGAAAAGTGCCAGATTTTTTTTAACAGGTGGCAGAAACGGGCTTCCATACTTGGGTCAGATGTGACCAAAAATATTTTTTTTTATTTCAAAAGTGAAACAATAAACATTGTTTTGTGTGTGTGTGTGTGGGAGAGAGAGGGGAGAGGGAGGGAGGGAGATACTGGTAGAGAGAGATAGAGTGTGTTATTGGTTACTGTTATTGCCACTTGTTATGATTCTGTGCATTGATAGCTCTTTTTTATTCTGTTTCTGCACTTAGTGATGTGCCTGGGTATATGTGACCAAAATTTTTTTTTTTTATTTCAAAAGTGAAACAATAAACATTGCTATTTTTTACTACATTCATTTGCGTTTGTTTAAAATTTGTCATTACCAAAAGCTAAAAAAAGGTTTTAAATAGGCTGCTGAAAATGTCTGGCCCATCTACATTTCCTGGTTTTAAAATCTGGCCCAACTGAATTTGTAATTGAATAGCCCTGGATCTGGGCAGTTTCGACATTTTGCTCTGTGGGATTGTTATGATTCAAAAACGGTCATACAACCAGAAGGACACCATTTTTCACTGCACGCCTCTAGTCCAACCTTTAGACTTTTTAACTCGTCGGGACGAACTAGTCCAAACTAGTAATGCGTCCGGAAAACATAATAATTCATCCAAAAGACTCATTAAGTCACTCCGAATGACTTAGTAACTTGTCCCAATGAGATAAACAGCATTCAGCGCATGCATGTACACTTACATTTGGTTATGTTGAAGTTTGCGTGTCAATTTAGCACATGGATTTCACAATACAAAGTTTTTTCATTAAGAAATATCTTTAAAAAGTGCATTGACCCTTTTAAAGTTTTTATTCAATGTTTTAATCAAATTTAATGCAGGTTAGTATGACATGGCGGCCGCTCACACCAGACCCCGGCCTCAGCCTTGTAGTAGGCTACTCCACTTCTTGGGATAAAGAGCGTGCTTATTTTGCTAGACGGACTGTGTGATGTGAAAATGACACATCTTTTCGATATCTACAATTGCATTTTGACTAGTCAGAATAATAATTCAAGACATCCATAAATACATTTTGACTAGTCAGAATGGTAATTCCAGATACCTCCAAATTAAGATCTGTCTAGTCAAAATTCCTTTCAAGATATCCATAACTTAGATAACCTAAAGGGACTTTTGACTAGTACTAGTACTACAGTTTGAGATATCTCCACTTTAGTTTTGACTAGTCATGTCTTAGTTTCAGATAACAAAAAAAGATAATTTAGATATCTTTAATCATGAGGAATTGAAGATATCCTTGAATTGATTATGACTAGTCAGAGCTAAAGAGAACATATCTTGAATTTGAGTAAGGACTAGGCATAATTTCTATGGAGATATCTGGAATTCACATTTCAGATACATTTCAGTGAAAATTGAATAGTAGATATCTTTAATTGGAGATTCCATACAACTTAATGGCAAAAATAACTTAAATCTTACAAGTCAAATTGTAATAAATTTTGACTAGTCAAAATGTAATTTGAGATATCTTAAATTAGCATTTTAATTAGTCATTAATAGATTACAGATCTCTGTAATGTGAATTCGGTCAAGCTAATAAATATTAAAACGGCTTGCCAGTCCGCACAGGTACACGCGCTGTACAAGCCTGCCTCCCGTACAGCGCTGTCCCCTGTTGTAGTATAATATTTCAGCCGTCAGATGTCATTTGTGACAGATGTCAAAACCTAAATTCAAGATCTCTAGATTGTCCTAAATATAAGACAGATTGCAAAAATGGGTTCATGTTTATTAATAATTTAAAAAAAATAAACAATCTAAACAATTCATGACTTTACAAATAAGTAGGCCTATACGCTGATTACCTCATTGAGCAAAACTTGGTCTATGTACTTAATAATTTTTTGTGAAGAACATATTTAAGACTTGCTGGTTTCTCTTCATATTGGGTAAATGACAGTATTTTGCTTTTAGAGTGGCCAGTCCACTCCCCACCACCAGCCCACCACTATCTCTGGACATGAAAATGTCTGTCTACCCTGAATGATAAGGCATAAGAGCAATCATTTTACGGCTTGTGTTCAATTCACTCTCCAACCAGTAGATTAAGAAAAAACAGTAGAAAGAAAGATTGAACGGAAAAGTACATTCATTTACATTGGAATTGAACCTTTCAGCAAACTGAGATCCCTTGGAGATGAAACATCCAGGGCAAGACAACATATCCATGTTATCTGATGGTTATGTTACAGTGAGTTTGGTCGTGTGTAAAGTGTGAGATCACCACTTTTGTACATTTGTGAGTGAGTGGTAGGCTTATCACACATCTACTCAAAAGGCTTGTAGGTGTTCCCATGTGAATGATTCTGTGCCTTAGCTCTGATACTACACAAGTAATAGATCAACCAGGATTGCAATGTACATATAAACCTTCAGTCATGACATTTTTGATCTTACCTTCTTTCCTATCAGGCAATTAATTTATCTCCAGGCAGGATCCTCACCTACCCATTGGCTAAGATTTTGGGGAGAGGGTAACACATCATAAGTAGCACCTATGATGAATTTTATGCAGTTTGCCTCCATCCCCCATAGCTCTCTCCAGCTGAGTTTCTTCCTCTATACACTCTCCCACAGGCCCTGCTATGCCTGAGACACTGCATTGGCACACCTTGCTGACTCCTCCTGTTGATGTATTTGATCTACAACCATCTTTCTCTTCTCTGATGAAGTTGCCTTACCCCCCCCCCGCCCTTGTTGCACCTGCCCTACAATATCCCTATGTCTTAGTGCTGACTGTGCCTGTTGCACTGCCTCTCTTGGGTTCCATTTCCGCCCTGCTAACACAGGAGGTGCTGCACTCCTGACTATTGGATCCTTAGATTCTGTCAGTGTCAACTCCAATCTCACCTTTGCACATTTAAACTCCTCTGCTAGGCGAGATATAGGTAGTTCCAGAATTCCTTTCCCATACAAAGCTACACTACGCAGACAGCGTGGAACTCCAAGCCATTTCCTGACCAGTCTGTTCAACTTCTCTACCCTTGACAGTGGTATCTCATATACTGTCAGGGGCCACATTAGCTGAGGCAATAGGCCAAACTGCAAACACCACAACTTTAGCTTGCCTGGTAACCTTGATCTCTCTATGTCCTGAATACCTCCAACTAGCTGCTGTCGTATCTCCTGAACCTGGTCCCTATCACTCAGATTTGTATCATACCACCTTCCTAGGCTTTTGACAGGCTTCTCTAGAACTGTTGGTATAGCTTCCTCATCTATGTCTGCTAGCTTCCCCTTAACAATGGATATGCTCCTTGACTTACTCGGTTTAACTTTCATCCTAGCCCAATTCAGGTTATCATTCCATTTATTCAGCAACCTTTTTGTACAAGCAGCTGTAGTCATTACCGTATCGTATCATCCATATATGCCCTAATGGGTGGGAGGCGCAGCCCTCCCTGCTGCCTTTCCCCTCCTTCTACCCACTTTGATGCCCTAATAATTACCTCCATCGCCATAGTGAAAGCTAAGGGGGAAATGGTGCACCCTGCCATAATTTCTGTCTCAAGATGCTGCCAGGCTGTAGTCTGTTGTTGTGAAGATCTGTATATCTTGAAATTATGCTCTTACTAGATTCTTAATGCTATCTGGGACCCTAAAGAAATCAAAAGCCTGCCATAATAGATTATGTGGTACAGATCCAAATGCATTAGCAAGGTCCAAAAATACCGCATGAAGATCTCTCTTCTCTTGCTTAGCTGACTGAATTTGATGCCAAATCATGCTTGTGTGCTCTAAGCACCTGGAAAAAAATGGTATTCCGGCTTTTTGCACGCTTGTGTCAATTAACCTATTCCTTTCCAAGTAATTTAACAGGCTCGTGCCACTACACTAAAGAAGGCAAATAGGCCTAAACTAATTTATATCTGTAGAGTTTTTCTCTTTGGGAATCAGAATCCCTCCTGCTCTACACCATGATCTAGGAATAAATTGCTTTTTCCATGCTAGCTTCATTAGTTTCCATAGGTATCTCAATACATTTGGTGCACTTTTGTATACTCGCTAAGGGACACCATTAGGCCCTGGGGCTGATGAAGCCTTTGCATGCCTTACCACCTTTTCCACCTCGGTCCACTTTGGCGGGCTGTCATCTATTGCCATATAGTCTATTGCCCCAATGGGTGGGATATCTGGGGGCGGCCCTAACTCTCTACCCTTCTCCCTATCTGTATGCACCTTTTGTGCCTTTTGTGCACACCTATTGTTTTATTATATCCCCGAAATGAGTTTCGGGGATATTATGGATTCACCCCACCCGCCGCCGCGTCCACCGGCGCGTCCGCCGCCACAGATCCTTTGTGTGAACGCGATAACTTGAACAGTTTTTATAAGAATCTTTTCAAATTTGGTATGGACATTGACGACCCCTAGAGGAAGAATCTATTGATTTTGATGTGTTTATGATTATTAGAACTATTATTAATTAATTGATTAAATTCATGTCCATGCTATTTGGACCCATATCTCACCAATGGTGCATTATATTGTATTGAAACCATGCACCATGGTCTAGTATGGCTTCAATTAGACCCACAAGAAATATGACCCCCATCGGCCTGATGGTGGCGCTATAATTAAAGGTCAAAAATAAAAAGTTTAAAGGGCAGTATCTCCCACACCGTTTGTCCAATTTACGTGAAACTTGATACACATGTCCACCTAACCATATACAAATCTGCAATAAGGACCCTCAAGGTTCACCTGGAAAATTTTTGAGATATTTTGAATTATTTGAAAAACACATTTGTAACTCCTACACTGTTTGACGATTACCACCAAAATCAGTCAGCAGCATCTATGGTCCAAGCTCTTTAAATTTTGTTTATAGACTGTTGATATCTACTGTAGTTTTGAAGATATTAACTCTTAAAGTTGTGAAGGAGGCGTGGCCTATAAGCTAAATTGTTATAACTTTGTGATAGATGGTCCAATCATCATGAAACTTGGATAACATGTTCACATATAATGAATGAACATGTGTGCAAAGCTATTTAAATCTTGACCAATAGGGGGCGCCACAAAGGCCAGAAAACTGTATCTCCTAAATCCAATTGGTGAAATTGCACGAAATTCGCTACACATGCTCTAGGACCATGTTCTAGTCAAAATCTGAAGTTTGGTTGTCATTAGTGAAAGTGGGCGTGGCCTATGACATTTTGGCTTATAACTCAAACAGAATTTCACCAATCACTATGAAACTTGGAAATCATGTTCCAACCCGTATGTGGAACATGCACACCAATTTCCATACAGATCAGATTTTGCCCAACAGCAGCATTTTGAGTGTACAGCTAAACACAGTAAAGCCAATACAAAGTTGGATATTGACACCTTTTAACTTGCTATTACATTCTTCAGTATCAGAACTTGAAACAGCCTAATATGACAAAACTGACAGTAATCTTAATGTAAACTTCTACGTTTCAGCTCTGGCTGCTGTGCTGGCATGACCCAGCCATCGCCGCTAGTGGCTATATTTAATTAGTTAAATTTATTATTGAGTGTTAAAAAAATAGTTAAGGTACATACCCTTTATTATTGGGGACACAATCGGATTATATCCATTCATTTTGGAGTGTTTAGGAGTAATAATAATATAATTAACTTTAGATTAGCCCAGAAGGAAAAATGTTATTATTTGGCGAAATAAAAATAGTTGGGACATACAACCAATATAATTGGGAAGATTAACCCTAGAGTCTTATTGTGTGATTATTGAATGGCTTTTTATTACATTTATTATATATTACAATGGGGCCTTCGAGGATTGGGGAATTTCGGGGATATACCCTTTTATGTATTTATGTGTGTGTATTAACTTTTCTTTTATATGCACTTTTATCGTAGTATTTCTGTGTTTATTAACATAAACACATTAACACATTAACATCAACATTAGACCCCCATTGGTGATAATGCACTTCAAATATATCTGACTTTGACTTTGTATGACAACCAGGGCAAGATGTCAGAAAAAATGTGATGAAGATGACCCTGGGGCCTACTAGATTGTCATTTTCCCAGGCCCAGGACATTGCCTCAACCTTCCAACTTTTCATTACACCAACCATTGAAACAATCATCCTGGAGATGACCAATATGGAGGGTTCCCACAAGCATGGAGAACACTGGCAGAGGATGGACAAGATAGACCTGCATGCCTATATGAGGCTGCTGATCTTAGCTAGTGTATATACTGTAGGTCCCAAGGCAAGGCTACCTCCAGTCTTTGGGATGCTGAAGGTGGAAGCCAAAAAGATAATAAAAGAACACACTGAATGTATACTGTACACTGAATAAATAGAGTCTCCTGGACTGTGAAGTAGGAAAACACAATTATTCCCCAAGTTGTTGATGAGTGACAGGTTGTTTCTTCATTCAAAATAGATTTTTGGTTTAAAATTAAATGAAGAGGGTATTAGATACTAGGGTGAATGGTGAGGGGGTTCAAAATTACCTGAGGACAAGGGGAGCATACATAATATGAAGATTACCCAAGGATTAAAAGAAAAAGCAGTGAGACTGCTTTATTGGAAACAAAAACAATGCAATTTTATAGTTAGTAGTAGTAGTAGTAGTAGTAGTAGTAGTAGTAGCGTTTATTAGTGCTTCGCAGTCACAGACTGAAATGACACACCAATTTACATACACATAGTATATTAAAACAACAAGGAAATAAAAATACATTTTCAACAATTATAAAGTATTAAAAATATACAATCTACAAAGTAATGTCAACAGGGTAGTCTAGTTCTAGTGCAAATAATCCAACTTCTAGGCTACATGTAAATACATTTGAGAGGAGGAGGAGCACAGTGTCTTTATCACAAAGGAATTTGAGCTTCGCTTCCAGATCATGCTGTGGCTGCAAGGAGAAAGAGCCATGGGATTCCTGCTGTCGATTCTACTTGCTGTGCTTGCCACTATAATTGGAGGGCTGTACCTTCTAGGGGCATTTCGGCAGCGGTGCCCAGGAGAACCCCCTTTGGATAAGGGACTCATCCCCTGGCTGGGCCATGTCTTGGAGTTTCGCAGGGACACAGCAAAGTTCCTAGAGAGGATGAGGCAAAAACATGGGGATATATTCACAGTACAGCTTGGAGGGTTTTACTTCACATTCCTCATGGACCCTCTATCTTTTGGAGCATTTGTTAAGGAGGCTCGAACAAAACTGGACTTCAACAAGTTTGCGAGGCAACTGATAGTCAGAGTCTTTGGTTATGAACGAATGGAGAATGAACATAAGTTTCTCCAGCTGTCCAGTAACAAGCACTTAATGGGGGATGGACTGGTAGTAATGACGCAAGCCATGATGAGTAATTTACAGAACCTAATGCTGCACAACATAGGCTCAGGGGAAGACCAAAAGACCTGGATAGAGGACGGACTGTTTATGTACAGCTACAATATTGTGTTTAGGGCTGGCTACCTAGCGCTGTTTGGCAATGAGACAGCCAAGACATCAGGGAGTGTGGAGAAAGCCAGACAGATAGACAGAGTAGAATCAGAGGCAATATTTTATGAGTTTCGTAAATATGACAAACTCTTCCCTCGACTGGTCTATGGGGTTCTGCCACCTAGAGAAAAGATGGAGGCGGAGAGGCTAAAGAGGCTCTTCTGGAACACTCTGTCAGTTACAAAGATGAAAACCAAGGACAACATCAGTGGCTGGGTGTGGGACATGCAGCAGGTGAGAGAGGAGCATGGGATGAAGGAGTTCATGCAAAACAGGTATATGCTCTTGCTTCTGTGGGCCTCCCAGAACAGCACAGGGCCTGCTGCATTCTGGCTGCTCCTCTACCTCATGAAGCATCCGGAAGCTATGAGGGCTGTCAAGGAGGAGGTAAAGGATGTTCTGAAGCAAACTGGGCAGGAAGTCCGGCGTGGTGGCCCTCTCATCAACCTGACCCGTGACATGCTCCTGAAAACACCAATCTTGGACAGCACTGTAGAAGAGACCCTCCGGCTGACTACTGCACCTGTCCTCACCCGGGCCGTACTTCAGGATATGACCTTCAAGATGGCTGATGGCCGTGAGTATTGTATTCGCGAGGGCGACAGAATGTCACTCTTTCCTTACACTGCTGTTCACATTGACCCGGAAGTCCACCCTGACCCGCTTTCATTCAAATATGACCGCTTTCTTAATCCAGATGGGACCAAGAAAACTGATTTTTACAAAGCAGGGAAGAAGCTGAGGTATTTCAACATGCCCTGGGGTGCTGGGGTCTCCATGTGCCCTGGGCGCTTCTTTGCCACCAATGAGCTGAAGCAGTTTGTTTTCCTCATGTTAATCTACTTTGACTTTGAGCTGAAGAATCCTGATGAGAAGATACCTGATATTGACATCAAACGATGGGGCTTTGGATCTATGCAGCCCACCAGAGACATTGAGTTTAGATACAGACTCAGATTTTGAATCGACCACCACAGAGTGGATGATGTTTTTCTGATAAAATATCAATTATCTGAGATTGATTGTCTCAGTAACTTTTCTCTTGACAGTTTTCTTTATGTTAAAAACATGAGATTGCACAGTTAAGAATCATTTGTGTTTTCACATGAATGTTAATAACCATTATCTCATGTTCATTTTGTTTGACAGTACATTGCAACTTTAAGCCTCAATGGTTATTGCTATTATGTATAATTCCATAGAAGTAGGTGAAGTCATTGTGGTGATTGTTTCATTATAACAAACAAAAAAAACCATGGGAAAGACAAATTAAGGATAATGATATGCTGCTTAGTAAGAAGTCTGGATTTGTATTAGTCTCTGGAAGAGGTAACCACTGTAATTTTAGACGCTATTGTATCCTGAAATGAAATATGATACTGAGGCAAATTATATATTTGAAATGTGTGTCTTGTGGGAGTGGTTGTGTGCCTGTGGGCAAATTCAACTAACATGCTAATTTTGTCATTTTGCTTGAGATCCATTAAAAAGAAAAATTGCGATCCTATTAGTTATTTGACATTCATGCACTGTGGTCATGCTCTCTGTCACATTTACTCTGTGCAACCAAACACAACAGTTTACCTGCAATAAGTGATATCAGACCATATAATCACAATGAGATAAACCAATATCCACACACGCGAGCCAGCTGTGTTGCTGTTTTCACCTCTTTTCAAGCTTGTTGTCAAATTTCACTCTTTTGTTTATTGAAACATCTTCTCAGGACAGAAACTTTTATGATTCGTTCAATCAGGTGACCTATCAAAACAGAGAGGAGAAGGGCCAATTTGAAACGTAAAGCTGGACCGTGACAGGCAGAGCTGGCGTTGTCAAAGACAGAGGTAAGTTAGTTAACACAAATGTTTTTTATTTGTAGGTATTTCATTGATAATTTATTAACTTTACTGTTAAATAGAAAGAGACAAGTGCTCAGGTGCAACAGCTGCTTTATTAACCTTCCTGTTAAATTGAAAGAGACAAGTGCTCAGGTGCAACAGTTGCTGACTATGTAAACAAGTTAGCTGTTAGTAGTGATGTTACGTCTGACCCCGAAGCTCCGAGACATGCGCCGTACTCGCTAGGCAATTGTATCTAAACCATTGTGCCGAGGCTTGCTTTGGGGCGGAAAAAATCACGTGACTTATGACGTATGAAGCAAACACTGCTTCGTTCAGTACCTGAATCACATGACTGGTTTGGTTTGACAGGTTGGCGCATTCAAAACTTTGGCGGGATCGCGCGGGATTCCCTATTTAAAGACCAGACATGATGCATTTGTCGTGGGTTGTAGTAGTAGGTGTTTTGGAGTGTCGTCGTAGTAAACAGGATTGGATTGCGTATTTTCAAGTGTGATGGAGCCATCAAGAAAGAGGTCCCCAGTGTGGGAACATTTTGAATTGATGCCCCCGAATAAGGTAATTACAACATAAGCAAACATTTATTGTCCTTGATGTGTAGGCCTACAGTAAAATGCACAATATTAATGAAAGGGTAAAATAACATAATGCATTCAAATGATCACTGACTTTGCTAACTGATGGTTTTACAGGTCCAGTGCTTGCTGTGTCCTCAGCAGCTGGCTTATAACAACAATACCTCTTCAATGCTGAGGCATTACAGGGCGAAGCATGAGAGGTCTCAGTCAGAGAACAGGCCGGTTAATGCCAACAGCCAAGGTAGGCCTACATGACTTTATCATGTTTACAACTGTCATACTAAGGAAACAGTGAATATTACACTAATCAATTATGTTTAATGAAATCCACAGTAGTAATGCCAAAGGATTAGTATTTATGTAACTTTGTTGTATATTGCCCTGTGTTACTCTTACTACATTTCAATAACACTTAATATTTCTTTTAAATCAAACCTAATGAATTATATTCTATGCATTACCTTTTTTAGGCAACAGAAAGCAAGAACTTGATGAAGCTCTTGTCAACTTCATAGTAAAAGATTCTCAGCCTTTCTCCGTTGTGGATGATGTTGGATTTAGAGAGCTTGTGGCAAAGCTGGACCCCACATACTCTATTCCAACAAGGCAGGCTCTCAAGGCCATGGTGGATAAGGAGTATGTGGTGCAGAAGGAGAAGGCCAAGGCTGAGATGCAGGGGGTTGAGGCTGTGAGCCTCACGGCAGATATGTGGACCTCAATAAATATGGATGCTATTTTATATGCTATTAATAAATTGTTCATTACACATTATGCAACCCAAGATATGTGAAGATGAATGAAGAATAACTACTGAGTGTTCATTTCTGGTGAGGTTGTTATTCCATATTTTTCAGGTGTTAACCTGTGGAAACTGCTGGACAACGATGCCAACGAGGCCAGAAAAGCAAAAAATGCCACCTCGGATGCAACAGTGGAAGTGCAACGCTACCTGACTGATCCTCCTCTACAAAGAGCAGAGGACCCACTGACCTACTGGTCCAATCATAAAAGTGTATACCCTAATTTGTATCACCTTGCAAGACAGTTTCTGTGTACCCCAGCCTCATCTGTGCCCTGTGAACGGGTTTTCTCAAAGGCTGGGGAAATTGTGAGCAAAAAAAGAAACCGTTTGAGTCCTCATACTGTTGAGAAAATACTGTTTCTCAATAAAAATCTGTGAGCATTATCCCCATTCTCCCACATTGTCATGAGTTACACAAGCACACCCTCTGCCCTGTTTCCCAAGCACACCCTCTTCCCTGTCACCCAAGCACACCTATGTACCCCAAAACCTAAGTACATACTTTGCCCGAATACTTATACATAACCTTTATTTGTAGAGCACATTTCATAAACGTTATAGCAGCATAAAATGCTTCATAACAAAAATAGAAATATACATATAGAATCAGACGTGCCAAATAACATACATTGTCTTCAACATTAATGCAGTCAAACAAATGAAATGTGCATGGCGCATCACATCCAAAACAATCCCAGAACCAATAACGGAGCATCTGCGTCTTGGTTGCACTACATTTATTTGACCAGCAGATGTCACACACGCGCGCTGTGTTATTTGAAGCTTCGAGTAGTGAACCCATTTTCGACACAATTGGCTGTAAAGCCTCAAAGCTTCAGAAAGCCTCGTTTGGCCATCACTAGCTGTTAGCTAGTAGTTATGTTAGCTGGTATGGTCACGGCATATATGCTAGCTATTGTTAGCTGGCTACATAGAATAGTTCGTTTTATTTATTTAATAGGCAGAAATAAACACCTTCACCTTGCTTCACCTTCACCTTCAACTGCGACTTTCTTGACTTGCAAAATTATCTTTTAAATTGACAAAACATCATATGTGTAAGTCATGGCACAATTCAAACGGGATCAAACAATTATTTGTCTCTCGCCGTTGACTACCGTACATATTTTTTCCGAAATAAGGTCCCATGGGGGACAGCGGAAGGGGAGGGACTTAGGCTCTCTATAAGACTCATGCTTGTTTTGGGGGCAGATGTACTCATGTCTGTTCTGGGGGCAGATTTATTTACAGTAGGCTATAAGACTCATGCTTGTTTTGGGGGCAGATGTACTCATGTCTGTTCTGGGGGCAGTTTTATTTACAGTAGACTATAAGAGTCATGCTTGTTCTCGGGGCAGATTTATTTACAGTGGGCTATAAGACTCATGCTTGTTCTGGGGGCAGATTTACAGTAGGCTATAAGACTCATGCTTGTTCTGGGGGCAGATTTACAGTAGGCTGTAAGACTCATGCTTGTTCTGGGGGCAGATTTACAGTAGGCTGTAAGACTCATGCTTGTTCTGGGGGCAGATTTACAGTAGGCTGTAAGACTCATGCTTGTTCTGGGGACAGATTTACAGTAGGCTGTAAGACTCATGCTTGTTCTGGGGACAGATTTACAGTAGGCTGTAAGACTCATGCTTGTTCTGGGGGCAGATTTACAGTAGGCTATAAGGCTCATGGTTGTTCTGGGATGGATGTATTCTGTGTCCTGTTCCCAGGGCAGAATTAAACTAGTTCTGAGGGCAGAGAATAATTTTTGCTTTTCTGTTTAGTCTTTAGTCTTGTCCTATCTGCCCTGGGAACAGAAGCCCCCAGAACAAGCATGAGTCTTATAGATACTTTATAATCTTTATAACTTTATGTTTCAAATTGGCCTGCCTCCTTTCTGTTTTGATTGGTTTCCTGATTGAACCAATCACAACAGTTTCTGCCCCGAGAACATGTTTCAATAAGCAAAAGACCTATCTGCGCAAATTCAGGTCAGGCAGTCAGTCAGTCAGTCTGGATGCTGAGCTGCTGCACTTCGTCAGATGGCCTCTAGAGGGTGTCCTTGACTGTGAGATGCAGTGTTTCCCATACAGAGGCACAAAATCAAGTTTGTCAGTGTATAGAAATTGATCTAAATCAATCTCTGATGTGCGCATCACGTAATGTTTGTCATGTGGAGATAACATCATAGCAAAAAAATAAAAATGTGAAAAATACATCATAGCAAATGAAGTGCCAAAATCTTAGAATAAGTAAGACCACCCTAATAAAAAAACAAGGGGTACCATAAATAGGCTTAGCCATTAGCCACACTCTCTGCCCTTAATTTACAGACATTTACGTCTTCTGCTTCCCTACAAACTTTAATGTCAGGTAACGTTATTACCTGTGGTATTTAAGTTACGTTAGCCGTGGCGACACTGATCTGCTGTGTCTGTATGTCTCCATTCATTTCAATTAATTTTCAATAAAAGCTGTCTGTTGTCCGGACAGGACTGATGATGCGTCCGTCTCTGTCAGATTTCCATCTGTTTTGACCATAGACTGTAAAAAACATGGTTTTGACGGACAGAAAGCGTAACCCAGTTGAACTTTTTCTGGACAGGGGATTTGTCACCATCTGTTGGCCAATCAGAGGCATTCCTATGTTTGTCCTGGAAAAAATAGTGCCAATCACAGACACAACGGCACAACAAAAACAAAGATAAAACGGAGAAAGCCTGGTATAATGTTGGGAAGACTGAAGGTTTTCCAGGTGAGTTTCTTATTTAATTTATAGTATACCACTGTATAGTCTGTTTCTTCTTTTTCTTTTTTTTCTATTAAGTAGCACCGTTATGAGCAAAGCTGTATTCCTGCCTCTCCCACCATGTTGACGCTCCAAAACAGCCCAATGGACAGAAATCTATCCGTCAATAATTATTTTCCGTCGGATCAGCGTGGCCGCAGCTATTGTAATTCAACACACGTGCCGTGGGCCTGTACAGGATCTGTACTTGTTTGAACAGTATGTGCTTGTTTAAGTGGGGAGAAGTTGTTTCTTCCATCCCACAAGCATAGAGGGGCTTTTGAGACCTGGTCAGCAAATTGAGATCAGTTTGATCACTCAGAGAATAATATGACTTTGAATTGTCACCCACAAGATTTACCAGAAGTGACAGTGGTTTAGAAACAGTTAATCACAATTTTTCAGTGCCCTCTACTGGATGTTATAGCTTTTTGGGAAACAACAGTGTAAAAATCAATGGTTGCAATATGATGCTTTGTTGAAACTGTGACCACACTGCTGGCTTTGTTTACACAAGGATTACTGAATATACATTTTTCAGTCAAATGTTGTGAACTTTTTATACGAGGACTGAGTATTCTCAGGGCGTAGAATATATGTGTTTTTATTTTTTCACTCTATCAAGCACATATTGTAGCTGTACACAATGCAAGCTCTCTGGGCCTACTTAATTATATATGGGCACCTATTAATTTCTTATTTCCAATAATAATGCATACAACCTAAAATATCTGCTTAAATTGTGGCTCAAAATTTCATGTTCTGACTGTACATTCACACAGTCTGTGTCATACTAGGCTACAGGTGGATCCAACTACAGAATTCCTTGTCTTGTGATTAGCGAGGACAAACATGAACTGTTGTGGGAAGGTCTGACAATGAACTTGTAAAGCTGGCATATAAACCTATTTGCATCTCCAAAACTCACAATCGTTCACATAGTCACTACTACATTTGTAACAATACATTTATACACATGCAGAAAACTTTGCTCACCTGAAAATTATGAAAACATACCTCAGCATATCGTTACTGTACACAATGCAAGCCCTCTAAGTGTATTAAATGATTCACATCCTCTCCTGTACATTGAGAAACTGAAGAAATTAGATGATGATAATACTAATAACAACAACAATAATAACAACAACAACAATAATAATAATTTTCTGGGTGTATCTAGGGTATCTGTGAAAGACCTTTTTTTAAAAAAAGAAAGGCGTTTAACACAAAATATACCTCCTAAGCCACTGCATTAGGCTGCTATAAAACCATCCACCACTGGATGGGGACGTTTCTTTCTGCATCATTGCCTCACTCACAGTTGCTTAAGGTTTATAACTTTTACCATTCAGTTCTCAGGGCCATCAAACAAAGTGAAACTATATTTGAATGGTTGGATTGGCACAGACTACATCTTGGTGTAAGCTTTGTTGAGAACTGATTGGATATAGATATGCAAGTAAACCTGTTTTTATCATCGGAGGAATTTAAGAGTGGTATGGACTGAAGTGTGAATACCACACTACAAAATGGAAATGAATGTAAAATGGACATAATAGCCTAATGAATAAGTAGAAATCAGCCTCCCTTTAGCTCACCTTGCCAGTTAAGGATGTCTATTATCTCCTTGATCATGTTTTCATGATGACACCCAATAATTTCTTACATTTAGCATATAAATCTATGCCTACTCCTCTCTATAACTCATCTGCAAGTTAGACACATTTTTAGTGCATTCATTTTCAGAAAGCCTTCTCCACAGCACAGATATACAAATACAATTGAAGGGTGGGTGATGGTTTCTGTATTGCACTCCCTCCTCTCTTTTTCTGTATTACTGTGCACGACAGTCAGGCCCTGGCCCAGGAACAGAGGGAACTAACTGCCCATAATTGCATGAAGGAAGTGCCACAGTCTCTTCAGAGCTGTTTCTGGTGTCCAGTCTCTAATAGGTTGAATGCAGAAACCCTCACAGGAAGTTGCCGGTGGCTATTGTGAAGATACCAGATATTTAGTCTGTATTTAGTCTGTACTTCTGCATGTAATTGTATAGCTATCACATGAACACAATTACACAATCACAATCAGTGTTTTTATTTCTACTCCTTCTGTAATTTGTACATAACAATAAACACACAAATAAACAAAAACAATTAAAAACAATGTATTATTATTGTTAGTAGTAGTAGGAGTATTAATTGTTGCCATGCTTGCTCCCTAACCTTCATATTTGCCGAAGTGTTGGTTAACTAACAATCACTAAATGTAGTTTATTGCAGTCATTAAAAATACATTAGATAAATTCAATGAATCAGAATGGAATTACTACTTTCACTTTTAGAGCTCATAATAATAGAACACCATCCCAACACACACACACACACACACACACACACACACACACACACACACACACACAGAGAGAGACAGACCATGGTTCCCCCGAGCTGGCCGGATCGAGCACGTTGCGGAAACGTGCCACGAGCCAACCGGTTACATCACACCAGAGATTACATAGGCGAGGAGAGAAGTTTCACTACTATTCCGTCTTCGCTCAAATATTGTAAAGTCACAGTGAGACGACACAGAGCGTCTTGCTTCCGTAATTTGATGCCTGTCCTGTTCAAACAGGGAAAGAAAGGCAGTTTTATTTGATGGGAAGGGCGGAGGTGCGTGAGTCACCAAAGGTAGCCTACCTACGTTTTGTAATGGGATTTTGATTTAAAAAAAAATACAAGAAAATAAAAATTGTTGTAGACTAAATTTTTTTGGCATTGATCGTTAAATCTGTGTATATTATAACAAGGAAAATGAGCTAACAATGTGAAAAAGTATTTTTTTATTTCTTACTGGGCTGGTGGTAATTGTGTCTCACATTCGTTCAGTATAATGTAGCCAATATCTACCTCCTTCTAAAAACTAGGCTACCAACCCATAGTTACTACAGTAGGCCTAAATTGCACAAGGTTTTTATGAGGAGATATTCACAGTCAGGTGATTTTGTAATTTCTCTTTCAAATAGTGTACTTCCCCCAGTTTGACTGCGGTGTGTTTTACAGTCTACACAGAGACATTACATATGGTTTTATCTTTAAATGTCATGTATTATTTCTTCCTGCTTAAACGATGAATTTTTTTTTTTGTAGAATTGGAACTGAATTGGAATTCAGTAAGAAGGTGAAAATTGAATCCAACGCCAAAACACGAGTTTCTAAAGAAGCATTTACGACATGACAGCTGACACGAACGGTATTTTCAAGAGGGGTTTCATATTTACCACGTTTCCCGTAGGACCTGAACGCAGCACAGCACCGACAGATTGCTGACGTCAAAACGTGCGTGTACAGAAGTTACATCACACGAGATAGCGGAGCCGGCGAGTTACTTCCTTAACAGATACTGCGTGCGAAGCACACAAGGCTCGTAAAACCACGCCGGATAATTTCTCCTGAAGCAATTAAAAAAAAGCCTCGTAGTCTTTAAAAAGGTAAGAACCGTCTCCACCCATACTTAGCCTGCTGTTTTTTTTTATCTGCTGGTTAAGCTGCTGTAAAAAATAATCTCTCTGTCTCGGTTCTTATTCCTATTGTTTGACCTTCGATTAAAATGTAAGCCAATTCAGAAAGATAGTCGGTAATATAACTCAGCATTGCACAATGATCATTGTATTTTACGTTTTGTAGGCGAGATAAGGGTCGTCTAGGCCTATATACGGCAGCCTCCTCCTCTGCCCTTGATATGTAACCTCTGGTCAGTCCATGTAACATTGTATAAATTGGGAATCTAACTTGGGATAACACATTAAACTGTGTTCAGTAGGGTTTAGTATAGGGCAAGCCCATAATTTGAGTTTTGGTGCCTGAGTTTACAGTAGGGTCTTTACAGATACAGTTGGAGAGTCCCACCCACCGTGGATGAGCTAGCATAGCAGGCTATATTTTGAAAGTTGCGTCCTACAAATATACACGAATATTTTTTTTCTTTTATTTCAGTCAAGATGTCTGATTATGATGAGAATGAGTCCAAGTTCCTGCGAAAAGCAAAGGAAAATCCATTTGTTCCAATCGGTGAGTACATCCTGTGCCCTGATGGTTAACGTTACATCATCATAAGAAAAAAGAAAAGTAGCCTAAAATATAGTTAGGCTACGCTAAATTTTCATTTAAAGTGATATCACAACTGTTTTTATCACAAAATTAATATACTGTTAAAGTGTATCCTGTTGCTTGTTCTGTTTTGTTCTGATTATTAGATTCTGAACAAACTTGTTTTTAGTTTTTATGTTTACTTGAATCTGTCTGTCTCTTTGCTCCTTCAAGGAATGGCTGGATTCTTTGCCATCGTGGGCTACAGACTAATGAAAATGAAAAGTCGTGGAGATACAAAGATGTCCGTGCACCTGATCCACATGCGTGTAGCCGCCCAGGGCTTTGTGGTGGGAGCTATGACTGTTGGTACGTACAGTGTCACAGGCCACTTTGGATCAGAGCTGCATGGTTTCAAATTGTGCCTAATTATTACATTGCTATTGATTACTGAGAAACTAGAGAAGAGTGCTTTTTTTTTGACAAGTCATACTTTATTCTTGGTTAAGATTATTGTGAGTGCTTTTTTTTTTTTTACTAACACAGTTATTACTGAAGCTTATAGATTTGGATTTGGCCAGTGTTGTTCATTATTTTAGTCAGCCATATTCATAACTCTAAAGGCTCAATTTAAACTCAGAGCTAAAGTGGGGTTTTTTTTGTGTGTTGTTTTGTTTTTCAGTTTTACATAGTGGGTGTTCATGGTAAAATCTCTACGATGGTCTTCATGTAACTTTAACTTCCTCTGTTTTGTTTTTAGGTGTCCTATATTCGATGTACAGAGATTACGTTGTGAAGCCCAGAGAAGCCCAGAAGGAACTGGAACACAAATGAACATGGACTTTCTTTTTCTAATACTCCACATCCCTTAATATTACCTCATATTAAGGTGTTGTAGACCATTTATTTTTACAGATGTGTCATATTTTTTGTATGCACACATCCCTTCAACAGTTCACCTCTACTGTAAATAGTTCTAAGTTATTGATTACAGAGGAAGTAGTTTTGCTTGCCGGTCCTCCGCTTCATTCGAACCCAACTTTTGTTTTATTTGAAGCCAGGTTATCCTCGAAGTTTTATACCAGAGGGTAAATGCTAGCACTTCTGTATTTAGAAGGAAGTGCGATAATTTGAACTGTTTGAGGACTATATTAACACTGCGTGTGTGTGTGTGAGTGCGTGTGTGTGTGTGTGTGTGTGAGAGAGAGAGAAGAATTGCTGACTTGTGAGATGTGTGTGGGGACAGTTGACATTCTTGACAAACTTTGGTTGCCTCTTATTTTGAATGGTGTGCAAGTGGAATGTCAAAACCAGAAAATCTAATAATTTGAGTATGACAGGCTAAGTATAGATTTAAAAATTACCACTATTGCAGGTAGCTTGAACATTTTGTTTGTCTGTTTTTTCCCCCTTTGTTAGATTAACTGCAATATTTTTTAATATACTAATAGGGATTTTTGCCAAATGAAAATACTTGCACCTTAGCCTACTTTTTTGAAATAGGCATCTGTATCTGTATTAAGAGCGTCTCATGGAAGACTTAGACTACACCTGGCCATCTTTCTAGGCCTGACTGCCCTCATATTACCAAAACAAAATGGTGTTTGAGTAGATTCAGTTTCAGATTATCCCACCAATCAAGTATTTAAAACCATCATTCAGGAATTGGAAAAGGGAAATTTCTAATCATACTTCTTGATAATGTAACAACACCATAAAGGTCCCTTGCAGAATTCAAATGGGTGATTTTCATCCAGGAGCCTTTATACGTACGGCATTTTTATTAAACTGTGATATTAGACGGGTCCAATGTTTCATTACAGCAGCCTCACAAGTCTTCATGAGATGTACTGTATGAGCTAAACCAACTGAGGTACAGCTACTGACGGCATGGTTGCCTATGGAAACCTATCATATCATCATAGATAGCCTACTTTGTGATTTGCTTAAATAGACGCCTTGTTAAGTTATTCACAAAATACAGTGTTGAATGTCGGTGTGCACAAAATTATAAAAATTTTATTCTGACACTTGTGTTTCCGTTTTTTGTCTGAAAATAAAGATGACCAGGCAAATATTTGTGAAATTCTATTTAAATGAATTGTTAAATAGATAAATAAATGTTTACATTTTCCCAAAACCTCTTCAGGTCCCTGTATTGTCACGGAGTAGGTTGTTACTCATGCAAACTGAATGTGTCTGACTGGAACTCCTTCAGTATTATGCAACTGCAGTTATAAAGTTATAGTGTGCACTAAACAAAAACTGAAGAGGAAAGCATAGAGGTCACTTTTCACTGTAATTACCCCAGTTTGAGTGTGTATAAGAATGACTATTCTGATCATAGCTCTCACATGGTACAAGTAGTAGGCCAAATCTAGGCTGTAAAAACCTTCTCATATGGGAGTCCCTGGCCTGGGACAAAGTCTTTTCTAATGGGGGTTGTTCGTGGCCTTATGTGAGTCTATCTGGGGATCTGTGACATTCATGTGTTATGTTAGATATTAGACAACTCAACAGAAAGGCTTGACTTCTCCATAGGGAATTTGCTATGAAAGCCTGTATTGAATGAAACATGACGAGTTCAATTTCCACACGAAACAATCCTCCCATATTGATTGTAATTCCTTGCGGCCTGCAAAACACTGAAAGTTTTTATTTTTATTTTATTTTTTTATTATTATTTTATATTTTATATTTATTATTTATTATTATGTTTTCAGGTTGTGGTTTCTAACCATGGCGGGTCAAACGCGACTGTTATGAAGTTATTCGTAGTATTCAGTGGTAAATGAGGATTTTCTGAGGAATTAATGAACGCAGCCATTCACTGTCCGTCTCCATTGCTACATTCTAGCTCTCGCCCAGGACTCGCACTATCCCGCGAGATCTCCACCTGTTGTGTCTTATGGAGTGCCGTTGCTGTGGTTACGGTAGTGCTCGAGATGATGAGGAAGTACAGTTTATTTACCTGCGGCCTCTTATTTGTTGACCAAGACGCTGCTTGACTAAATGATAGGTGAGTTATTTTTCTACTAAACGTCTTTACAACCAGCTGGTAGGCCAAGGTTTATCTTAAAATTAAGGCTAAACTTATTCTACTACACTGAGCCAAGTTCAAGCAGCTTACGTTAGCTAATTGATAACGCCTAAAACAGACACTGATATTATTATAAACAATTATTATCTCGTGTATTACCGAAATATTGCTCACATATGCCTCTAATAAGACTGGAGTGGACAGTCTGTTTAGGGTCATTCACTAATGATTCTGGTCACCAATGATAACATGAACAACAAAACTCAGAGCCCACTCAAATGTCATTTTGACAGTGTAGCCTAACTGGGAATTTCTGTCTTTGTAAATCGCTGTCTGATGAAAACCTTGTATCTCCAAAATGTCAACTTTACAGGAACTAAAAAAAAACGCCCTTGGTTTTAGCTTGATGGCATATCGCATTTTTCGACATTATCCAATAGATATAAGCCCAACAGGTCTGAGAATTTTCTCAACCCATAGAGGTCCATATAATCTTTCAGTTGACGTTAAAACATGAAAATCACCAAAATTGGAGTTACAAGGTTTTCACAGGACAACAGCAAGTATGCATGTATGTGTTTCTGCAGAGGGGTCAGAATGTGGGGTCGGCCATCTGTGGCACCCAGCATCCGGTAGGAGCTCAGTGTCTTGCTTGCTGACACTTTGACAGGGATGGACACACACTAGCTGCTGCCGGGAGGCCTTACTGTCATACAGCGTAGTCTCCAAACATCATTTTCCACTTTTAGAACTTGCTTATTTTCTCAAGGCCTTATGAACGCTATGTTATAAATTGTAGATCATGGAGGATGATGATGGACTGAATGACCGCTTAAGGCTTCAGTTCCAAGCTCTGCAGAAACAGCAGGAGAAGTTTCTTCAAAGGAAACTAGACAGGAGAAAGGAGACGAAACCAGGGAAACTTAATGCCAGCGTGACTCAGGACTTGCTTGAAACCCAGGATGACTTGAATCTATCTGAGCAAGGCACTTCTCATGCAGATAATCTGAAGGAGAGGTGAGTTTTACAAGTGTTCAATTAGTGGCTCATGCATTCACAACAGTAGCTTTTCTCAGTGATGCCCGGAATTACTTAATGACACTTAGAGCACACATTAGCATTCTTTGTGGCAAATCTCTATCATCTACATGAATAGTGAATCAAGGGAATATCTTTTTTTCACAGTAGCAATTACTCACAATAATGCATTCTGATCTCTTGGATGGCATGGATGAGAACCCTTTTAAAAATCAATCTCCTGTTCTCAAATTGTAATTAATTATGCTGCAGTCTGTTTAATTTGAATTGCTTCTCTATAGACTGCTGCAGAATGAGAATCATCAGTTGCTAGAACAAGTGAGAGAACTAAGGGATGAAAATGGCCGTCTCTTCAAACTCCTGAGTGAAAAAGATTTTGAAATTAAACACCTGAAGAAGAAAAGAGAGGAAGAAAGACTGGCCTTAGCAGGTATAATGCAACAAGTGCCACTTATTTTGCACGATGGTGATGTTCTAGATGCCTTCACAGCTTCTTCATGGCACATCCATGTTGTTTAGGCACATCGGGCTTGGCAGGAGACGCAGCAGCCACCAAGATTGTTGAGCTGTCCAAGAAGAACAGAGAGTTAACTGCTGAAATTGAACGAGAAAAGATTAAGTCCAAGCAAAACAGCAACAGAATCAAAGAGCTTGAAAAAGAGGTAACCACTTTGCGCGTTAGTTTAATCTCTTTGGGAGATGGATACTCATCATTCAACACACAATTGAAACATATCATGCTGAATTATAAAATTAATGATTTAATAATTCTAAAAGTCAGAGTGAAATTTAATTGCTAGATGTTTTAGACCAAATGTCCCTAAGCAATGATATATTGTTGTAATATGTACTTTGCAGACTGATGAAAGACTGTCTAAACAAGTGATTAAATGAATGAATGATTGTAATCTCATGCTCCTCTGTACAGCTGCAGGCTGCTTCATTACTCTCTCCACCCGGGCAAAAGACTGACACAAAGGCACAAGATAAGAGGCCATCTGAAGACTGTGAGGTAATTGTTATTGTGAGAACTGATCAAAAGGACATTTTGATGTTATCCTGCTCATTTTAATGACGATAAATCAATCAGAATCATATATAATATGTTTTCACTCACAGGACAGTCCAGCGGTGAAATCTCTGCAGGAAAAATTAGCTGCTGCCCAGTTCAAAATGACAGAATATCGCAACCAGATTCAAGCCGTCAAACAGGAGTTGAAAGTCGCTCAGAAGGTCGTAGCATGACTTTATATTTCCAGTCTAAATGGTTGAGAAGAACACATCAATTATTGATACGATTATAATTAATCAATGACTTCTGTATTATAAAATATTGATTGCTACGTTATAAAAAAGGCTGCTCTCTCTGCAGGTATTGATCAGTGAGGTTGGAGAGGAGGTCAACCTGCAGCAATTACTAAGCTGCCCAGGGGGCTTCAGGGGTCGTTCTCAGCAGATCCTGGCTCTGCAGACAAGGGTGAGCTGAATGAAAACACTAAAGAAAATGATAACTATCTGCTAACTGACATATCACTCACTGCCCTTTATAGATCATTTGCAAAGCATGTAATCATACAAATAGTAATACACTTTTTATATAGCACTTTTCAAACCAGTTACAAAGAGCTTTACAGAGTCAATACAGTGCTTTGCAGAATCAGTAAAAGAGAGGACAAATGATAGCAGAAATAAAAAAAGAACACACAAAAAGCAATTAAACGCCTGAATAGGGGAGAGCCCTCTTGATTCAAGAATAAAACAAGAGGAACAAAACGGGACATTATGCAATATCCTGTTCAGTACATTTTGAGGAATGCTTTAAAAGATGATACAGATTTGGCAAGCCTCACTCTCTCGGGAAGGGTGTTCCAAAGCCTAGGAGCCTAAACGGCGGCACTTTTAGTAATGTAATCTTCGAACCAAGAAAGGTTTTACCGAATGTGTGCTCATAGGAAAATGTGGCCTTTCCGATCCGTTTGAGCCCAGATACGGGACCTGGAGCAGCAGCTGAACCAGTCGGCTCAGCGGAGACAGCCAAGTGTCCTGAGTGTGGAGGAGGAGTTCCTGGGGGTCCGGGTTCTTCAGAAAACCCCCCCTCAAGACAGGAACCTCGGCTACATCCGCACCATCGAGAGGGAGAAGAGGGAGGCATTTGAGGTACGAGCCAGATGTTTTCCATTCATTGTGACAGGAATTTAATCACTGAAATATGAATGTGGTCCTGTACTGTACTAAAGCCATCTCTCTCAATTTGCCATGACTGGACAGAGGATCTCAGCGGACTATGAGGCGCTGCTGAAAGACCATGAGGATGTGAAGAAGAAGCTGGAAGGCTCCAAGGCCAGGAACAAATCTCTGACCGCTGAGATCAAAACCCTGAAGGTCCAGATCTCCACCCTCCTGGATAAGGGCAAACATGATGATGAGCTTGTGGATGCCCTACTGGTAAGGAATTAGATACGGGAAAATCATCTATGATTACATTGAACCTTGGTGAACTATTACATGGATACACACATAGTGCAAATGAGTTTTACAGTAGGTACGGTGAGCATTATAACATACAGCATGCTTGATTACATATGTTTAATATTGTAGCTCTGGTAATGAGATAAACATGGTTGAGTGAGTAATGTGATTAAAAGCTCATCTGCCTCCTTGAGAGGCATGAAGCACTAGAACAATTTATACTTTACTTTACTTACACTACCAGTCAAAAGTTTGGACACACCACATTTTTCTTTATTTTTTACTATTTTCCACATTTTAGAATCATAGTAAAGACATCAAAACTATGAAATAACACAAATAGAATTATGCAGTGACCAAAAAAGTGTAACTATCTTATATTTTAGATTCTTTAAAGTAGCCACCCTTTGCCTTGATGGAAAGGAAAAGGGATTTGGAAAGAAATTCATACATAGGCATCAACTTCTCTATTTATATTTGTCTAAAAAACAAATTTCAAGCATATTTAAGCATAAGCCCTTAGATCAAAATGGCTTTAAGAGAATGAAAAACATAGTATATTCAATCAGGTGTGAAACTTTTGACTGGTAGTGTATATACTATACAATTCAGTTCTTGCAGACCAAATATCAGTGATATTGCATCATGTTTATGAGTGAAAATAAACCACAGAAACAAGGGTCCTGCATCTCGTCTACCTCTGGCAGAAGCAGCAGACCCAGCTGCAGGAGGTGCTGCGCCGGCTCAGCCAGCAGCAAGATGTGCAGGAGCCCCAGCAGAACCTGGGACAGCAGCTGAGCAGCGAGCCCTCCAGACACAGCGCTCTCATCCAGAAGCTGAAGCAGATGGTTTCTGAGAAGGAGGCCAAGGTGAAAGAACTAGAGAAGGAAATCCAGCAGCTCTCCTTCAAGGTAAACAAACCTTAAGTGGGAGTGACATCTAAGAACACATCAGTCAGGATGACGTTGCGCTGCGCTTCTTAGCCAGCAGCATGAAATTTGAGTTGAAAAGTTGTTTGCGCAGTGATTCAGACATTCATTCAGATCCAGTGTGTGTGTAAATGTGTGTGTACAACTGTTGCAGAGAGAGGATGGGGGCAGTCAGTCCAGCATCAAGACAACAATTTGCAGTTCAGGATATTCCCCAGAAGAGGGAGACAGTAACAAGAGAATATCCTCTGCACGGTATGTGTGCTAGTAGTGATCATGTTAGATCATCACTGGAATATGAATATTGTTAGTTTGCTCTAATGGAATTGGTCATTGAGAGACATTAAAGACTGTTGAGCTTGTATTTGTCTGTGTAACTCTCCTATCTTAAACTAATCCCCTATGCTGTGAAAAAGAGTGGGTTCTTAGATATCTTGTCTGGCAAAATAAGGGTTAATAATTTACTCTGTCCAATGGGAGATTTGCTGTTATCAGGTTATTGATTTTGTTTAATGCCTCACAGCTTTGTTTGTGTATTCTGCTGGGCATTTCTGCTCAAATGACTCTGTTTGTCTTCCTTTCTTCCAGTTCTGTTTCGAAACTTGGCCATAAACTGGTGGTGTCTGCTGTAGGAGGTAGTGTAGAGTTCAGGTAAATTTACATGCAGTTCCTGTACTTGGGATTTACATTGTTATGCAGTGAATCATATACCACTGTGTTGTGAATTGTCAGCTACAATTTTAATGTTTTTTTTCTTCCTTTCTCAGAGGTTCAGGGCCTTCGAAATGTTCACGTTGTTCAGCTGAGGTGAAAATGCTGATGACCCAGTGTGCTGAGTATAAAACCCTCTATCAGGCTGCAAGCGTGGAGAAAGACAGACTCCTAGAGCTAGTCAACATCCTGCAGACAAAGTAATATATAATAATTCCATCTCTACAACATTCTTTGCATGACGAACACATTTTGTTGGCCAGTGTATTGCTCTCCATCTTCTACTACCTGTGTAGGTGTATAACATTCTAGTGATTATAATGACATTGTATGTGCTTCTTTCATGGCCAACACTTGCAAGGGGACTATTTTGTTATTGGTTTCTGTTTACATTGGCCCTTGGTTTTTGTTTTCTTCCTTTTTTTATGAATAGAAATCACTCAGTCAATAACATCATGACTGAGGGATGCACTGAAACCAACAATAGTGCAGAGTATTTGACTGAATTAAGGTAAACCAGTATCAGAGATTTTTTTCAGTGCTAAAATTCTAAACCAAGAGCCACTTGTAGCCGAAATCAAAGCAAAGCAACTTGATGTTCTACCTTTTTCACACCTAGAATGATATTAGATCTCTCTAATGGATAAAATGGATTATATCGCAACCATTTTTGCCCAGTGTCCCCAAACTATTAGTCTAAATCTTTGTTCTTTAGTAAAAGTAATCAGGTTCAAATCAGCACTCAATATCAGGTGATGCTTCATCAGTGCATCTCTACAGCCACTATCACGAAATATGATTTGTCAAACAATGAGATATTTTGTTGAGACATCCTTTTTTTGATGTGCAGAGAGAAAGAGATGAACCAGCGGTGTGTGGAGGCCGAACAGAAATTCCAGGAGGAGCGTCGCAGGTCTGTTATCCTGGAGCAGCAGCTGGAGAAGGCAAAACTAGATTTAGAGAAATTGACTGTGCGTAATGAAAGCAATTAGAGTAGAATCGGTATGCCTGAAGGCTCAGTGAGGGCATAATGTGACATAATGTCAAGCAGTTTTAGTTCATGTTTTTTTTATGCACTGACTCATCGATCGACCACCAGTCTGACTGAACTCCTCCTGAGAAACAGGAGTAGTACATGTACTGTACAACTGAATGAGCTCAAGTGTCCAATGAGTCTGGTGGCATTTGTACAGCTGTTTTCTCTAACTTTGAAGACTTTGTGTCGCTGCCTTGGTACTGCTTCTAAAAACAAGCAACATTACTGCTTTTCCATCTATAAAAATGTAAACTAAATTTACATCTAAGTACAGAAATAATATCTCAAACATTTTATGGTTGAGGACACTCTGCATATGGACAGTGCGCATCCTAACTCCACCTTTGGGCAGCGCAGAGATGTTAATATGGCTCTTGTATTCTGTCCCCTGGCTGGTCATTCAGCTGGAGGAGACTGAGGCGCTGAGGGCAGCGCTGAGGAGCACTCTCCACCACGACCTGCAGCTCTACAGTGACATGATGAGCCAAGTCAAGCATGTTTTCCTGCAGGCCCTGTGACAGCGCAAACAAGACACTAACCAGGGGAACTGGCTAGTCCCTGCTGGACCTCACATCCAACTGAGCCCTACCTTCTCCTGTCATATCTGCTGTGAGGAAGAGCCGCCTGAGGGAAACAGGCCCTTCTGTTTCGACACACCAAACATCATTTGGATCCCTGGTTTCCTCTTCCTTTGAAATCTGAAAGACCGTGATGGTTCCTTTGTGCGTTTGATGACCTCAGTCAAGCCACTTAGACCTTGAGTAGCAGAGCTTATCAACTTAACCCTGATGGCATCAGACAAGTGTTCCTGCTGATTGCAGAAATGATTGACGCTGATAGCATGTCTCACCATGGTTTGATGTCCTGTCTGCTTGCTGTTTTCTAAATGTCACTGTCACATTATATTAAATCAGCGTATGCCTTTACCTCACTCACTTGCAGCCTTAAGTGCATTAGAGGTATAGACAGCAACAGTGTGAATGCTTTGTATACTATGAATAGAGTATTTGTAATAATCACATAATGGATCATCACATTTGATCAAGGGAACCAAGCCACCATCAAATGTTGTATATTGTTTTACCTTAAAAGCTATGACATTACTGGAGTTTTTAGTTTTTCTTGGCTCCAGACTATTATACGTGAATGTTTGACAGCCCAATCCAAATAGTAAACACCGCAGTTGAGTTCCCAAATGCTTCAATATTCCTTTTAAATATTACTGCTAATCACTTCTGACTTGAAACCAGCTGTGTGGGAATAGTGGTTGAAAATGAATGCGGACTCCAGCTACACAAACTCCCACTTTGCTCCTCCATACATTCCCCAGAGCATGTCAAATGTATATACAGTATGATCTTAGCTTCTTATTCCAAAAAGGTTGTCTGGTTGTGTGTAGCCTGGTGGGAGTGGCCCCTACCTTCATGCTAACATCCGAGTTATTTTCTTCCGATCTAGCCAAAAGGATTTCAGCAGAAACCCCCTCCTCCTCCTCCCCTCCACATCACGCTTAATTTAAAACCATGGCTGAGTTAGTGTGCTGCTTCAAATACCGCACTATTTCTTCCAGAACCCTGTGGGAGATTGGCAGGTCCCCATTGGACTGAGCGAGAAAGTGCCACAAGACAAAAATATCAGACTTTGGACGTGATGAAGAAAGCCTTTATGCTCAGAGAAACAAAAAACAGCTTGTGTTGAATACCTCCTGGATTGAAGGTGAGGCACCCTTCTATGTAGTATGCCAGTGTGCGTCGCTGAAGGAAGAGAAGAGATACCATGAGCCTTACGACTACATGTTCAGCAGGATTGCCAAATATGTAGCAAATATGTAGCAATGTGCGTCAGAATGAGTGTTGGTGGAGCAAATAGCTGTCATGGTCTCTAACTGTATCGCAGTCCAGGGAAATGTTTAACTTGATAAATTTGTTTGGTTGTTTTTTAAACCTGCCATAACATAACTTCATCTAAAAATGAAGTCAGTGCTCATAAACATTTAGAATATTTTTTTTCCACACAACTGAAATGTGAAGCTTTCATTTTGGACATGCAGTCTACTTGACAGGAACAAACTGCAATATTATTATCACATTTTGGGAAGCTATTTCTAATTTGGCTTTTGAATGAATGTTGGTATCAAAGATTGTCATACAATACTCATTTCAGCTTGTCTCACACAGTTAAGAACTAATGTTATCTTAAATTAATATGACTATTGACTGTTGACTTCAGTCATTAAAGGGTGTCATCACTTTCAAATAAATTACATTTCACCAAACAATTTTAATATTGTTTTATGGAGCTGGATTACGCAGAAAGGTGTAGATTTATTCCAAAATGCCCAATAACCCACCAAACCAAACACAAACTTATGTAAACACAGCATACGTAAACAGCCTCACCTATTTGTCATTCCAGGTTTGAATGACTCCTTTCTCCATCCTTCTCCTCAGAGGTATTCCCTCGTTCTGGACCAATGCTTCCTGCAGACCATTGACTGCATCCAGAAACTAAAGTAAATAGTGGAGCTGTGAACGCAGAGGTTAAAGTTAGCCATCAGTATATGAGGGATCTGTGAACTTTTCTCAGGCCTGAAAACGGTTTGTGCCTCTATGAGTCCATTCATCTCTCAGTACCTCTCATTTACATGTAATGGAAAGAAAATAAACAGCTGAGTCCTAATGTGCTCATTTACAGTAAGTAGAAATAAAGTAATGAGCTGTTATCTTTACACAGACAGTGGTGAGGTGACGGCGAGCAGTTTTATATCAGTTAAAGGCTTTATGGGGTGACTGAAATTGATGTTGACATTGATATGCAAAATCATACAGTTTGGAGGCGATCACTACAGTCAACCACAATTCATAGTACTGTGTTGACAAGACAAGTTCTGCTGGCAGAGACTCTGTTTTTGATCTTGATTTTTCTCTTGCCTTCTTATTTCCAGCCTTTTAAGTTATGCCTGCTCATTCTCAACCTCTTTGAGTTGCTCGCAGTTCCCCAACAGACATGGATCAGTACAGTACAGTATGACGTCAATAGGATTTCTTATAGCCTTCTTCAAGAAGCTCAATTCAGCACAATACATTTGTGTACCAAGTTTAAATCTGTGTCAAGATACAGGGCGCATCACTAGATGGCAGTGTGGTCAGTCCTGTATATCAACCACCTTTGACATGGAGTTTTCTGACAGTGAATTACTTTTTTTTGTCCTGCAATGATGCTGTCTGACACAAAAAAGCCGAAACAAAAAATGCCGATTAAATTTAATGCTTAATCTGCTCTACAGTGTATTGCTGAATCTATTATTATGACTTTTAATTGCTCATATGATGAGTTGGCTGTGATTAAATCAATAGATTATAATAGAAAGTGATCTCCCTGCTTCTGGGAGTGGATGGAGTGAATAATTATTAAATGATCACATGATTTACTGTACCAGTTTGATCATAATGATGACCCTTTATATCAACTACACGTGGTGAAATAGTTCTGTCTTAGTAGAGGTTTTATCAGTTTCATCAGATGATAGTGCACAAACACATCAGTGACATGCAGAGTTTCACAGTACAGACCAACACACTTGGTACAAGGACAGCCGTGCAAATACACAGAGTGCAAAATTACATTGAAACAAATTGAGTTCAAAGTCATGACAGCATACAGTATTTTAAAATTTATCATCATACCCTGTTTCATCTTCACACACAGCTCCTTACACACTGGGTCCTGTGCTCTGACACTGCTCTGCAAGCCTGTCCCTGTGGCTCTTCTCCATATTGTCCCCCCAGTGGTGGAATGATTTTCCCACCATGGCCACAACTCTTTGAATTGCTCCATATCTTCTGTTGGAACCTGAACAAACCCATTTCTTCACGAAACACTTCACCTCACATCTGATCTTGCTCCATTTGTTTCTGCTTCACTTTTATTTTCATACCTACTACTTCACCATTGATGAGGATGCATCAATATACCAGGACAACAGGAAAGTTTTTCCATTGAGCGCAGGTGTTTTTTGTCGCTTGCAGTTCTTATTATTGCTTTGAATGTTGGTGATCCATGAATTTAAGCTCATTTTACTCTTCCACTACCAATGCACTGACATGATTCACTCTGTTAAATGTTTAAAACATAAATGTCATGTGCATCACCATTAGCCTCTACTGGTGTCAAAGGAGCAAGACGTTTTTATAGCCAAAGGGAGGAGAAAATGCAGTAGAGCTGGAAGTTTGAATCATTGACTGTGTTATGTGTGTCCATGGTCACTGGTGCAGATATCCTTCATATTCAGGCCAGTTTTCTCATTAGAACAACCCCAAACAACTGTAGCTGCAAGGAGAAAGGAGCGGTTGGGGGTCAAGTCGGTTACAATCCCAGTCCTTTAACACATGCAGACACCATGGCATTGACATTTGGCTCACAGCTACTGCTGGTGGGATCTGATGCATTCTGGAAATGTGCGTGTGGGCACTACTGATCATTTTGGCTTTTTTTTTTTTGCCTTTATTTGAGTAAAGAGAGTAGAGAGAGACAGAAAAGATTGGGAGGGAGAGAGGGGGAGGAGGATGTTGTGGTTACATGGTATGCACCCTTGCCAACACCAGGATGCCTGTAGGAGGCTGATTGTTGCTCAATGTTTTGTTTTTCTTAACAATACACTTCTGTCTGTGAGGCCCTGTACTTGTTGACACAATAATCACATCAACTGATTAATACATTATGGCCCTATGGTCCACTATATTGCCAGTGCTATCTTTCACACAGAGTGCATTGTCAAAAGTGGCAATGAAGCATTATCAGACCCAGTAAACCCACAGTACATATGTAGATTAACAATGCAGGTCTTGTGAAACTCTTGAAAAGACGATGCGCTCAAAAATGTCAAAATGCTTTGAAGTTTTACAAACAATCACGAAGGAGTTGCATTATTAAAACAGACAGTCCACTCAGTTTAAGAATTCACATATGTTTTTCCTTGCTGGATCCTAAACAATCTGTCAGCTGTTTCTGCCCCTCTTTGCCTTTTTAAGTGGTTCCTGATACTATAAATGAATGTGTTTAATACAGCAAAAAGAAAGCATATTTGGAGACCATGAGCTCAGAATAATAAACACACGTTTGCAGGCCCTAAGTGGAGGGTCTACCACCTTACTTGTCCTCTACCTCCTGATACCACGCTTTAATGGCTCTAAGCGTGTTTCTTCTATCACATATAATCTACTTCAGCAGACGGCCAGAGGACGAAAATGTCAAACACTCACAGTCTGTCCCATTGGAGGAGGCCTTTTGACTCCCTACATTGCAATCAGACAAGTCATTTGACCTTCAGTGTTTGAAGCTTGTTTGATACAACCTCTTGCTCTTCAGCAATAGTAAGAAGGACAATTTGAGTATCAGAGGGCAAAAGGAGCAATATAGGATTTAATGGGGAACAGGGGAATGCATCTCCACCAATTTTGAGAAATGAAGGAATTGTCTCCCCAAACATTTCTGACAATATATGATTCAAAAGACAAATATGAGCAACTCTTATATACTGTTTGGTGGGAACAACAACAAGTCCTATCACAAGTTTATATAGAAAATGAAAACCTATCGCCTTTTCAGAGTAGACAGCACAGCAGATTGTTTCCTCTATAATCTCTGAATCCAGTGAAAGGTGATAGGTTTTCATTTTCTATATAAACTTGTGATAGGACTTGTTGTTGCTTCACACCACTGTGGTGAGGAACTATTTGTGACGAAGGCTGGGGAACAAGGCTTCTCGTTATCACCAACAAACCTGAGGATGAGGCTGGAGGCTCCTTACGGTCTTCTGCTAATCATCATCAACACAATGAGATCGAAGTGTGTTACCTGCGTAAGAAGACTTTCCATCATCAATACACTTAACGCACAAAGCCTGGGTTTCCATGGGAACTAATGGGGGATTTACAGCCTTTGTTTAGCTGAAAAAACAACAACCTTAAAAACCCTTCAAGGACAAGGTATTTCATCATTGTTTCATTAAAGACTTACCCAAGAAAAGATTTGTTCAAGCCAATGGAACTATGATGACAAAGAATCAATATTCGCCAATGGCTTTTAATATAACAGGGCTTTGTAAACCTGCTCTGAGATTTGGGAATGGTGCTTGAATCCAGCCACTATCCCTCAGTTACTCACTGGAGAGCTGCTTGGCTGAGACCTTGTTGTGTTCTGCAAGCGCTAACGACATCTGCCTGTTGTAGTGGTAGATGGGGACTACATTCACAGTAGCAACAAATAAGATTGGATAACTGAACCCCGTAGGGACATATTGGCAATGTGTTTTGTTAACATGAAATGAAATACAACACAGTAGACCAGTCACCGGATATTAGAAACATCAAACAAAGGGATAGTATGGGTTCAGAGCTGTCAAAGCCAATCACACCAAGCACTTGATCACATATTGTAAAATGTCAATTTCGTAGCCTATTTTCAGCACAAATTGCAGCCAAAGCAGATCTGAACTACTGAACTTCACTGTATAGGAGACTATGTCCTTAGACAGGCACCTTTGACACACATTATCAGCTACACAGCACCTACGCTCTTCACATTTTGTTACACTGAAAGCATGAGGCAACTGACAGATTATGACAGTCACAGCCATTTGCTTCCCTGTTCTACGTAAGCCAACCTCGTGGTTGCCTGGCCTGCCCATCCCCCATACTGTGTTAACTGCCTGTCCCTAGCAGGACGGGCTGGCTGTAAACCACACCGGGCCTATTAATTAATTAATGTACCCTAACTGCAGGGTTGGGTCCCTCCATGGTAGCGGAACAGTTTCGAGCCCGCCTAGCAGGGAGGACTGGTGTGTCTTTTCTTGTGTTCCTATGTAGTGGGAGGGAGGCGAGAGGCAGGGGAGCAGAGCAGCAGACAACTGTGCGCTAGATGAGAGGACGCAGTCAGCACCATAGTGACCATCAATCACCCAAGGCCATTGTGGTTCTGTCCAGTAAACGGCGCCAGCACAGGCAGGCAGGCAGAGAGAAAGAGGGAGAGAGGAAGAGGGAGAGAGGGGGCAGGGTGCCTGCAGGGAGAAAGAGGGGGAGAGAATGGCAGGGGATCAGGCTATGTGTCCTCCTCAGCTCGTGCTGCTGGGCTTGGGAGCGGTGCTGCTGTCTCACTGCTACTCTGTGTTCTCCCAGGTCCCGGATCCTGAGGTAAGAGCCGGATATCTCCATGTCCTCCACAGGTTCTCCACAGGAACGTCCTCGGGTTACTGTGATGGGTGCGGGTGTTCCGCTGTTTAATAGGTAGCTTCATGTGATTAATGTTTATCGTTTGATCGCCAGAGCTGTTGCTTGCCATCCGGCCATGTTTGACGAAGAGTGAATGTACATATGATGATACCTGATACATTATAAGGATCTATGTGGAATGACAAAGCCATATATAGGTTTTAATGGATGCATACAGCAGGGTGAATATGACAATTCGTCGTACGACAAGTCATTGTATCATTTTGTTGTTTTTCTGATAGCCGGAGATGACACTTAAACCATAAGTATGTGATGAACTGCCAGTTGAATCACCATGACAGAGTCAGGAACAGGGTTGGGGAGGAACAGATTACATGTAACAGGACAACTATAGTGATCCGACTACAGAAATGGGAACTGAACCCACTACAGTTGCTGAAAAATGCAGTAGTCCAATAATATATACTTCTGGAAAAAAGGTGATTTAATTACAAAGAAAGGACAAAACAGCATTATGATTCGGACTTCATTGACACAAACATCCGTTTACATTATTCAAATAAATGATGAATCGTGACTGATGATAATGATGATAATGTTATTCAAAGTAGCCATCAATTTAGAATAATTTGCATGTTTGAATTAATATTATATAGACTTTGAAAGCAAGAAAACAGCAAAATAAAAGATAAAGATAAGATAAAAGCAAAATGAACTAAAAAATAATCAGATCATGAGTAATCCAAAAGATTACTGAATACAATTATAAGCAGGCAATCAGTAAGATATATAATGGATAATATCTATATTTATACGTGTAACCCCGCCCTGGTTGGGCATGCTCTGTTTTGAAATGTGAAACTGTTAAGACCTCATAAACTTTATTCTGCAGAGAATAAACAGCTGAGCGTATCATGGAAGATCAGAGAAAAACACAAGAAACTTCTAGAAACTCCAGACTCCCACTGGTTGCTAATTCTGACAGATCAACTGCTTTCATAAAATGAGCGCTGAGTCGGGGCGACACTTCATATATAAATGTAATGTTTATAGGCTTCATCCATAGTCTCAGCATATGCAGGTACTGTATGAGGTGATGAGGGCTTCAGGTGATTGCCAGTTGTAGTTTTACTTTCATGTGCATGTGGTTACTTGACTTACTTGAAAAAATCAAAATTCAAAAATTTTGCACTTGTTTTTTCTCAACATGGCTCATTCTGAACACAGAGGACGACAGTGACTCTAAACATCTCTGAATAGAATCTCAGTAGAAGTAGCATGTCCCTTCTGAACTATTTCCATATCCTTTATATATTTATAAAAATAGATATCCTTTTGAAAATCATCAATCAGTAAGTGATCCTTAACTATTGCATGTGGAATAACCAAACCTGTGTCCCAGTGTTGATTTTTCTATTTTCAGACCTTAAGCCTCCATTCAATTATACTAATCTGCCTTGAGGTTGATAGCCTACTCATCAGTCCCTAAAGGAATTTCTAAAAAAAAAACTTCACTTCTACTTGAGGGAGAACATCCAAACATGTATGTCGTGGAATAAATCTAACAAGTAAACAAACAATTACACAAACAAACAAAAACAAACAAACAAAAACGGTTAATATATTTGATTAGTTTAACAATTAAGATAACCTGAGGTCAGTGTGCCTCTGAATTTGTGTTTGTTCCATCCAAAAAAAAAAAAAAAAAAACTTCAGGCTTAGCCACTAATCCTGCCACATGAAATACCCCGCGGGTGGAAAGGACTTAGCATTACGTAATCACTGTGAAGCAAAATGTATTCATTATTATTAGTTAAGAGCAGTGCTAAATATCCTCATTAAGGCTAATCCTTCTGTGGGAGTTGCATAAACATGAAAGTAAACTCACTGAAACAATTTTTTCCCCAAATTGTTTGTTCAAGTATGGCAGATCAGCCTCCCCTGTGTCCCTGCCAGACACACAGACACTGAGGCTGGCTGGGTCTGTGACATCTTGTTTAACATGTTGACTCAGTAAAGCCAGTTTGCTCTGGTGTTGAGAATCTCACACCGCACACAGGAGAAAACATATGAAGATCTTGGAAATGTAAAGAGCCATTACAAAGGCTCATCTTACAAGCTAGTGATTGAGCTCTATAAGAAATATATTTCCCTGAAACATTTATTCTCTTAAAAGCCTTTGTTTGCGTGTAATGTGTTTTGGTTGTAATGTGTTTGGGACGTTTTCTTTTTTTGCTGCAAATTGATCTGAAAATTATATTGTGAATGATATGTTCTTAAAAGATAATAATCCTCATTGTTAGTTGATTATCTATCTGGACCAAAGCAAAACTTATTCTATTTGATCTTTTGTCTTCTCCTTGGTCCTTGTCCTTGGTCCTTGGTACATGATGACGAAACATTTCAGTCACAGCATTCATATTGGTAACATGAACGCTGATTTATTTATTATCTCTATTGGTCTCTTTGCTTTCGCTCAGGACATTTTGCCACTTCACCACTTAATGACATTATCTGTAAAAGCAGCAAATGCAATAAGGATCCATTTTCTGATTCATCCCTCTGAACTATAGAGTTTCCGGGACAATCTTGTAACATCAAATCAAGTGGTCGATATAGACAAGGAGAAATCCTCACATTTTATCAGGGAGCCACTGGACTCAAGCTTGGCTGGTTCCAGCAAAGCAGTGAACCAAGCCATTGATCTCAGACACACACACACACACACACACACACACACACACACACACACACAGTACTCATGCTTCTTTTTATTGCAGTTCAGTAACCCCACCCCGGTGAGAGGTGTACTGTGTTTTGAAATGTGAGAATAGTGTCTGTTTAGATGCTATTGATTGAATTTTGCTCTGCAGAGTACAAGCAGCTAAGCTGATCGTGGAGGATCAGAGAAAACACAAGAAAATTCTAGAAACAAGCTCCCTTCAGTTGTTTAGTCTGACACGCATCACGTTTACAGGCTGCGTCCGTGGCCTCGGTGGGTGTTGGTGTCAAGTAATGGGAGATTCAGGTGATGACAGTAGTATTTTCATGAGTGTGTGGCTTTTTGGCGTCTTTGGCAGCAGCTGAAGAAATACTTGAAATGCAAGACCTTCTCACTTTGCCAGTTTCCTCAGGTGGCTGGCTATATTTACTTGGAGTACTTTTTTTTTTTTACATTTCATCTGTGTCCTGAAAACACTCACATCTCCAAAAAGTCAGTACAGTGGTTTGGTGTAATCCCAAAGTCATGAAGCATTTCTCCATGTCAGGAACAAGGTCTGCTGTCAATCACTGTTAAAATCAACCAGGCATCAATCAGTCATCAACAAAGTGTGACAGCATGTAGAAAGGGTAGAAAAGTGAGGCGGTAAATGGATGGTAGTCTCATGCTTGTGAATACTGTGACAGCAAAAGCCCGGTCATATGACATGAGATAACAACTAAAGAACCTGTGCCCTTTACAGGACTTCAAACAGCTTGATATCTGAAATGTATTAACCTATACCTGCAAATCTCTCAGTAATTGGCCATTCCAGTATTAGGCTATAGGTTCAAAGGGGTTCATGATTACCTAATTTGCATATTATGTTAGAGAGATTAAGTAACCGAGTAAAAGGTCATAATTTGTTCATGACATTGACATGGCTCACTTTCTGTTATCTACAATGTTTTTGTAAAAGGATAACTACAAATTTACAAATGATTAAATAATCCTTGATAAATTGGTGATATAGCAAACTAATCATTTATAAACATATGTTTAAAAATGCATTTTTGTTGTGAAATATGGATGAATAAAACATCAATAAGTTTTGCTAGTTTTGCTGGCTTTTACTAATGAACACAAAAAAATAATACTTATATAAAAAGATAAATCATTGGCAAATTGTTCATCATTTATTAACGCTTAACAAAAATAGCGATTTCAAAGCATTTCTGCCATGTGGAATTCAACTTAAGCTTTTGACTGACATTTTTTGGTGCAGATTTTTGAGTCGAGTGGTAAAGAAGTTCAAGCAACTGATCCTTCTCCCAGTTCCACGTTCTTATCCCTGAATTCATTGACATGTGTGAAGTTTTAATATGTACTGCGTTCTCTCCATAGGTTGTAAGACTTGAATGTAGTCTGGTGGTATATTTGTGGTCTACAGAGACTTAAGAAAGCCATGTTTTCTCTTTCATCCATAGCTTTTACCCACAGACCCCCCAAAGAAGCCCGACCCTGTCGACTCAGAGACGGTTGTTTTCTGGGGACTGCGGCTATGGCAGGTCATCGGCATCTTTTCAATGTTTGTTTTAGCAGTTAGTAAGTAGAAATCATGAAATCACATTTTTTTTCACCTTCACAAAACACTGTTGAAGGACAGCCACGTATGCTGTCATCAATCATAGTGGCAGGCCAAAGATGTCTATGCAATTGTGTGTCAACAATTTATGTATTAAATTAGATAAGATTAGATTTGACTTTATTGCCTTTGCCTTTATTTGCCTTTGGCTTCTCCTACATACAAATCCATAAAAACAAAAAAAAAACATACAATAGTACAATGGAAAACTTGTGTGCAAATTATTAGTAACAAAATAGTGAAGATTTAGTTGAGTTAAGCAGTGTTCAACAGAGGTCATCTTAATGAAATAACAACTTGATTAGTAGTAATAAGACACATCAGGAAAGACAGGGATCACTTCTATTTTTCCAGAAGTTTGTTATGTCAGTGATTGTAAAAACATGGAATGTAATGGACAAATGGATTTAAAAATGATGGGAAAAATGGAAGAATGGACAATAAGGTTTTGGCAAATCTTAGAAAGGAAGCTATTCAATATTTTTACACAACAGGAATACTTAAAAGGAAAAGCAACACAAATAATGTATAGGTTTTATATATTTACACCACCCCCCACCAAAAAACTAAATCCCAAATCCAACTTTCCTCTTCGTCCCAATGGCACCAATAGTTCCAGACAAGGTGGGGAATGTTGGTTCAAAATGCAGACTGTGCTTGTGCATCACAGCAGTGTTTTTTCTCAAACCCTGCTGACGTACAAATTGCTCATCTGCTACAGCGCACAAACATGTCATCAGTGAAACTTTCTGATTCGTTAAACAACAAAATGTCCGGGAGTACAAGTGTTACATAATTTAATTGATTGACTGACCTTTGGCCTAGTTTCTGTTTAAAACACCCAAACAGATCATAATCTTGTGAGTGAAGCTACAATAATTCATAACATGTTCTATTCAAATAATAATCTCTCTCTCTGTCTCACTCCCTTTCTCCCTTGCAGTTATCACACTATGCTGTATCTTCAAATGCCGAATCCCAAGAACCAAAAAGGAAATTGAGGCACGAGCCGCACAAAGACAGGCAGCCAAGACATATGCCGACACGTTAGAGACGGTGCCTCCGCTGAGCGAGCTGACTGAGATCCCAGGATGTGAGTGCCTCTCTATATTATCTTTCACTCTCTCTCTCTCTCTCCTGAGGTCGTTTGGCTGGTTTCCCCTTGCGTTATCTTTTCCTATCACTACTGTGTCTGATTAAAGCTGCACCGGGCAACTTCACATGTTGGCGGCTCCAAATGGTGAGGTAACTGTTTGAAAACGTTTTGAACGTCAATACCCAGAAATCATGTGACGTCAGGTGACGTCAGTAAACTGCACACAGCATGCGCATGTTTACCAACCTGGCTTTATACCAAAGGATACCAAAGGACGAGAGAGACAAAAGATCGTTCGCTGCTGTTTAGGAGACAGTTTGTATTTTCATTTGTCACTTAGTGTGGGTGGAGAAGTGTCCATACCCAACACCAGAATTTAATTTGGGCCAAATCTCAAACAGGCCGAATCTACCGGGTCTTGGAACACTCTTCTCTGTTGCAACCCCACTTGGTGATTTAGGCTGTTAAGACAGGTGTCTTTTTTACATGAAACTCTTGCCTAGTGCAGCTTTAATTCCCTAATTTTTACTTTTCTTCTTGCTTCCTACTTGACGTCTCACAAAACTCACTTCTCTTTGTTTTTTATCTGCTGTCTTCTCTTCTCTTGTCTTCTCTCCTCTCCTCTCCTCTCCTCTTCTTTCATCGTCTCGTCTCGTCTCGTCTCGTCTCGTCTCGTCTCGTCTCGTCTCTTCTCTTCTCTTCTCTTCTCTTCTCTTCTCTTCTCTTCTCTTCTCTTCCTTCCAGCTACCCCAGAAGCTGCTGCTGTGCAGACAGTCTCTGAGCAGGTCCAAGCTCAAAGTGCTAGCAGCAGCCAGCTCCCAGTAGTTAGGGAGAACGAAGAGCACAGCAGCCCCCTCACTCTGCCAGAGACGGGATGACTTTCCTACTTCCCCTTTCTTCCCCTCTTATCTTCCTTCTTGGGTTCAGACGCTCTTCTTGGGTCAGTGAGATTTTAGAAACTGTGTGTACACTGGTAGCCATCCGAAAAGTCCTCTTCATGCACCTATCGCCTATCCTGCAGTACTTATGAAGCTGCTACAGCCATCTCTTCTTCTTCCAATTCTAAGTAGAATTGAATGGAAATGACATGTAACAGAAAATGTGTGTCTCTCAGACAACTGGTCACCAGATCATCATACCCTTGTGCCTTTTATAGCTATAAAAAGAACTAAATTTCGTAGTAGTGCAGCAGTGATTCACTATGGAGTTTGTGAAGTAAAAAAGAAATAGAACTATGGCTACAAGATGTAAATCTTACTGTTTTCCGCAAAGAAAACAGTTTTTAGGGCAGCTAGACTATTGTGAAGCTTTTTCTTCTTTCTTACAGTAAAGCCTGGTTAGTTTTGTTGATGTACAGTAAATGCACTTGTGTCGGCTAATCTTTGCATGAAATCGGACAAGGGTGTTTTACTTTAGTGTAGATTATAAGACAAGTGGTCATGCATGCCCCATGCCTAATGTTTGTTGTCTGTTTGTCTATTTCCCTACCTGTCTGTTTGCTTTCCTATGTAAGATTAGCTTTGAATAAAGCAAATCAAACCCAGTATCTTCCATTAGCATCTTAAGTATGAATGAGTTTTGTTCTTGTCTTTCCTTCTTTCCCTCCTCTCAGCTCCTCTCTGGAATTTGGCGTGTCTGTCTGTGTAGAGCTAAACCATTCTGTGGCTTTTTAAGGTCAAGAATGGTGACAAATAGGGACTGACATCTGTCCTGCCCCGTGTCTCTAGTTGATATATTATGCATTCATGTGCACAAATACATCCATTGTTTATCATATGCGATTAATTATGGATGAAAAAGCATTGAGCTGTCAATAAGTTTTATTGCCATGATAATTGTGTCAAATACGATCTGAGAAATCACGTGAAAACCTACAGTGACGAGAGCATCCGTGTCGCATCAATTTCTGCTTCTATCACGGAGAGCTGATCTAATATGCATTTGAGTAAATCCTCTTCCGTGACCATATATGTAATCAACCGTGTGGCGGGGCAGAGGGGAGGTACACTGCAGCCATTATAAAGAGAAAGGATGAACAGATATCTAATGTCTGCTCTCAACCATGAACTCCAAACACACCATACTGTAACGCTTGCCTCTGGATTAACTGAGAGGGGGCACCGTAAATGTACTAGCAGATATGCAAATGATGCTTTGAGGCTTCTCTCCAGCGATTATGTCATGCATGAGTAAACAAATATTAAATATATATAAGAATGTGTGACAAATCGAATGACTTCATAGTCGTTGGAGAGAACATGGAGGGAACATAGTTGTCAGGAAGAACATAAAATGAATTCCACTAGCTAAACTTTTGTGACTTGCTTTTCAAAATAATAAGTAAAGGCATGATCATGCAAATCAAGAGGGCACTTTGGGATTCATTTGCCAAACCAATCAGTACTAATACTGTAATACAAAACATAACTTAGCACGTACTTAAAAGGGATGTTTGCAAAGTGAGTATCAAGAAACATCCACTTCAGTTTTATCTCATGGATATGAAAACATCACATGGCGTCTGAGCACATGAATACTTGTCATGAATAATATTTTATAGCTTGCATTTTTCACACCTGACACCCAGCAGCAAATTTCTCAAGTGAGTTCAAGTTAAGAATAAGGCAACAAAGGTAGACATAAGTGGAGCTTTTGAATGTAACATCCATCTACCACACTACACATCTCCTAGGAGCTTTAAACTGAGCCAAGTTGCATTTTCAGCGTTTTTTGCAGCATGACACCATTGAAGAAGTATGAAATTGTCCATGAAGAATTTTTCTATTGCTTAATTTGCATGTTTTGGCCTGAGCTGGTAAAGGCATCTGGGGCAAAATATGGGAAAATGAACCTATCCTTTCCAATTTCACTGGCGATATCCATCGCAGACAATGAGAGAAATGCAATGAGGGTGAGGGAAAAAAAGCTTCTCTCTTCTTTCACTCATCCGTTGCTATCATTCTCTCTCTCTCTCTCTCTCTCTCTCTCTCTCACACACACACACACACACACACAGGCTCAAATACATTACATAAAACACAGGAAATTAAAAGGTAGAGTTGAGAAGATCACTCCTATTTACCACCTTCACTTATTTACCCATCACCATCTGCTGCTACAGGACACTATGTGTGTTTGTCAAGTAGGTGACAGTTAAGAGATTCTCACTCTTAATCTCACCAAGCTGTTGCAGTTGCTGTTCTAACAACTCACACGCATTTTTCACACATATCTCTGTCCCCTATAGAGCTGAATGGGGGAGGGAGGAAGGAGTCATTTGGGGGTCAAAGCATGCTGATTGTCGAGGGACAGACTTGCAAAAAGGAGTTCAGTATGGTTGCATGTCTCACCCTGTTCCTCGGGATGCTGAAGGTTTACAAGGAGTGAAAACAAACCATAATGATAGAGGCCTTGTTGGTGCTATGAATAAAGTAACAGCGCTAAACAGTCTGTGGCTAGAAGGAGCATCAGTTGTACTGAGTTGATTCCCTCCAGTCTAACTGGGGTATGAGTGGCAAATAAATCTGATATGTGATATAATATTACATTCACATTTTAGGTATTTGGTACAACCATTTAAAACAAGGAAACAACAAAAGAGATAAAAACAATGAGGGTAAAATAATAATAAATAAGTAAAATAGTTACAAATATATATAGTAGGCCTATAATTACAAAAATAGTACAGTAATAAAATAATAATAAAATAAAATTAAAAAAAAATAAAAAAAATAATGGTAACTAAAAAAAATATTGGAATGCCAGCTTAAAAAAGTATGTTTTTTAGTTGTCTTTTAAAACTTTTTACAGATGAAGCCTGATGAATCTGCGCTGGGAGAGTATTCCAAATTCTGGTTGCATAGAAACAAAAAGCAGCTTCTCTCCACTGTTCCCTTTGCTTAACAGCAGGGATGCTCAATCAACCGGCGTTTGATGATCTTAAACAGCGACTTGGAACATTTTCTTTCAGGCATTCTGATAAGTATGCAGGTGCTACACTGTGTAGCGCCTTAAAACAAGTAAAAGAACCTTAAAATCAATTATAAAAGAGATGGGAAGCCAGTGCATGGTGTGATATTCACGCTTTTTTGTCTTGGTAAATTATCTGAGATATCACGTTGAGCAGACAGATGGACACAGCCTGATACATAGTCCCCAGCCATTAGTAAAGCATGTAAGGGTCAGAACTATAGTTCCCTGACCACAGAACTTGAATGCATATAAAAAGACACTTCCTGGTGTTTCACTGTAATTTTCCTCTGATACACCTAACATGGCTTTCACGGTGTTTTGATAATGCTGTGAGACTCAGAAAGTTAGAAGGTTCATCACAACTGCCACTGGAATGTTCAGCCACTTGACGCCGTTGCCATGGTAACACATCAGCTTTCTGAGTCTCAAGAACCGAATCAACACCGATTTCCTCTATTCTATGGCAGCCACTGTAAGTGAACCAGCCAAATGACCATTCAAGAGTGCAGATTTTACTGTAATGGAAATGACTGTTTTATCAATTCTTTCAATTCAAATCAGATTCTATGGCCCTGACAATGTTCCCTTGAATCATCATGATCAAGAGAGAAGTGCTAGGAAAAGGAATAAGAGCTAAAGAAGTATAGGCGCTTATGAGAGTCAGTAGAGGAGAACTACAGGAGGATAGTAGAGGAAGACATTTACAGAACTGGCTCAAAACATAATAAAACCTATTCACAAACATTCTTATGGTTGGTTGATTATTTTAAGTCAGTTGGATTCACCTGACACAGTGAACCATGAGACTAAAGTCATTTGAGTTTCATGTTGACCCCCTCTGGCAACTTGTGACATTTAAGGTGTGTTTGTCATTTTTTTTTTTTTTTCGGGCTTTCCTTTGAGTATCTCCAGTGTCTCTGTAGCATTTGTCAAGCACTAGGAAAATGTTTGCTCTGGTACTGGGGAAGAATATAATAATAAAAAGAAGCCCCACTTGGCCCCAACTGTAGTCTTTCCTTTTAGTGAATTTTCACAGGGATTTAACAGTGGCTGCTGAAGTGTGAAGCGACACCAGTGTTTCTTGCTGATGCACATATGGTCAGGTGTAATTCTCTGACTCTCTCCCCAGGCCGAGCTCCGTCCCACGTCTGAACAATGTGATGCGTGACACACATAGTCTTTAGCCCAAAGCTCTTTTACCTCCCTTGATAATAGATTACGACTTGTAAACATCTACTGTATCAGCTGTCTATGTCTAAACTTTTGTTAACATTCGATCTGTTGTCTAAACACCAGCTGCTACTATACTAAAAAAAGTATAGTGGTGGCATTATGACAAATACAATAAATGCTGAAATCTTTGCAATATTACTGTAACTACTAGCATCACTTTACAATGAATTCATAGCTGCATAAAATAATTATGAAATAATTTAATGTAAAGGTAGGAAGAGTATTTTATGTACTTTAATCATATTTTACAGTAATATTTAGAAATACTGCTACTTCAGTTAATCAATTCAGAGTGGAGTGCTTGTCTAGAAAATTAGTGAGGGATTAGTGATTAATAAGCAGCTCACTGATAAAATACTCATGCAATACTATTTACGCATGTTTCAAAATCAACCTCGTTCTTGCAAATAATTTGATGATGTCATTATTAGCCAGGTTTGGTGCCGGTTCCTTCAAAGGAACTTCAAAGGACGATTCCTTCAAAGAAAATGCCAAATTTAATTATATTCACTACTTAGAAGCACTCAGAAAAGTAGCATCCTTGCTTTCTACCTCTGATAATGCTGTACATCCTTATTCTGGGTTGGAGGATGTCATCACTTTTATGGGAATGCTTTGAGGTGCAGCTTCATATTTGCCTCATCTAAGACTTGGAAGCATCAGTCAACAAGCAGGTTGACTTTAAACTTTCAATGTTCATTTCTCATCCAGAATGCACTTAGAACAATCCCATTAAAAGAATAAATAGACCATGCTTATTAGAATGGATAGAAACCGATGTGCTTTCATTAGCCCTCAACCCACTTAAGGTAGCATTCTCTTGGATGACATTTTCCTTTCCAATTATCACGGTTGTTGGAGGCAGGACCTTGATGGTACCTGATGTCTCTGCGAAGCCTGACCTTTTTTATTTATTTTTTCTTCTTTCTACAGCGGCAAAAGCAGAGGAAAAAGAAGAGGTGACAACAGTCTCTGGGAAAGTGGATGCTGAAAAAGGAGAGAAAAAGTCCAAGGAGGGCAAGAAAGAGGGCAAGGGTGCCAAAGAAGGAAAAGGAGATGAAAAGGAGGGCTCAACAAAGAGGAAGGGTGACAAAGGTGAAAAGGGGGGATCCAAGAAAGAGGGTGGTGAAGGAAAAGGGAAGAAATCTGGAGAAAAAGGAGACAAAGGGGGAGAAAAAGGAGGCGGCAAAGGAGGAGCTAAGGGGGGAGCCAAGAAAGGTGCTAAAAAGTGAACTCTACCTTCCATGGACACACAGCAAAGGATTATTTCATATTTTTCAACAGAGGCTTTTTGGATACTTTTTCTAAAATGACATTTGTATGATATTGTATTTAAAGAAAATAAAAAGCATATTATATCAATTAAATGCATTATTGAAATTTTGTGTTCTATATAGGAATTACTGCGTAAGTATGCTCATATTTGCAATCTTACTTACAATTGAAACATGCAAGCTGTAAGAATTATCAGAGCACAAGTACAATTCTGCAAACAAGAGTACCGTATAATTATAAATTTATTGTCTTATTCACAATACACTGATGAACCTTAGAGACCAGAAAACATCTTCCTGTTTTATTCCAAGTTTACATTTACACCTACATCAGCTTGCCTAAATCACTATGGAGTGATAACAAGGTATGATGCGTCTTAGCAAACACTGTCCACATATCTTAAGCAGAACCATATGAAAGACCAATGTCTATTCCACTGAGTACATTTCAGTATGAGATAAATAAAGACAATGAAACACATTTTATACTTCCATGAGAGGTATTTGAAAACAATGAAACTAATACAACATTAGCTCTATGAATATTGGCCTTATTATACACTTGATTTCCAAAACACAATCAATTTACATGATACAATCAAAACAAAATACTGTATTGTAGGGTATTAAAGTGCTCAAATATAAATGTCCAAATGTTTTCTCAAAAAGAGGATTTTCATACTGATATTGCCCACCCTCATGTAATCAAAGATATATAGATACTGCCTGGATTAGCTACACAACACTGACCTAAAACCCAAGTTTCCTCGCCCAGTGGCAATTAGTGGCAAGCCAGCTCGGATTTGAAGTACCACTGCTGACAACTGAAGAAATGATAGCTAGGCTTTTGCAATTTGATGGTGGTAAAAAATGTCAGAAAAAAAAAAGTAAAAAAATAAAAAAAATAAGTTGGCATTAGTTGTTGTGCCTGTTTGGCATTGTCAAATATGTTTTTTAACTGTATTTTTAAATGAATTACCCAGTGAGAATATGGTTTTCCAGAGAATTATGTCCAATGTGATGAATGTTAGCTAAAAGTAGTCAGTAAAGTATGAAAAATGAGTTTTCAGTGACAGTAAGGGATTATCAACTCAAAAAGATTTCCCTCAACCACAGTCTTTTCCTTTTCCACCATTGTGGACTGCAGCCACCTGTAATTAGTGTTGTAGTCAATCCACTAAACCTCGAGTCCAGTCCCAATCATGGCCAATCCAAGTCCCCATGGAAATGTTCAAGTCAAGTCCAACTTGAGTCCCTTAAGGGCCAAAACGCACTTCCCAGAATTCCACTGATAATTAGTCAAAATGCACAGGCAGTCGACAGTCAAAAGCAGTTGGAAGTTGTCTGGCTCAAATGAGTGTTTTGACATTTCTAAACTGGCTGTAAGGCTAGTAAAACTAAATCTGCTCTATGGGAAAACACTGCAGACAAGCTGAAAAGTTGTATGTCTTATCTTACATTTTCTTTTAAATCAATCTGAACCTGCTGAATCTGCTGAATTAACTTCATTAATGCTGCATCTGCTCACTTAGAAAAATGATTACTTTCTGAGTTGTGAGTCTTACATCTTGATCTGCACTGCTGTTTTTCTGCAGACTCAAAGAACATTTTGCAAGAGTTTGCTTGATGTACTCCTCGGCAGTACAGACTGCAGCAGACCAGGCCTGACTGATTTCCAATCTTGAGCAGACTGGTAGATGGACTTTAATCTTAAAAGTCGAGTCTATGTGCAGAGAGCACACATCCTAATTAATCTAGCAACAGATGAAGCAGAAGGGAAGGTGGGTGTACAGTTTTTAGCGAAATGCTTAACAACACAATTCAGTCAGTGTGAAGGAACAAAAGAGCACAACAGCAAGTAGGACAGTGTTCCAGCAAATGGTGATCATTAGGATTTCAAATCAATAGGCTGTTAAGGGGAGAAAACTGGACACAAAAGCACATGTTAGCTTTGGGCACATCAGGTAACTGTGAGGTAAAACGTCTTGTCTGTCTATTTTAGCAAGCAGCTCAATCCGATTTAAGTAAGAAGTCCATCAACATTTTAGTCCAAGTCAACTCGCAAATAGCTCATGTCTGGAGACATGAAAACTGAATCCAAGTCAAGTTAAAAATCTAAGTACAACAAAACCGCCTGTAATAGTAATGGTCTTAATCCATCGCTACCGCACAACCGTCAGTTGAGCTACTGAGAGTGGTGAATGTTTTTTTCTCCTTTGCTTCCCTGCTGTTTAGCTGAAACCTTTAATCTGTGTGGGCGTTGAATTTCAACACAACACATAGATCTCTAGATTTTCCCACACCAACTACCAATACCAAATACTTTTTGGGGGGGGTAATTTTCTTGCAACTTTATGACTATTTTGTCATTGCAAACAGGATTGGACCGGTTGGACCGTACGCTGAAATACTGCAATAAATCTTTTTCTAAGGCAGCGTTCTCCGCCTTTTCTCTTTGGTATAGTAGGTAATGTGCCCCAACCTGCAAACCATGACATTAACACAGTATCCACACTCAACGAGAGGTTAGGAATAAAACGCACAGGACATAACATTTTAAGACTGGGACATCTTAACACTTACTTGAAAGACATAAATACAGACTCTGAGAAACAGTACTAGATATGCAGATGTACAATGGAATGAACCGAACAGTACGGTGGAATGAACTGAAAGCAAAACTATTATTCAAAGTGTAGAAATGTGCAAAAAGTTACTAAAGAAGGCTACACATGTTTATGCTTGGTTGTGTTGAAAGAAGCAATTTCAACTTCTACACTCACAGACACAAGAAAACAAGCGGATTACAAGCGGCAAGTTACTGTGTTTTAGATATTATTTTGTGGAATGCTTCATTAAATACTAGTTTGAATGCTCTCCCTTACCTGTAAATGTATTCACCAGTTTTATTTTGGACTATATACATTATGGAACATTCCAAATATTCCATGCACCAAAAAAAAAAAAAAAAAAAGTTCAATATTTTTACATCGAAACATAGCTTGAATACATATCCATAAACATGAACGCTATTAGCTCACAACTAGAATGTATCTCTGATCTTTGTAAACATTGTGACTTCTATTCATATGTATACATACCATATATATATATACAAAAAAAAGCAGCATAACACTGGACCATCTGTACAATTTCTTGTGTGTTATTCAGTTCTGGTTTTCCTTCATAGCCACCACAAATGTCGCTCTTGGAATTGCAGGGGAATTTGAGATTCCCTTGGATTCCTCATTTAATTAACATTCCACTGGAAAATATGAGCGTTTCCTGCACCCTGTGTTTTTGAGTGGGGTCCCTTCCTTTGAAAACTTTGTGAGAAAATATGACACCATTTCTATCAGATTCTCGTGCGGGCTTTCTTTACCTCACCTCACACTGAATCCCAAAGAGAGAGAGACGGTCTTCAAGGAAATAATTCTTATTTTGGCATTATATAGTGTGTCACGGAATATTATTGTAGAAAATGTGAATATGAACAATCATTTGAACTCTGTGAAATCCATAACTATTAGACAGATGGATACTGGGTTATTCTAAACAGCAGAAACTGTACAAAGTTTTGGAAAAATCCTTTTACACAGCCTTACATGAGAGCATCCTCCAGAGAGAAATGCGGCCCATGCTGAAACACCACTTTAATAGTTTATAGAATATTGGTGTGCAACAACAGAGGACTTCAATTACCTGAGTACCTTCCCTTTTACACTGAAGCAGATTTAAGTCAATGCAGAATAAGTGAGATACGACGCTATAAAGCATGAACAGCTTCCTGCACGCTTCCTCAAAAAAGCTAGGACTTTTTTTTTTAAGCCTGCACTTAGTCAGCTCAATCTGTTGAAATTACCCAGACATCGGCCCCCAAGTGCACTCAAGATCCACTAGGCTTTACATAGGTGATTAAGGCTGTTCCCGGCAACCAACTAACTAACCCCAGTCTCTTTTATGGACTAAAACTGAGCGAAAAACATTACCAAAAGAGCAAATAGAAAAAAGGTAAAACAGCGATGGCAGTGGGAAAACAAAGTAAGTGATGGCAGTCTGTTTTCAGCCTTTACACATTCAGCGTGGCAGGTGGTTGGTTAAAGTCGAAGAGAGCGTTTGCCACAACAGTGAAGGTCTTCATCCCCAAAGAAAGGTGGCCCGCTTCACAAAAGTGATACACCCTTTTTTGCCTTGAGCCTCATCAGTCGGCAATGTTCTGGCTCGATTCACAGGAGAAAAAAAACTGGCAGTGTTGGTGTATGCAGTCGTCCTCTTCAGACCATCCTGAGAATACTGACCGTTCTATGTTTTTGTCGTTGTTTTTTTTCCAGTTTCACATGACTGTCTCCCTCTCCTCCTCCACCACAGGAGAGGGTTTCTCCTCCTCGCAGGGCCGCGTGTGGGTCGAGTGCTCCTCCTCGGGAATGTGCAGCTCCTGTCCCGACGAGGGTATCGAGTTCTCAGAGACGGAGCCGTTCTTCACATACCCGGGAAGGTTCCGGTGCCCGTTCACCGGCACCGGCCCCAGCCGCGTGGTGAGGTGGAGGGCCAGCGGGCCGCGGGCCGTGACGTTGGTAACACTGGTGTGTGATACCATGGGTCCATAGCTGTAGGTGTTGCTGCCGCTCCGAGCTTTCCTCTTGAAGTCCAGGGCGAGCGTCCTCCTGCTCCACGACTTCTTGATCTCCGCTTGGACCTTAGGGGAGAAGATGAGTCAGTCATTTAGCCTCAGAAGAGCTTGGATTTTATACGGTAATCTTTGCTGTAAAATGCTGAAATAAGTTCTTACCTCCCCGTTGCAAAAGCAATATATAATGGCGACAAAGAATCCCTGGAAAAGAAGAGAGTATGATTTTAATATTCTCAACTTCCAGGCCTACTTTATCCTCAGTCTTACATCCAGACAGTTACTTTAAGTGATTCGGGTGCACGTCTTCATCATCATCATCCTGCCTTCTCTTAATCTTAGTTACTGTGATCTAATCATAACTCGGCACCAAAGCATGTGTGCAGCTATAGTTAATTCAAAGGCAGCGTTTTCAGTGATAAGACACGTGGCGCCTGGAGACACGCTAAATCCTGACCAGTTCAATCAGATTTGTTCAACTTGAAAGGAGAAATTAATATGTATGTGGAACCCCAGAGCTAAGATTTAAGTTTCTGGCATTTTATCGGTTTGCTTTACCTGGAAGGAGTTGAACAGCATCTCGTAATGCATCTGGATCTGCCAGGGAATTCCAGTCACCTCTGTGTACGGCATGGCCATGAACACGATGTAGTGGACACCAAACAGCGGCATCAGCACCAACGTTGACTTTAACAATTTTCTGTAAATTAACAGAATGGCAAAAGTTTCAATCATTTTAACAAACTACTGTAGATTGCCTACCGCTCATCTACTTTGCAAACGTGCTGGAGCACATTTCAAACATCAAGTCCATAAAAAGAGAAGAATTCTGCACACTTAAGAGCTAAAAAAATCTGTTTTTTAAATTCATTCATGTATTCATTCATTTTGTTTACCTGCTTATTCCTTTTCAAGGTTATAATGGTCAATTTATGCAGACATCTTCCCTTTTTATCATCCTGACATGCTAAAGAGATTAACATTTAAACACTATTTTTAACAGTTTTGGACAAATACCTTTATCTTAAATATATTCACTGTATGACGGGGGTGTTGTCATGTGCCATATGTAAAGCTTATCTCATAACTTGTCACATGATACACACAGCAAAAATAGTAAATTATTCATGATTTTATTACACTGCCAGTGATGTGGGCTACTAATACATTATATGATGAATAAATCAAGAGGAGCTGTCAGTCTAGTAAGGTTTAAGAATGTAAAAATAATTTTGCCATGATAACACCCTACAGCACCTGTACTGCTGCCTTGTGTCACATCTTCCAGCATTTGTTTCCCGTAGTTTAGTTGCCAAGACTCTGATGATGTTCAGAAATAACACAAAATTAACCTGGAGAGAAAACAGAAATATAATGATATAATTAAGTGTCATTGCAAACATGATAAGGCGACAGAGTCAACGGCTCTAAAGCCGCAGGTGCTGTAAAATACTATAATTTACAGCTCAGCAGGAGAAAGTATCTACTCACCACTATAGCTGTAAGGATAGGGACTTGAACTATCCATTTCAAATTGCCTGCACTTAAGTCCCAGCATCTGCCATTGACAAACAACAACAAAACAGGGATCAATGAGCGATAAAAGAAATATCACGCTGCAGGTAGGTGTGATTATCCAGGAGCCATCTGTTTCTCTAAATCCAATCGTTTCATCACATCGCTTTTTTTTTTCAAAAGCTGCTATAGATTGATCTGAAAGGTCTGGACACAGGTATCACATGAAACTCTTCAGAATCGATTTAAGTTTTTGGATCTACATATTTACACGATATATTTCTGACCTTAATTCCCTCTGAACTGATGCATAAACCCCAGGGATGCAGATGAAGCTCCTTTCATGTTCAAGGGCTTTTGCAATTTGAAACACTAAACTTTGTCACAGTTTGCCCCAAGACATAAAAATAGCAAAATTTGTATCTTCTTTTAAGTTGGTATTGAAAACACACACATTTAGCTGGCCTAAACAAGCCTGCAGTGTCACATTCCCTTAACCGCTGTTGCTGCTGATGTAGAATAGTTTATTTTTAATTAACATGACTTAACAGTATAGTTTATCTATCATTTGTGCAGGTCACTTACTCTGTGTCTGCTAAGGTCGCTCTGACACTTGCCCAAACTGTCACAAACATAGCTGGGACTCCTGAAAAATAAAATAAATATGATTACAAGAAGCAACCATTAAAAACCAAGGCTGCAATGTCCACTAGTAGCCATCATGATGTGATGCAATACTATAAACGATCCCATAATAAGAGTCCATAACTTTGCTCATATTTTTCAGGTCCTTGCAGTGAGGAAACTGGGCAGCGCAGCATCCACATTGTATGCGCTGTGCTTACATAACTAATACGCACAGTGTGTACAATGCAGGAACTGCAAAGCCCATATTTCACGGTGAAAGTGTCCACACAGGCATGAGTCATTTCCTTTGTTCTCAGCTGGATAGTAACACAGTGTGAGCATGACAGCTTTCTGACAGCTTTTTGTGTTTTTTTTTCAATCTTTTTTTACATACAAATTAGACCATCAACATGACATAAATTACATACTATTCAGATTAGTACAATACCAAACCTACTAATCATACTGCAACCTATTAAATGTTAATTTGTGTGCAGGAGAATATGAATAAAGTATAACTCACCCCATCCAATCAGAGTAAATCCCCATAGGTACTTTCTGTCTGAGAAGAAAGTCATGAAGATGAGGCTGTGGAGGTATAGTCCCTCCACCAGGATCCAGTAGTAATTGGTCGCCAGAAAGTAGAGAAACAGGGTCACAGCCACCTTGCAGCCAATCTGTACACACACACAGCAGACAAACAAGTCTAACAGATTTAATCAATACCTATACTGACATAAATAATTTTTCCAGGACCTGTCCAAAATGTATTTCCGTCACATTGTTATCTCTAGTCTCTCCTCCCATACTGCCGGCTCTATGGCTTAACAAGCATGAATCCTATGGGTGCTGATAGTTATGTTTGTTATTGCAGCAACATACAATGTGTGAATAAGCTATGCGGACTTAAGGGATAAGTCTGGGCCTTATTGCCCTACTTTTTGCCATCATGCCAGTTGATTCTGATCAAAATGACTTTCGCAGGGAGTGCTGCTCTCCAACATAATGCAACAGGGTCAAGGGAATCTCAAACAGTCGAACACAAAAAGCGATTGACGTCATTTCAACACAATAACACTCATGCTGCAGTTGCATATGTCTTTATATAGCTGAGATTGAACAATTATCACACGGCATGTCAGTTAATTGTCCATTTGATGCTCTTTGTCATTGCTCACACACGTCTTTGTTTACTCTGCCGGCTGCCGGTCTTCTGCTGCATTCAGGTCACATCGGAAGAAGCGGAAAGGCAGGATTTTGTGGTGGAGGACTCGTGTTTAACTCGTCGAACACATCCAACAGCGCTTGCACTTAGGAATTTAAAATCTACCATTAACGAAAGGCAGCAGATATTTCTCGCTTTTCGTATGTAGGGTTGATTGTATTTGTGAATATGATCATTTTGATTTTTAACCTTGGACTACTGACATTGGTGGATTCCCTGCTGTGTTTACTGCTTGTGGCGATGCAGTTCTGCAATTTGTGACTCCGAGAGGGAGATAACGGAGCCCACAAAAAAATCCCACATATCCTATCTATAATTACCACTAGGAGGTTGATGTGAACGATTTTTCCCAGCTGGCAGATTGTATTTACCGTAAATCCAATATGACATGAACGTGCCATCAGAGTTACTTGAACGTTCTACTTTCTAACTACCTTATCCTTATTAAAATAACATATTGAATACTGTTATAGTATATATTTATATATATATATATATATATATATATATATATATATATATATATATATATATATATATAGTTTCAGGCCATTGACAGTGAGGATGTTTGCTGAACCAATTAGTATTCCATGCTGTTGTGTTGATATAAGGTGTGAAAATCTCCACAGCCCATATTGATTCAGCCAGTGTCAGCCCCAGCTAAAAAATCAGCCTCCACACGGCTATCCAGCTACAGCTGTTGTTGCTGTATGCCATGACATGAATTAATAGAGCCAAAGATAAGATAGATGGCCATTGGAAGCCAATTTCTCTCAGCACTCTATTCTCCCCATGCATGATAACTAACCTAATCATTATCACTGCTGTCACTTCTGCTCCGTTTGTGGTGTAATTAGCACCGTCACTTTATTTGCACTATATGTGCGTTGCTTTAGTGAGCAGTTTTAGTCCTATATAGCTCAATGAGTAGAGCATGGCACAAAAATGTGTGCACTCATGGTACTGTAAGGTGCTGGATAAAAGCAGCCACTAAATATGTTACTATCGGTTATTTGCACATCAAAGCATCCACAAAAAATATCTTGGTCCATTGCCTTGAAGAATGCCTCTTTACACATGAGTCATAAGAGGAGTTGTTTTTATTTTTTACAGGACAAGATGTGTGTTTGTGTGCGATGCCTTGTATACTGTATGCTAATATATTTAGTGATATATTTCCAGTACGCTTGTTTATCTGTACTGCTGCACTTACAAACTGTGTTTTGTTGGCTGGCGGTGCCTCAGTGATGGACTTGAGGTCTTCCACGCTGACTCTCTCCATGTCCTCCAAGGCCGATCCGGAGTAAAGCACGACATCTTTCACGAAAATACTTATAGCTCTTAGCATGAAGGAGACAAATAGGTGCATGTGGATGTAGTTCCTGGTGCAGTGTAAGCGTCTAGAGGGAAAAAAATAAGAGGAGAAAAGTGAGAAGACAGATTTGATAGGAAAAAAAACATATAAAGAAAAATTGCACTGTTCACATAAACAGCAAAATTGGAATATTCTTCAAAGAGAAGTGCAAAGAAAAATCAACAATACAAACACTCCACACATTCAAATCGCTTGTAAATGAAATGAAATTGGATCTAGCAAAAAAAAATACACCAGCAGCTATTAATGTGCAAAGAATCAAGTCATTCCTTTGTTATGAACTGTTTATGTGTATGCGTGTGCGTGTATGTGTGCCTGTGTGCGCACGCCCGTATGTGTGTGTGTGTGTGTGTGGACACGCGCACCTTCATGTAAGTGTGTGTGAGTATTTTCACACACATGAACAATGCTCATCCTAATTAGAGCCAGCTGAGTTCCACGCTGACTATAACACATTCTTGAGATTTAGGGGCTTGAAAAGCACAAATATTGAATTGCTCGGCTCAAAGTGAGCTGTAAAAACAAAATTGCAAGCATGTGTTGAGAAGTTCCAAGAGCATGCGAGTTTCCTTCCAGACAACCAAAAGTTTATCTGTCAAAATTTCTCCAAAACATCCTCTCTAAGTATTTACAATGGAGTGGGCTTTTGAGGTCATGCCACAGTATTGGAATCAACTGGATCAATAGTAGCACAGGTTATATCATAAAGTGTTTTTTTAGCACAAAAATAAATCTATTTTCCCTAATGCCAACTTGAATGAGAATTTAAGCCTAATAAAAAAAAATCCTTAACAATTAATGTATAATGAAAGCAACCCACAACTAGCCATAAGCGTTTTATTATTTTATTATTTCTTTCCCCATAGCCTCATTAAAGAGCTGTATATTTGACAAGCTATCCTTTGAGAACTATTGATTTGGAAGTGGTGGGCGAAAACTAATCTAGAGAACGGTTCCCCAGTGAAAAAAACGAACACAACTGCTAATGTGAAGTATCCCCTTTCTCTCCCTCAGAAACATTTATGAAGTCTCCTGTCTGAAAGCTGACATGCTGAAGGGGAGACATGGCTAGAGTGCTCCGGAGCACAGAGCCAGAATGTCAGACGGGCCCCTGGGAGAACTTATTAAACTCATTTGGCCCATAGATTTCCTGGTGCCAGTTTGGAGCTTTCCTAAAGCCCGGCTCCTTCTGAGTGCCTGCCTGTACAGTAAGTCACGCCGGTGGGAGCGTTGGTAAACAACGCCTTCACACCGACTCCTGATACTCCCTATGCTCAACAAAATAAGCAAATAATGAAAAGTCCTCCTCTGCATTAATCAGTTAAGAAAAAACTATCAAACTGTTGCCACATTTAAAAAAAAAAAAAAATGAATTCAACCTTGTGTAAGGATTTTTCTTCACTTCAACACAGTTCCTAGTGAGCCACATTATATTACAAGGCAAGAGAGGAATATCTCTAGCAAATTCTTCATCACATGGTTCTTCCTTCTAAGGACTTTTTATCCCCTTTGTCCATTTGAATTTAGAGCCTTAAATTAGAAAGAAATGCCACTCAAACACTTTGCTAATAAAGTAATCTTTTGTAAATCTTGGCTGAAGTATAAAAACAATATCCAATGTTTTCTTGTGGCTCTATGAAACCTGAAATCAGTATGAGAATAACAAAGAACCTAAATGTCAGAACATGAAGCATGCATTACTGCAAGCCTGGAGGCAGACTCCTCAAAGAGAGACATATCATGGTAAAAGTCAAATGCACACGATAAAGGCAAAGGTAATGTTTGATACAACATTTTGCACGCTTCACCTTACTGTCATGGTACAAAATACGTATATGTGCATGCTATTACACAATACAACAGAATTGCATGATTTCAAGCTAAAGCCTATTTTTTTCCATTAAGTCAACATAAACTTCACCAGAGAGTTTTCATTGTAATATTCTCTGTGCTTTACATTTGCATTTGATACATTGGAATTCAATGGTGTGATTAGAAATCGCTAAAATTACGAAAGAAAACACACACCCAGTGAGGTGCAGACGAGTAGTAGGCTTAGGACTGTTTTACATACAGTATACAGTCCCAATCCCCATCCACAGACAGGAAAAAGAATACAAATAAAGGGATCATGTCATGCAGTACAAAGGGAGTAATCTATATGCTGACATGTCTGTGCGGTGAAGCGCATGAAGGAAAAACATCAAGGGAACTTAAACAGAGAATTGCGGAACACAGAAGTAGAATCAGATGTAAAACAGAAAGTTATCCAGTCGCGGTACTGTATTTTATGGAGTTTCTTCTCTATAAATAAATTGGAATTGCAAAGGTGACATTATCAAGAAGGGGGGGGGGGGGGGGGGGGACATTAAATCCCTGAGGGTTAAATGTGGAGTTTGATCTAAGACCATTTTTGTAAAAATGAACTGAACTGACTATGGATATCCATGTTGAACTGATATGAAGAAATGTTGTGCTATTTGAGATTGTCATGCAGAAAATACATTTTCTCATTTTTCTAGATAAGGAAATTGATATTGCATGTGTATGGTATTGTATGTAAACATCTGTTCCAGTGAAAAATGGGATTGTGATTGTATGGTACATGTAAATATTGTCTGAGAACAAGGTCACATGACTAATTAGAATTAAGGAAGTGATGACATTCGCTATATACCACCATGATGGAGGCTGTGTAGCCAAAAACGTTTGGTGATTAAAGCAAAGCAAAACAGAGCATAAAATGGTGCGACTTGAATTCCTTCAGATGATTAGAAATCACACTATTAAACAAAAAAAAAAAGACTGTATGTTCTGATCTCTCCTACAGTGACTCTAACCTTAATTTCTGACCCTGCATCTAAATCCCTCTCCTGGGGAATGTGTGTGGCTGGAAAGATTGACTGCAGAATTCCAGTGACAACTTCAACTCACCGGAAATATCCCAAGATGACCACAGCCACCATAAGTGATCCCAGAGAGATGGAGTAACCCACTGTGTAGATGAGATACAGACGGTCAAAGACCTCCTGTTGGAAAAGCAGAATGTGAAATAGTATCAACAGTAAACCTTTATAAAAACAATGTAACCTCCACCAAGCTATATCCTCTCTTTGATGCACTGCTTGATGTACTGTTGGTTTTACACAGATTGAGGTTTTGAATTTTCAGTATAGTTGATAATTCACTTTAAAAAAACAAATAGCTTGTAAAATGTTAGGGAATGTATTGTTGTATTTTATAGCTGCCTGGTCAATATAAGATACAGAGAGAAAAATGAAGTGATTGTAAAATGCTGACTTTTTATTGTATGAATTGCATGCAACAGTGTACCCCTGCTACATTGCTGCTTGCCCAGGAGAGATTTTTTTTTGTCGAAAAAAAATCTAATTTTATTCTCCTTTCAGCCACCATAAGGTTCAAGAAATGACCTGGCCATCAGCCGTTTGAGATTTGTGTTCCAATATGTATTCAGTCCTACTTTGCAGCATCTGAGAAATAATAATCTGTTGTGACTGCTGCAGCAGGACTGCAGGACAGATGGATGATAAGGAATTTGTGTGACAGCTGCCAGTGCACGCACAAATAAGTAGAAATAGATATGCAGGTTGCCCTCTGCAAGAAACTACAGAACCAACACTGTAAAAAGTATTACTTCTTTCAGTGTACATAATCATCACACATAACCAGAATCACAAGTAAATCCCAAGTAATCGAGCTGTGTTGGGTACTTTAAGTGAAGCTGATAAGTAAGTTAATATTCGACAGATTCACTATGGCAGATAGTAGTGTGGCAGTTTAACATTCCATTGTTTATTCAGCAAATGACCGCAACATATTAGAAATAACTAAAGCAACTCAGTCAAACTAATTCAATTGCCATATTTAAGTGAAGAAATGACTGGCATATTTCTAGGTGATTTGATAAATTAGGATTGCAGTGACCACTAACCTGCAGAAAAACACGTGCTTATTATTTTCACAGTTTAGAATAGACTTGTATGTTGTGTGTTCTGAGTGGATAAGGTTCAGGATGCCTCATCTACCCATATGTAATGAAAAGATTCACTGACTACCATCTGAGTGCTGTCAGGCTCTTTACAGAACTTGGACTGTAAATTAACATGCATATTTATCTCATTATGTATGCCACACATTTGCACACTTATTGGTAGGAGTTCATTCAACTTCATATGTGATGTAGGACATTTAGGAAATTAGAAAAAATGTTGTTTAGTTATAACATTTAGTTAAGTTATTTAATTAGTTGTTACAACGCTCATTTCAACACACTTAAGCTTCAGGAGTTGTTCTTCCACAAGTAGTATTGTGTACATTGTGTGACAAGAGACTGCAAGTCCAAATTTTGTTGTGAACTACACTAGGCAAGTGGTTTGACTATCATTTCTTCACAAAGAGCATGTAACATGGTACTGAAATCACACATTACTGTTCCAAACATGGTGGAGATATTATGGATCTGTAATTACAGTATACCCTTTTTACCATTGGGAGCTTTTGTTACTCCAGCAAAAGATCAATGGTTGGATGCTGCATTGCAAAAAAAAAAGTGTAAGAGGAAAATTCTCAGATGTCAGCACTTGGCATTTTTTCAAAAATTAACTTCAAAAGCAATCATTGCATTTGACAGTGCATTGCCACCTGGTGACAGAAGTGTCTCAAGTAACCATACGTTTCTAATAAAAACAGCATTTGACTCGCTGGTGATGGAGCTGACAAAGGCTGGGTGGGACTGCTTGGGCTTCCAGCGGTGAGATTACAGCAGTGAGCAGGCAGCCAGAGGACACAGTGAGGAGAGCCACTAACCATGCTCTCTGTACATCAACACAGCAGGCACATTGGAGGGGCCAAGAGCCCAGTGTGATGTAACCAGACACTCCACTGCTGTTATCATTTAGCATCGGGATCCCGTGCCAAGTAATGGGTCTGTAAGTTGTGGTGGTGGTGCGCGGTGCGGCAATTGTGCCGTGAAGGGGTTTCATTTGTGCATATGCATTTGTCATTAACTGCTGCAACCACTCCTGGGAGCCCATCAACATAAACATTTGAAGTCAGTAAGAAATTGAAGGGCGTCATGATGAGGTTATGCCCACATCCTCTACACTGAGACCCACATTTAAGTGAGGGGGAGGCGAATCCATGTGGGACAGCCAATGTTGCATATCCTTTCATGGCAAAAATGCAGTATTGAAAACCAAGCCTATTTGAAAATAATGGACAAAGCTCTTTACAGCGGCCTCAGCGTAAACGTAATATTCCACTTTACAGCCGCCTGCCAACCTTCTTTGGGCGACCTTTGAAGGCTTTCATTTTGTTTGTGGTGTTTCCTTCTTATCAATGTGGGACTGATTGCTGTGCCACCTAATCACAGCAAGTAACAGAACAGACCAATTGTAACCAAGAGCAACTGACTGCCTTGGACCTGGAGAGCCACTGGATACTGAACTCTATATATAAATTCAATGATTTTTATAGAGTTTGTGCAGTTTGACCACATTTGAGTTGGTCACAGCAAGAAAGAGAGAAACACATATTATCACATTTCCAAAAACATCTGCTGCTAATAGTTACAGCGGCACCAGGCAACTTTGCACATTGGAGGCCCCAAATGACAGTGAGAGGTAACTGTTTAAATTTTGAGAACTTCAATGAGCAGAATGCAAATTTTGTATTTTGCTCTTAAGTTTCAATTTGTCACTCATCGACAAGATTTTCTGCCAGTGTACATACTTGACACCCTATAGGATTACAAAATGGATGTATTTTTACATGAATACACCCATTTACATTTCTGTTGTCTAGCCTAGTGCAGCTTTACGTAATTGCATGGCAACCGCATTGCCATTTATGAATAATTGGATCCTATTCATCATCTCCCTATCATTATCTCATCGTTTTATGACAGATGATTAAACTACATTACACTGTACATTACTGAAACGGCCTTTGTCAAAAATGTGTACAAATTCCAATGGCGGTGTAATTGCAAGTTTAAATGGTGCAATAGTAGTCTAAATGAGCGTAGTATCAAAAGTGTCACAATTTACTCTGGCAATACATTCACAAAAGCTATTGTGTTGTTCTTAATTATTGTGGAGAGAGGCAAGGTTTAACTGAGCATGTAAATGGACGACATGACATTCTCACCTTTTCATGGTTCTGGTTGTAATGAGAAAGGAATTTTGCACATTCACTGTAATTGGCCCAGGTCTTGTTGTTGGTTGTGGCCAGCTCCCATGTCCCATTGTTGTCACAGCGGCGGTATGCTAGTCCTGGACATCAAGCAGACGCAAGGCTATTTTAAAATACAGATTTTTCCAACTGTTTTTCCAACTGAGCCTATTATTAAATACAGACTTTGCCAACTCTTTATATGAGTAACAGCAGTGCAGATGACAAGAAGTGACAATTATGCATTCCAAGCATGCTACTTAATTAGATTAACTTTATTGTATATGTTGAAAAATTAAGACATAAGTTAATTGGTTTTTGAAGAGTGGTTAGAAAACCTAATGTATATCTATTGTTTGTCTATCTATCTGTTGTAATATCAGATCATTTCTATCAGAACAGATCTGCAGTAGCAAGATTTGTCTATGTTATCTTATCTAAAAAGTCAAAGGTGGCCTTGTGATGTGTGCTGCACCAACCATGCACCTTGAGGCATGGTGTTCTTACAAGAATTGAAAACGAGCTTCAGGGTCACACCTGCTGACTGGATCCAGGGTCAATCTTACCTTTATGGTTGAAGTCATAGATATACTCCGGACATGCAGTGAAAACAAGCTTTCCTGGAGCCCCCTCAGGCCAGCAAACAATGCCATCCCACTCTGGTGAGCAGAAACCATCTGCAGAGACAAAAGCAGTGGTGACATTTAAAAATAGAGATGCGGAGAGGTTGTGCTGCCTCGGTTCCAGCATTACATGGCTATAGGCATTTACGAGGGCAGTAGTATGCAAGACTTCTAAGGATTGTGTTGTCCTTTGAAAAGTAGGGTACATGCATGAACTTTATATAGTATGCAAATTAGCATTGCACAGCAACCGTGTAATTTGTGGTAAGTCTGACAGACTGTAAATTAGACGCAATACATCCCATGACCCATGTTTTTTTTGTTTTTTTTAAAGGAAAACACCAGTCACCCAGAGAACAGAAAACATACATACTTAGTCTTTAAAAGACGCCATATGGCTACTCAACATCCATTGTAATATAATTAAGGCCTGATAATCATGGGATTTCCAGCATGTTGATAACAATTTGTCCATTGAATTCTATCTATGTTCATTAGAGCCTTGTTTGTTAGCTGCAGTGGCCTCTTCACCCGGCAGATTTCCGTAACTAATAACTAATAAATTACTATATGAACGAGCATGTTTGTGCGCAACTGGAAGTGTATGATCTATTCACAGCACTCAAACACTTAAAATTATAGTGCTGCATTGTTGTTAGAGAACCGTACTGTTTTTTTTTTTTCTGTTGTAGGAAATTGGTTTCAATATGGATCTTATTTACAAGATTCCATGCAAAAGGAAAACAACACTGACCGCAGTGTAGTATCCTGAGTCACTGACAGGAAATAAAGGCATTAAGCTTGTTTTCCCTCACAATAGCATAAAGGATCTCAGTTTCCAACTTCCATCAAATCTGACTACCATTATCATATCTTTGGTACTATATCTCATATATGTTCAGCTTTGAATTTCTTAATACACGAACACTAGCTGACGAGCCAAACCAAAAATCAACCATGTTAACATTTATTCAACTTCACACTTTTTGTTTCAGAGTGCTCCTCCCTGATCAAATAGTACTAACAAGGACTTTCAATGACAGTTTTCATTTTTTGAGACGAGTGGTGAGGAACATTCAGAAAGAAACCAAAAAAGTTGTTCAGGAATCTTTCCAATGTGCACTTTTTATACATTCTTTTCCTCACTTCCTCGGCATGCCCTACAGGATTGCTGACTGTGTGCTTTTTCTGAAACTCTGTCATCTTTTTTTTTCAGCGGAGAATGTAATACACAAGACTTTCAAAGATGCGTCTATACTTCTTTCAGACAAAGAAAGAGCTGCAGGTTCAAAGGAAAAAATCCTGTTTCGGAGCAGAAAGCCCCTTAATTGTCAGCGAAACCGTGGACCTCAGCCCTCCGATAGTGGGAGCAAAGTCCCTTTCCCCACAGATTCCTGGCAAAAGCCGCTCTTATGGCTTGGCATTTATTTTGCATTATTGAAAACATCTGCCCCATTTTGACCACTAATAAGTAGCTAAGGATAAAACTAAAACTATGCTCTCTTTGCTGTAGATCTATTATTTTCTCATTCCTGTAATCAAAGTTACAAAGAAACATCTGAAGCAATGACGACATGCTTTTTATTTGCCTTCAAAATGGCCTGTCAGTTGGAGAACATAATTAAAGAGTAGACTGAGTGGAGCTGACTGATTCGCACAGATCTCTGGCGGGAGGAAAACAGCGTCTAGTTTTGAAAATCACACTGACCACACATCCTGGGAGTAAAAGTAAAATGGCTCTTCGCTTTTGCCATAGGTTTTATTACCATAGGACCACCTACTAACAGGCTTAAATTAAACACCGAACACACACATATATAATTTCCTGTAAATTCCACAACCATGATTTAAATATAAACGTGACTATGGGGGACTTTGGTATTAGTGATGTAACTGAGGTTTTTAATAAGGTTTTCTTTTCCCCCCACTCATTTGATTCAGACCTGCAGATGTCAAAACACATATCGTACTGACTCCTGATATATGCAACCTTTTATAATGATTGCTGATGTTATTCTACACCGAGACCACAAGTTTGAATGCTGAGCTATTTTCACACTGCAAGGTCTGGGGCCTTGAACCCACATCCCTCCACTGTCCTCTCCAGGCAAACCTCAGTGTTTCCCTCAATGAAAACCTTGTCTCAGCCATGTAATGGAGACTTTTGTGTATTTAAAGCACAAATGAGAAATAAAAACAAATAGATGGGACTTCACCGTGAAGGGTTGCAACACAACCAAACCGGGGGTTCGGCCTTGACTCATTTTTCTCAAAATACCTAGAACAGCAAGATTAATTCATTACTCTCAGCTAATTCTACATTGCACAGTGCAAACAATTTAAAATAGTCATCACTCCACATCTCTAATAATAGTTTAGCTAACCACTAGTTTACAGTGGCTGAAAAAAATACACTAGGGGTGGTCAAGCAGGACACAGGCAAGACAAATATGGACGAAAAGCCAAAGTCCTCAAAAATGCACACCAGTTGCTATTCTTTGAGTTTGACTCAGCCCACAGATTCAAGGTCTCACCACAATAAGAGACCAAAATGAACCAGTTTCCAAATAAAACCAGCATATTCTTGGCCAAAGTCATCACAACTACAAGAACAAATCCTGTCCAAACCTTAATGGCCACTTCAAAGGAAACGTTCATCTGGGTCATCGGGGGGCTTGTTAAAGCAATGCTCTATTGAACTTTATCTCACATCTCGACTTGACATTCTGAGAAGTATTACAACATCACGGCGAACCGCTAATCAGGTTTTCAGTGATTTCCACTTACTGATTACTTAAATTACAAACAACCAGATGAGACTCTGGAGTTCAAATGAAGTGAATTAAAAGCAATCCATGTGCCATTAAATAAATATCTGAAATCAAGCACATGAAATGAGCCCTTATGTGCTTTTCCAGGCATAAAAGCACACCAGGGACTGTTCTTCTTTATTAAGGTAATATGTTTACCCTAATTTTTTCAACTGTGCTGTGATTGAAAAGACATGTGCAACCTTCCGAAAGAGGTCAGAAAACAGGCACCACATAAAGGCTAAGTCACATCCACTCGGCTAACATCATCAGGTATGCAGGTCAGCTACAGCGGGCGGCTCTGGAGCTCTGTACCCCCAAAACAGCATTTCACAGGAACCCCATGCAACATGATTCCCCTATGGGCAAATTAGAGTCTCTCATGAGAAAGTAGCTAGATTCAGTGTCAACATCCTGCCAAATGTAGGGAGAGAGAGCAACATGTATTGCACTCACCCAGCCACTGCAGCCACAGTGTATGTAACACTGAGTCACATCTTCATTCAATTTGTGTTTATCCTCTCTTCACCAAGAAATATGGTGTAGACCTACAGTGCCACTTTCAAGTATTTAATTCAATTGAAGATTACTTGCATGAAATTTCTACTTTGATGTAAGTAAATTATAAAATGATTAGATTGAAAATAAATCTAAACATCTAGGCTAAATAAAGTGATATTGATTTCCTCTACAAAGGTACCTGCAGGTGCCTGAGAAAGTGTAATGCCTAGCTCACATCTATGCCATGTCAGGCTGCATTAGGCATGATGGTGGTCAGAGGAGGAACCGAGACTCTGATCTTAAAGGCCTGATGTGTGTCTGAGTGCTCTGCTCTGCATTAGCGTCTATGGCCATTCTGATCAATACGCTGTGAGAAACAGCACACGCTTCTAGTTTTTCCTATAAATACTGAGAATGTTACACAAACTGCTTTTTGATGCCTACAATTTTCAATGGTAGCAATTCAAGTAATTTTTAAATCAATTTGAAGCTTTGTGGACGTTTATCAAAACCATGAACAGTTGAGAAATGCTACATGAGACAATGTAACTACTGGGAACTGTCAACAAAAGCTTTTGTGTTCTTAGCCTGGAAATAAACATTTTTAATTATGTGTTTCATTTACAAAGGGGTATCGTTTGGAGGGTCTGAGAATTTAATGAGACCACAATGTGCTGGGGTTAAAGAAAAAAATAATATGATTGGTTTGGATATGGAATCCAAAAACCTCCTCTGAACAATCAACATGGAAAATGACAGTAACCGCAGTGAGATAGACGCTGGGGTCTGCTGGAAAATGATGCTCTTCAGACACCCATGAGTACACAAATACACCCAGGATCAGCTTCCCCCTTCGGTCCTAGCCTCCAGAAAGCCACAAGGAGGGAAAAAGAGCTGCATTCCTCAATGTAACCATCAAATTACATTCAACTGGATATGGAACTGTTTGACAGACACAACTGCCTTGAGGAAGGCATTTGATTGTAATGTCAGGAAAGGTGTAGGTGTAAATAGTCAAAGTGGATTATCTCTTTTTGCACTTTTCACAGGAGCTCATTCCAGGTGGTGGTAAATCAATGCAACCATATACACTGGTGGAAACCTAATCAATCGTAATGAAGTATGGCCTTCCCATCACATGAGATAGTTATCAACCGTCTGCACAGTGAGTGTCAATATTTGAGTTACCCTCGGTGGTATGAACCTGTACTGCTAAGGAAGACACATTTTGATCAATAAACAGCACAAGCCTAGTATAGATTGTATCTATTATCTATCCATCACACTCAATTAATGGTGCATTTTAAATGCCAAATGTCAATTCTACCATAACAAAATTACTGTCTGGTTAAAGTAGCAGGCAATGAACCAATAACATTAACTCTTGAGGGATCACAGATGTCCATCCAGCTAAATTTTTCAGGCACATTTTCAGATTAATGGCACAAAACAAAAGCATGAAGATATGCCAAAAAAGGTTTAAGGGTCTAATTATCTTTTCTCACGTACTTGCATTTTACTTTACTCACCAGGAATCCTTTGCTTTGACTTGATGTTCCCCTCACATTTCCGTTTAGCTTTGAACAAAAGGCCTATTTGTTCCTCTTTGGTGAGCACATCATCTGCATAAACCTGCATGGAAGGACATTGACATGGAGTTAGTGATGGGAAATATTCAAACGTTAAGTGTACATAAAATGGGCTTTATGCTGACACAAACATTGTATGCTGACATCTGTGAATTACATGTTGCAATGCCAAATCCAAATTTCCAAAGCCAAAGCCAAATTCCATCAATAAGCATTGCCAATAAACAATTCGACAACTTCAAGTTCATCCAAATAGGGCAATTCTAAAATACAGAGTGAACATATTATTGCACGTTTGTGGTCCCATCTGGATCTGAAGCTAAGATTCTGACATTTCTCTCACAGTACCAAATGAGCATGAAATGCATCAATTGGCTGATATCCAGATATGATTTCCTCAGCACAGCTGCTTCACACAACCCTCTAACCACTACTCAAGTCAAGTCAAGTCAGGTTTATTTATATAGCCCTTCATTACAAAAGCATGTCTTTAAGGACTTAGATCTAACTAATCAGCAATCAGTCACAAAGAAAATTATGCAATACAGTGTACCGACAAAAAGGAAACAAAACAAAGCACAAGATACACGATAGCATATTGGAAGACATAGCAGGCCTAACCTACCTAGCCTACCTGGCACCACCAACCTTAGACACTCAGTGAAGACAAGGGAAAACTCCCAAGAAAATCGTATAAGCACTATACTCAACATCCCTGGTCATAGTGTTGTGGACAATCTAAATCCTTGCCTTTCTTTAGTGAAAACCTCCTGAAAATCGAGGCTGCAGACGTTTTCTCAGATATTCTAAGCGTGCAGCCACTGGGGGAATGCAGCAGGGTGGCCTGGTTGTTAGAGGGACTGTGCTGTGTCTGGAAGGTCTCAGATTAGACTGCACTTAGACCGCAACAGTCCACTCCTGTCAAAGTGTCCTTGAGCAACACAGTGAACTCCGACCTGCCCCAGGGGCCGCTGCTCCTGCTTCCCCTGAACAGAGGCCTCTCTGCTGAAATGTATATATGTGAGAGTTAGATCTCAGTGGGACATGCACACTAACGGAACAGAAATTCACTCATTGTAATATGGTAATCCAGTGCTCGGAATTCTTCTAAAATCCCTTAAAGCAATGCAAGTGAATGTTACAATGACTTGTGTAAATAAGCGTACTATATATACTGTATATATATATTTATTCCTGTCTTAACTGCCATGAAGCAAAGAGTTATGAAAGACCTAGTGTTTTTTTTTCTTCCCTTGACTAAATAGTATCAGTTTCACTTGTTGTTTATAGTCCCAGCTTGTATTCATGTGGTTTTATCCACTAGGTGGTCAGTATCCATTAGCCACTAATCAGACATGACACAGAAAAAGAGATTTTACTCTGTACATTTTCTTACACCTTATATTTTAGTGGCTTGTGAACATTGTGTCTGAGAGCAGCGCTATAGCTCAGGTGTGGTTTTCCATTCAAGGAAATATTTTCCATTCTAATAGCTCACTTTGGCTGGCTCACTGTTTGCTCTGGGATCACTTTGAGTCAATAACAAATATGACTGTATTGAAAATGACCACATTCATCGCTGACATCGTGTGACAAGAAATATAAAAGTGAAAATATAAAAGTGCAAGCTCAGTGCTAAAACTAAGGCGTAGATCATCACCAGGATTTTCTATGGTGTCATATGGATTTTTTATGGTGCAGTGAGCCATACTGCAGCAAAATGCAAGATATTCCTTATGGTTTAGATCCCCACAACTGTAGATAATACCGTAAAAATTCCAATGATGATCTGGGCGTATTACTGGTTTAACATTTTGAAGGCCTGGGGGCGGGGCTACCACAGCCCAGCCATCACCAAGGACACCTAGTCTTGTTTTTGGTTCAACAAAAGTAGAGCAAACGATTCATATGGGAGACAAGCTATCATTGAAAACAGACATTTACTTCACAGAGCAGCTGACTCCCTAACTTACACTTGTCATTTCAATTTGACTTTTATCATTCAGTCACGCCAGGACACCTGAAGTGACAGGTATAGCAGCGAGAAATGGAAAGAGATAGAGAGGAGGAGGGAGAGCAGGAAAAAAGTAATGCAGACACGGATTTAAATAAATACAGGCACACTAAATGCATTACAGCCATTTTCAACTGTCAATCCACTCACAAAAATCACATCAAAATGACAAGTGCTGGGCCTATGCCAAAATACCTATCTGCTGCATCTCTGGAGTTTTGTTCTACATAATTGATCACCTGCAGCATAAACTCCACACTGAAGTTTCCTCTGGCCATGTTGCTGTTTTGTCTGTTGGTTGAATAAACTTGAAGTACTGAGGGGCCTCCTTGGTTAATTAAGGCTACGGCTTTTAGTCAGGCTGCAACATTTTTAAACACTTGTGCCAGCTGTTTTATCTATGTCAGATTAACCATTTTGACCCTGTTTTTACTGGCAGCAGGATTTATTTGTCAAAGGACATGTTGCTTATTGCTTATTAGAGACAGGCTATTATTTGAGACTTTAAACCAAAAAGAATAAACCAAAAAAAGAAGAGGCTCATATGTGCTTCACTAATATTTTCATTGTGCACTTAATTAAGCTATAATAAAATTGCAAAATTCAACATAATTGCTAAAACAGTTTCCACCATGACAAAAGACACAGCTGTACTGATTTCCCAGCTAGTGTCTACTCTACACTGCAAGTGATTATACACTGAAACTTGCGGATGCTTTTCTTACCAACAGGTACACTGCTATTAACGTCATTCAAGGTTTGATGCAAAAACTGCAACTGTGGTGCTGCAGTCGGTTACTGCAATTGACACAGAGAACCACCTATTTAAATGTAATTTAATTTCCGAGGAGCTATTTTAAACCCTCTGGGGTACTTGTTTACGATTTGAAACGAGCAGCTAAGACCATTCTGCATCTGCATACTTGACAAGGAGTCATTTGCAAATTAAGACGTGTATACATTGTCTTTGATGCGAGGGGGCAATTTCCCGAGCTTAAAATTAAACTGTAAATACCTCGTGGCTCTCGTGGGTTTGCTGTACACAAAACCATAATACCTCGATCCATCAATATTTTCACTACTTTCAGTCTTGAAATAAGGATGTCCAGTTTGAGAGCTGAATAAGGTTACAGAATGAAGACGTTTATGGCTTTGCACGGTAAACAACCACAGATGGAACAACATTTGACCACAGGCGAACAAGGATAGATACTACCTGTTTACTGTGCTAACTATGCCAATATAGAATATTCCACTGACAGCTCCAAAGGAGTTAAGACCATTTTCATCTGAATGGCTGACCGCTGTTTCTTTTAGTGAAGCCTTAACCAATGGGGGACCAGAAACAGAGAAACAAATGTCTAGGCACTAATTCTGTTCTGAAAGGACAAATATTATTATAAACATCTTCATCATTACTAAATCACCAGCATCATCATTGAACTTAACCCTGGGGTGATTCTGATAAAGCTACACACAGAGAAATAGAAACAACAAGAAACAACACAGAAAATAACATGCGAACAGGGTATACATTCATAAATTCCCATCCAAACCATGTATTTTTAGATCAGCAATAAATCAACTCTGAATATTTATGTTGTAATTTAATTTATCATGATGGTAGCCATTTTTACTCATACATTTTTGGCTGTCTTTGCTGTCAACAGTGGTAAATATGATTAATGTTATAATGGTAGTGAGTTTTCTGTACTCTGCAAGTCCCTGAATGAGTATAACTGGCTGAACTTCCATCTGCTTTTATGAATACTACAAACCTGGTAACTGAGGTCACTGCTCTGATAAACTAAGAACAAATATCTTAACCTTTACAGTGCAGCTGGTTTGAGCCCCTGTGAGACATAGTGATAGGAAATACATACATTTCAACTCCAAAATGAGTCATGGAGTGTGAGGTTGTCATTTTTTTTTCTCAAAGCGAGAGGAATTTCTCCCTCTGCTGCAGACTCCTACTTACAGGCAAGAGGGATCTCAAAGATATGAAGTATCATTTGCCGTTTTAAGAAGAGAATCCTGGGTAATAAGTGTGCCCCCTGATTATTTCTGAAAACTATTCCTCCTCCACTGGCCAGAGTCCAAACCACCAAAGTAAACAGAACTCTCACAGGGAGAAACATGGACATTCTTATTTACTGCATTTCATTCAAAACACAGTATTCTTTTTGTTAAATACTTTTGAGAGTGTGCCAATATGAAAATTAGAAAAATACACACCATATAAATATGTGTGTTTTCATCACTGGTCCCTGGAATACAAACTCCACTTGAATAAACCACAAGTTTCTATTTGTCTTCAAAAACTGTGGGGTAATGACTTAAACTGAAGCTCTCTTCAAGGATATACGAAGACCAATATTGAATTTACTGTATTTAGGCCGGTGTGTCAAGACAGTGTTGAACCACTATGACTACATACTGATACTATACACAGTAAGGGAGTGGAAACACATTTGCATTAGCTTTCTAATTCCAACATTTGGTTACAAAATGAATTCAAGGTCTGCAAGTTATATTAAGTTATCTATCTGTGGCACTCACAAATGAGTATCTTCAATGTTAACTTGTTGCTTTTTGAATGTCTGATTTTGTTGCAAAACAAACTTTTAAAAAATCAACAAGTACGAATGGAGTCATAAGGACAGATGCCATGCATACACTGAGTGGAGACATTGGGTTTCCAGTACATTACCAACAGTCTTGATTATGGACAGTCTTGCACAATGTTTTTTTTTTTTTTTTTTTCTCAAGAAAGTTGTGGTTGACCAAAACCATTTCCTGAAATGGCCTGCAGTGAATTGGAGAGTCAAATGCTAGGGCTGGGAAAGTAGATTTTCATTCAAAAGCACAACAGAAAAAACTCCAGGGTCCAGAAAGTTGAATTGAACAGCAAAAATGCCGCTAAGTTTAACAGAGCGTCATAATTCAATAAAGGATCACTGGTCAAAGTACAGCCCACTGATACAGTCTCATTAGTAGTATTCCCATTTCAAAAAAGAAGTGGCACATAACCAAATACTCTAAAATGCCATTGAGGTGCCTACATTGGGCTAGAGACACTGCTGTTCAACCAGAGGACCCGGGATCCAGCCACCAGTCATCTGAAGAAGTGTCTTGGAGCAAAACACTGAATCCCTATCAGCTCCAGAGACGCTGCTCTACATCTGACTTTGCTCTGACCTCTCAGAGAGACAAGAGAGAAGAAATTTCAATATGCGGATCAATACATCTTCTTTGTTCAAGATTCAGTCTGTACAGTAACAATGGCTAGACTATACAAATCTGTAAATTGACACAATATTCTGTTTACTTGTGTATCTGCAGTGGGGAATTAAAGAAAGGACAGATCAGCTGAATAAAGATTCACTCTGTGTTGGTGGAGTAGCGGTTGTTTGCACCACAGTGGGGGTTGAAGTGTGGAACCGCCCCTTGATGTCAATCAAGTATCAAATAGCTAATATGGATCTTAACAGCTGTTTATATTTGCCCACCAGGAGGCGCAGTGATGTCTAACCCCTAATCACATCGCCATCTTGTGGTAAAATGTTGTGTAAAGCGTGTAAAATGTTAGGCGAACTGTTGATGAGCTATGTTTTAAACTATAGTAGCACACTGGAAAACAGATTCTGTAATTCTCCATGCAAGTAAAATTATAATTTTAGTACATTAGAACTACTGCACTTTTAAGAGTACCTCCTACCATCCTTTTGCATCCGTGATGCAGAATCTTTTTTTTCGGCTCATTATTTTGTGAAGTAGGACTTGGCCTTTAAGTGTGCCCATTGTTTGGATGACTTCTTGATAGTTAATTTATTTGTAGATCATAGGCTATGTACATGAAAGCATGTAAATGTGCCTTTTGATGTCCTCACCTGTATAGCCCATTGATTAGCTGATGTATTTTTCTGTAAGTGTGCACTTTTGCTGCTGCAGACTGTAGCTTTAACTTGTGGTGCATCTTGTCTTGTATATATTGACCATGGCTCATATATATTGACCAAAGCTCATATCCTAATCCTAAGCAATGCATTTGGTTCATATTGTGGGTCTTGAGGGCTTTATAAGTAGTGCCCTAGCTTGTAAAATCATCTATTGAAAATCTATTTTTGGTGTAGACAAAGCACACAATTTTCTTTAATTGTTAAACAGACAAAGGAATGCTAGCCTTTATTTTTGACATTTACATCACATTGAAAGTTTAACTGTGATGAGTGACAAACAGAGCTCCATGCCAGCTGTCCTGAGTCAAATAAATAAATACAAAAATGATGTGATATTTGAAACAGCGGCAGCTTTGGAGCACTTTGAAGCCGGATGACAAAGACATAACACAGTGTGTTTTTTGCCCTCCTCCTTTTATGACTGAGGCAAGCGCTCAAACGGATCAAGTTCAGGCTGAACCCAGTACTGTTGAGTAAGTTTTTGTTTTTCAGGCTCTGGTTTCCAAAGTAGGCTACTATAAAGAAGAAGGGGACTGATTTCATAAAAGATATGTAAAATTAGACAAGATTGTTGTAATTCACATTTAAAATACTCTCCTTTCTTCACAGCAATGTAAGCAGCATTGCTTGCATCTAGTGTCTCACTGGGACAGCATATAAAGTGAATGTTTTTAAATAAATAAGGGTTTAAATGAATAAATGAACAGATTGTAAATGAATAAATTATAATCTGTTCATATTATCCATGGCATCGACGTCAAACCTTGATCTATTGTTGCAATCAACAGCCTCTGGTAATGTGTTGTAGATGGGGCACCATCAACTTCCATTGTTCCACTGTTTGATCTTGTTCTTTGTTCCCAGTACAAAAGGATTTCCCTGTGATTCATCCAGGTCTATACTTGATGGCAATACACGTAATGCTGGCTTGCTGGTAATGCTTATCAGCGGTTTCAATTGCCTTCTGCCATTTAGATTGATTATGTTTGATTATGACTCTGATTCCAATTGTGGGAGACGTTGAGTAGTGCTAATTTCTCAAATCAATAAATCTGAATAATGTTGCAAGAGCAATAATAATTTAGAACCAATTTACCATAAACAAGTGCATTATCGCTTTTTAGGTGCTCGGAGGGTATGATTTGCTGGAGTGACAGTACATATACACATGCTCACACAGCCAATCTTAATGCCATCTAGTGTCTCACTGGGGCTAATCCTGTGTGTACATCCTCCATCCACTCCCAGCTCTTATTGAGGTCGGCATAGTACACACAGGTGGTTTCTCCAAAAGACCAGTGAGAAATACACTACCCACACAACGCCCGCTCCATTAAGAAGTAAAGGGAGAAGTCCCATCTTCATGTTAAACAGTAAATCAACAGTAAATCACATAGGGCAAAACATTTTTGCTGCACTGGTCTCAATGGGTTGAAACTGTCAGGCATGTTGCACTTTTGGCCTCATCCCAATCAGTGATCTCAAAGCCGATGTTAGTGCAACGTGCTTTAAAGTTTCAAACCCATAGAGAGCAGTGCAACAACGATTGTCTGCCCTATGTGATTTGGCGTTGATTTGTTCTTTAAAGTAGCTAAGCGACTGGTCAAGTGGTATGGTTCTTGATAAATGAGATATTTTATGTATATAGACAAAAAATCATTGGTCAAAAGATACCAAGAGTTGACTCTGTTCAGTTTTGACTCTCGGAGTCTTTGGCTGAGAGCCAACGCCAACTCTCAAGCCTGTTGGAGTCGAGGAATCAACTCTTTTGCGGTCGACCATCTATCACTACCTTCATTTTCCTGGACACTAAATTGATATATGTGGTGCCATGCATGTGCTTGGTAAATTACTCTGAGAACAACATTCAGGCTTCCAAACCAGGCTACTATAGAGAAAGGGGATTTGATAAAAGATGTTTAAAACAAACACATCATTGCTCTAATTCACATTTAAAACAGGGGTATAACAGGTAAAATAATAGCTGAATACATTTTTAATACTTGAAAAAACACAATGAATGCTTGGTTTATTTCATCTTGGAATATATCATTTGTTTGTATAGATAACCAAGTGGGTCAAATTCTCATTAATTGTGAGCATCATCAGTCCTTGTCTTTAGTATTATTAACATTATGCGTCATACTCTTACTGGTGCTTTGTTGCAACTTTTCAGGCTGCAAGCAGTTTCATTAATATTAAATAATTTATGAATACATTTACAGCACATTCAAAATGGATTAGTAATATTTAGGAAAAGTTAAAGCTTACAAATCTCATCCCTCATCCATGTTTGTGTTACATGTTACATGATGAACAGGTTTAACTCCAAAAGAGGGGCTGCAAAAACCTGTACAACTGTTTACAAAATGTCCCACCAAATCATTTATAATACATTAGTAAAACATGAGTACAGCCCAGTACAACAATTTGACATTCAGAAAAAATTCATGAAGCATTAAGCATTACTTTTTAATGATCAACAAATAATTTATACATCATTAGTAAAAAATAAAGATAACTTTCTGAGTTCCTTAAGAAGTTTATGTAGGTCTAACTATAGATGTAATACTATTAGACATGCAAATTATGCATGTCTAATAGTATTACATAGTATCCCTCACTTATGAATCAGACATAAAAGTTAAACTAATGTCATTACTAATTATGTACTATTCAGTTATACATATTTAGAATATGAGTAACTGATTATTGTCATTTAATTCATTATTGACTCATAGTTTGTTAAGGATTATACACTTTCATTACTCTAGTGTGACCACAAATCCTTAGCAGAACCAAAATGTGGGACATGTCTCTTACCATCACTTAAATTGTACTGTACCTCCAATGATAATGTTAAACGCCAGTTGGATTTTAACCATAAACTAAGTCTAACTAAAATCATCAACACATCCATAGTAATAAATCTAAAACCCTAATATGACAATTTTTGCATAGCTCAGTATATGATCATGTCACACAAAGTTGAATGAAAGAACATAGTACTAGTTTTACTAATAGCTGTAATTGTTGTTACTGCTAGTTTATGTGAATCCAGTGATTACAAAACAGTAAGTGAGGGTCAATTATCATGGCAGATTAGAGGACAATTATGTCTTGTACATTTTGCATAATGCAGGCATTGTGCCTTTCCTTACAGGAGCCTATAGTGGATGCTTTTTACAGACCGATGTAAGTGGGAGATACAGTAACTAACATCCCAACATGGGAACATGTTTATAGATATTGCTGCTTTCCGTTTCAGGGCAAATTTCACTTGACCAATTTTCGAAACATGGGTCATTTCGGGATAAGCAAGCAACCAAATGGTAAATCATTTATATGTGCGGGAAAGAGGGGCAAACTGTGTGTGCTATTGACACACAAGCTCTGTGTCCCAGTACAGTGTTTTGACATGATTTGTCTGTCAACATAAAACCTCTGATCACAACTCCGGTAGTATTTTGATTGGAAACACATACCTTATTAATTTCCTAGATCACTTCAGAGTCATCCAATAATGCTCCTCTCTGTTAGTTAATCCGTCACTGAGGATGAGATTTTTGGGTAAATGGTCATGTAAAGTGAGACTTTCCTTTCCAGATCACACTTCGTCACATGGATGATAAATAATATACAGATAATATTTACTCTGGTCGCTGTAAAACGCCCCTATTATGGGAATACAGTCGTATGTTTGTTTTATGTACTTGTTTTGGTCATTTGCCATTCTTTACACCATAGGCTAACATTTACTTCCTTGTTGTTGGCGCATATTCAAAATTTGATCCCAAGGGCTTTTTGACTTTCCTCCACTTTTTTTCTCCACAAAATAGGGGGGTCTAGAAAATTATAACTCCGCTGAATCTTGTTTTTAATGGCCTGTCCACTATCTGGAAAAAACATGAATATGTTACTTTTGACATATTGCACCGCATGAATGTTTTAGCGGATGAGGTTCCTGGATATTATAAACTCTATGAGTCAGTGCCACTCCTCTTCAACTGTGCAATTTGCATTTGATGATAAAAACCACAAACCACAAGACTGGTTGTCCTTTGGAAATGCTTGCAGACCACATTCTGACTTAAAGCAGCATTCAGTTCCTAATTATACCCTGCTCTGGTCATAAGCCTGAAGAACAGCACTTTTGTCCTTGATGGAAACATTGTGTGCGCTCTGAGAAGCAGCGTACATATCATGGGGCCCGGATAGGTCTGATTGTGTTGTTCTCTCTAATTGAAAATTGAGCACTTATTCCTGCGTTACATAAGTGATTTAATATATAAAGTATGGGCTATTCTCTCAATAAAACAATGCAAAAACAGCATTTTAATTTTCATCAAAAGCTTAGAAACTCCTAATGGTTATGTAACAATTAAATGCACCAGACCTTTCATAATATCCTAATGGATGTAACAAAAATGTAGATTACTCACAGCAGACTGTTCGCATGACAATGGGCTACAATGACATCTGGAAAATATATAGGCACGGGGGAGTGATGCCTTGATATACGGATTATGAAGATTACAGGATAAAAATATATTTTTAAAAGTGAATTTTAAATAAATAAGAGCTTGCTATTTTGAGATGTAACAGATTGTGTCATTTTACTGTCGACACTGTTGCATTAATGGGGCATTATATCCTCTCAGTTACAACATGGCGACATCAACAGCAATCCTCTAAATCACAGCAGCTTCAGCTGGGGATGAAACACAAGACACTGTCAGCATTCATATGTTAACATCCAAACAGCATCGTTCATTCATTTGTATCTCCATCATCAGATAAGTATTCACTACACACAAGAATAGTCCATTACATTTTGATACCTTATGAATGGTACATTAATGTAAAGGACATTGAGAAAAACGGCGTCAGCCATTGAAAATTGATCCATTTGGTTTGGTTTGTGAATCAAACAAATCAGATACCTGCACATCGCTGTGACCTCATTGGGAAAAAGAAGTAGGTGAGCTCACAGAGAGCAGGACTCTACAATATTTACTAGCATGAACAGCAGGTACATTCTAATGGACTCATCCATTTTTAAATGTGACTTTCGTAAAAAAAAAAACATACTGCTGCAAGAAAACAGTAGAAGACCGAAAATGTCTGAAAGCTTTCCAAAGGTAGTTTTTTTTTTTTCTTACAAAGGGTTTCATAAATGAATGATGACAGTGAATTGACTGCCAGCACATGTGGCCTCGAAGGTTCAGCTGGAATGTCCAGTGGCAGGATTTGTTTCCGATGTTCACATCAACTTCTTCACTGTTTACCACAAATGTTTCTCTGTTTCAGCCTATTATTCATAACAAATCAATTTAGTGTGCTGAACCTTGTTCCAGTACTGTAGCTCTTGATTTTGTTGTCAACATTATAATTAGTTCGCTGCAAAGGGTTGTTTCAATTCATATTCCACTTTGCTTAACAGTACAATGGCAAGGTGTCATCACAGAGCAACATTCTCAAAGTCTAAATGGATGTGACACACTGCTGTGTCAACTAGCATCAAGCTATTAATCGTTTCAAAAGACCCTCAGCATTTTGGCATCCATATCATTCTGCTTACTCATGCTTGCCATATCTCATAGAGATTCAGCATCTTCACAGATAAATGATTTTCTTTATCTAATAATTGAATACTCACATTAGACAAAGTTCAATGGAAGTCAAGAGTCAACCTGAAAAAAGGTGCTCCACTGTTGATTCCAGAGGAATAAATAAACTACTTAAGATGTATATAATTAAAAATACTGAAGATAAAAAGTATGATTTGCCCTTTGTAAAAGAGTTGATTTATAATCTTCACTGCAATAGTTGCCCTGTAAAGGTAATCAATACATTTCATGAATTGATGGTCTAAAGGCAGCGGTATACAAACAACTAAGTCAATCTTGCCCGAAATGGACACATACAATTTTGTGTATACTGTATACTTTGTATATCTGCGGCTTCGTATTGTTCCTTTATTGACACCACTTCAGTGGGGGAGCATGAAGATTTAAGAGGTAACCGTAACCTTGGGAAACTGGAAATAGCGGTTGCTAAAACTCACAGAACAACAACAATGGCCGTGGTGAAAGAGCAACAAGGTGGTGCAGAGAATATGAGGATTTAGAAGCCATTTTAGTAAATCTTGCACTGAAAAGTCAGAAAGATGCAGATATCCTCTAAAAAGCTCAGCGACCCTAGTTTCGAAACAATTCATTTTGACCATGAGATGTTAGCACAGAGACGTAAACAAAGGCAATGAACTGGAAAAGAAAATGGAAATGCTTTTCCACAAACCAGCACAACCAATTGCATGATATTTTAGATCAATCACAGACTATCACGCAGTGGGGGCTGGCGTGCAAAGAATTTGACTATTTCAACCAGCGAGCCTGAGCACACTGTGGAGTCCGAGGCCAACGCATCGCTTAATTTTCTTTCTTTTTTTTTCCGCAAACATGTCCTTTTGTCCTTACAAACCTGCCGAAAATAATTTCCACAGGAAGCATAATGTGGCATTAAGGGAAGGTGGAACACAATACAGCAATCAGTGCTCTGGAGGTATTTTAGCACTTGAGCTATAAGCAGGAGCTGCAGAGGGCAACACTCCAAGCAATCAGACCCCTTTCCACTGTTAGCCAACGGAGCATCAACCACACTACCGCCTGCAAAGAACTAGGGCAAAGACGTCATTTGTGTAAGACCCCTAATTGTAACTGCCTTCCCAATAATGCCTCTAAATTGGAGAATAATTATGCACCATTTAATCATCCAAGGTGTCTCTCATTGGCCAGTAGCATTCCACCCCTATGATTTGCTTACTGAAGAGGCTGCTGTTGTGAACCTTGACCGGATGGCCAGATTGATTCAAGTGCTGTTCAGAGAAGCCATTCTTTTCAGAGATGCCCTTCAAATAGATTGTTTTAGCGAAGGTCATTTTTTGTCAGCTAAGTGCACCTTTATAGCTGTGTATCTGACTGACACTGGAATGGATACCAGCCACAAAGTGAGAAGAGAAGAGAAGAGAAGAGAAGAGAAGAGAAGAGAAGAGAAGAGAAGAGAAGAGAAGAGAAGAGAAGAGGAACTACACAAATCAATTTGCTGTTATTTCAAACACTACGTGTCTCAAAGTGTAATTAATAAGCCTGGAATTTGGCCAATAATATAGCTAAATTTATTCCAAATTTCTTCAAAGTAGGATATTTTTACATATTCTTAATGAACCACAGGTTTTCTTTTTGCTTAGGAATGAATTAAACAAGTTAGCATTAAAGTAACAACAGCATGACTATGACCTTCAAAAAGACATATGATCTCTGAAATTTGCATATGTTGCATCTTCCCCTACAGCATCGCTGTAAGGGCAAGCGAAAATAACATGTACTTCCCAGCATGACTTCCAGAAGAAAGCATGCAGCCTTCACACAACATTGTTTCATGTAAATTACACATGACCCATTAGATGAAGGCAACTCTTGAAATAGAAAAAAATTAACAATTATCTCAATGTAGATTCAACAAGCCACAGACTGATGGACTGTTGCAGACCAGCTCCATTGAAGCAACCAGGCATTCCATGGGTACACCTCTTAAAGGATCTGCAGAGCCATTAATGGATTAACCACAGAAATATACATCACATGGCAAGTCATCAAATGCGTTCAAATAAAACAGATTCCCTGCTCTTCACAGGGTTTAATAGCCTGAAATCTAAATGTTAATGTGCAGGGTTGAGGATGAAGAGTGATGGAGGACAAATGGAATACAAATTGGCAGCATCTACTTTGAAAAACACTGCCAAACTGATTAGTGAGAAGAAAAAAAAACTGCTTGCGCACATGGGCTGAACTGTGTGCATGGTATATTGCAAGTGAGAGGTCTGTAACTGGCCTGTCAGCATGGGCTTTCCACTTTCCACTTACTACAAGGTCGCTGGTGCTGAGGTCTTTGAACCGTGTTTTTATTTCATCGAAAACGACTGGAATTCATGGGGAAAAAGCAGAGTCTATATCAAAAGGCAACAGTGTGCATGGATGAGAACCTGTAGGACTGGACAAGTTGATAACACATTTACAGTGCAGTGTAAATAACAACATAGCAACATAGTTTGAGTGAATTTGCTTTCTGTTCGATTCTGTCGCACAAAAAGGCAATTCAATTACTAAAAGTACGAAGAGTACTAATGCACAATAAATTCTATACAGATTCAATATTTTAAGAAGAATGTTTTATTTATAACATCTCGAGCGGTGGTGATTTGAAAGAGAACTCATCCAATGCCCTTGGCACATAAAATAATCACACCAGGGTTACTGAGTTTTTCACCCAAGACAGCAACACATCAACTGCCTCAACAGACATGGTAAATTGAAGCTAACTTACCTTGTAGCTCCCAACACCTACTTAAACTTAAACACTCAGAAACTTAAAATTCTTAGTTATCACTGATATCAAGTATATTGAATTCACATTTATATTCTCATCTGAGATACTCATATCTAATTTAAGAGCATGCAAGCAGCATGTATAGTAGCTGGGATACACCTATGTCCTGATTATGAATCTAAATATGATTGCTAGGATATGCCGATTTTAGCCGGGATACTGAGGCATTCCAACACCTTGTCCTGTTCACTGTTGGTGTCTGAAGTCGGTAAAGTCTCATTGTAGCATTTAGATTATTCTGTTTATACATGAATATTGGGATATTTGTAATTGGGATATGATGATGCATATAAACAGCCTGAATAATTGCTTAAAAATAGTTTACAGAAGAATTTGGACATGGAAAAAAAAAAGTGTGTGAATAAAGTGAAACCAAACTTAACTGCTGATGTCTTCACCCACTGTCCTAGTAAAATGTAGACAGTTGATTGATTGATTGATTGATTGATTGATTGATTGATTGATTGATTGATTGATTGACCGACCTTATTTTAATTCAAAGAAAAGCAATATGTGCAATATACCATTCCTTGGTGTAAACCATAAGGTGCATATTATTCTTGAAAAACTATCAAGGAAAACACATTCAAGCTAGTAAGCTTATTCCAGTGGTGTCTGGTTCAATGTGAACACCATCAGTGAAACTATTTGCAGAAATAAACCAAAACCTCCTAAGAGTGTTCCAGCTTGCCTTTGGAACTGCACTGAAGTAGCCAATAAAATGGCTACTAAAACTTAATACTAAAATAGTGGCTTGTAAATGAGCTGAAAGGATCATATCTCATTTAAAGGGAGCAATGAACAGAGATGAGAACAGAAGAGAACGATGTCAGTTTAAAAATGAATCGAACTGGATCAATGAAGTCAAATTCACTGAAAGGAAGAATGTTTCTTAAAGCCCCTATGTGTAGAATGTTTACCTCTATATATCATTCTCAAATTCATTTTGATAGCACAGTATAATGGCTGTAGAAAAATGAGATCATCGGTGTGAAAATTGGTTAATTCTATGTATTGTTCTCTATGTGTTTAATCTATTTGTCACACGGTACGACTTGGCACAAAATGTGCAGGATTGACCTACAGCTCAAAGACAGAGCCTCAACCAAAACAGGAAGAGGACTCATTTTGAATCGCTCTACTTGATACAGAAACAAACACACAGACAAGTCTAGATGCTGTCCAGTCCCACAGCGCCTAGCTAGGTGTGAAGCATCAACTGTTGGAGTAGCTGAAGTCACAACAGTCCTGGAACAATCAGGATAACCACATCATTAACCCATGTATTGTCAAGAAGAAGAGATGAGTGTATCCCAGCATACATTGGGCAGAAGGCAAGGAGACACCCTGGACAGGTCACCAGTCCATCACAGGGCTGACACTGATAGACACTGATAGACATTGATAGAATTGTTGTCTTTGAATGAATCCGGAGCACCAGGAGAGAACATGAGGTATAAATTGGCCATTTTCCCTTCATTACACTGTCAACATCACACTTGTGGCAAATATCAATTACCTCCCTGCTGAACCATACAGGCAGCTGTATTCACATGGAGCACTTAAGCTGCAGAGCCATGGCTGAACCATAACTTTGCAACAGCATGCAGAGTCCCTGCTCTCATTGGCTCAAGTGCTAAATGCCATGGAGCTAATGCAGCAATCCAGCCAAACTTCGCACCGTTATCTGAATTTGAATTGGCTCAGATCTGCCATGTACTGCAGTGAGAGGATTTCTTACTCTTTGCTGGAAAATCTGGAGCTGTGAACTGCATACTTACAAACCCATAAGCCCCAGAGGTTTGCAATGAAACTAATAAAGGTCCTTTTAAGAAATCCGGCCTTCTCTCAGCCATAAGCCATGTGCCGGGGGGAATGGTCCTGCCCAAAAATTGAGCTGCATCCAAATCACGTAAACAACTGGATCAGATCTGTGGAAGCCAACTCATCCAAGCCTTGATAATTTAGGATATTGACTCTGTGCTGTCTACAAACTCATTTCATGTTGCATTTAGGATAGGAAGAGCAGCATGGGTCTAGGGAGCTCCTGTATATTTGAAACCCAATCTCTCGTGCAACAGTGGGGGTAGGGCTCAGCAGAATCTGAACCTCAATGGGAAAGGCAGCTACATGACTGAGAATTTTCACAAGTCAACGCAACTGAGGCACTCTGGGATTCCAGGAAAACTGTCCACAGGGAAGTCTGCGCCACAATATTCATAGAGTAGGTAACTGCATTAAAAAAGACCCCACAGGACAAGAACTCATCCTGGTGTTGGCAATCAATCACTGTGTCCAATTGTTACTTATATAGGTATTCTGCTGTCAAACATTTTCTCAGCCCAGTTTGTAGACTTTCTATTTCAAGAGGCCTGTATTTGCAGTATTAACAATGAAAACAATGTTGATATTGGAAATCCTGAAAACACAAAGAGAAGAAATCCAGTAAATCTTATCAAAGATTGACAGAAGAGCGGCGGCTTGATAATCTGAAATTTGACAGATGGCTTTACAATTGCACAGATAACCATCGCCATACTGTATGTCTCTAGGTATTCAACTGAAACTTGACAACTGCGCAATTGCAGAAAAATCACTCTATTCATGTCATCGTGTCCAAAATGAAAAAAAATAAAATAAAAAAGGCGACATGCAAGATTTATAGGTCTGTAGAAAAGATCAAAACTATCAGATCCAGTGCATTAAATCAGTGTTAGGCCTCATTAAAGACTGTGTCCTCTCTCATCTTACTCAAACTGTGACAGATTAAGCTTTTAGGATGCAACATGTAGAGACGTATGATCACTGAACAGTACAAATGAGTCGAATGAAAAGCATTAATAAGTCAGATGCCATCAACTCAAAAATAATGAAGTCCTTTAGAATGTAAAATTCTAAATAAAAAATAGAAATCTTGAATATATTAAACCACAAGATGGACTTTTGAAGATTGCATGAACAACTATGCATATATGCCAAAACGGATGAAACATGTATCTCTTTCATGCATATAGCCTAAATGACAGGCTTCTCTTTTTATCGGAAGAGCCTGCTGAACTTCTTACAGCTTAGGCAGATCATTAAAATATCTGTGTTCGTAGTGTAACTTTTTCAGTGAGGTGTAAAAGTGGCATTGAGTTACACATACTCTAGCATTCTTCAAGTGGAAAAGTTGAAAAAAAAAAAAGAGGGGGTCACGGGAAGTCAAGAAAACAAGCCCTTTCCTGAGTCAAACACAACCATGGTATAACCTTACCATGCCAATGAAACTGAAGACTCCCCTATTAACACACACGTTATGAGACTGACTCATGGGCCCACTCAAAAGTGAGCAATGTGTCAGTCACTACAGAAAAAGGTGACCATTGATTAATGATAAAGAAGGGTGCATTTCTGAGAGAAAATTCAAGAAATCTGATTTTTGTCTGTCTGTAATTTGTCTGTAATTAACTCAATACAGTTCTTAGCGACTGTAAAGCACATACCATGCTCTAAAATATTAAGGGGTATAATGACATGTTGTGTGAGGGGTGTTTTCCCTCCTGAACCTCGCGCTGATCCCAGGAAACTTCAGACAAACATGTTAACCGACCGGTGACGACAGCGAATGGCGTTCTCACAATCTAGCAAGGTAAGTCGTGTTGCTACAGCAGCTGATACAGAGTTTACACCTCGACGATGATGCTTAAATCCACAGTGTGCGCTGTAAAACGAAATTACAAAACCACACTCTCTCATTTGGATGGAAAAATGACATCGTAAATAAGGTGGGTATAAATCCCATCTGTGTACTTGAACACTCCCTCTCAAATCCTTCAGCTTTATACCCTACCACTCATTTCCATTTCTTTGCAGTCCATCACACACAAAATTACACAATACCAATTCTCCCAAAGCCAAGAGTGTAAACATGGTATTTTGGTGTGCTTCAGCGACTGGATAATGTGACATTTCTTTCTGGAAATGAGTGCAGTACCTGTGGACAATTGCCATAGAACTACATGGTTTTCCTAGTTAGAGTAGCATCCATAATTAACTTGGAACACAACTTTAAAAACTTCCACTAAGAAACTTGTGTCTCATTTTAACATATTATAGTCATCCTTGACAACATTTACATCTGGCCTCTAGACTAACAGTAATAGCCAAGGTTTGCCCTTGAATACCACAGTATATTGCTTGCTGAATATCGCTTCAAGGCAATGTTACAAGCTATGGAAATGCCACAAAAAGCCAAGTATCATCATACAGCGAAACAGCAGCACATACAAATAAATTACAGACTAAGAAAAACTGACCACTGATCACAATTATGATAATTCTTACTCTGTATGGAGAGCAAAAACAAAAGACCAGTGGGAGAAACTATTAAGTCAGTGGTTTACTGCCATGCCTCTGTTTTGTGTGTTTTGAGAGTTCACATTTCCTTATAAACAAATAGGCCTAAGATCAGGTTGTAAGGAAGCAGCAAGATAAATCAAAAAGAGCTTCACTTTCCACTGTAGGTTGTGAATGGTGATGTTCGGTTACTGTCATATTATTTCAAGCTTCCCGGCCTCTTTCTAGCAACTTTGAAATCATCTGGGAGTTAATAATCAAGTATTATTCTAACCCTTAGCTTGAAAGCTACTTAAAAATCGTGGCATTGTCAAATCTACACTACATGCTATACTGTAACACACATCTACATATTATACAGGGAGAACTGGGCATATAAAGATGGATGGATCTCCAGGATTGATACAGTCCTCTCATCTTATTCTAAAGTGCAATGTGCACCCAGTGTTTACCTCAGGCTAAAGTGGTATGAGCAGTATGTTGATGTTTGGATGCTTTCTACTGCAGCAACAGTATGAAAATGAGCATCAAACAGAATTATTGAAGCTACCACGGGGATCTGAAATTACTTTTTTAAAGGGATACTTTCACATTTTGAATCTTAAGATGTTATTTTTCTTCACCAGACACTTTTCATGATGTGAGAAGAAGTTCCTGCATTTGTCACTTTGTGTTCCTAAAAGATGTAGCTTGAAGCTAGCTGTACCCTTGGTTTCAATTGGGGAATGCTAACAATGCTAAAAGGTCACTGTAGGGAAACATGGAGGGAAAAATGCAGAAATGTTCCCCCATTCTGTGACAAATATCTAATAAATGAAAACAACTTTAAAAAAAAAAAAAAGCTATTGCAGCTGTAGCTTGCATTTTTGAATTCACTGTGTTGTTTGGTGGTGTATTTTTCTGATTCCCGCAGATAATTGGCCAAACCAAGATGATGTGATGTTGAGAAATTTCCAGCGCAGCTACAATGGAGTTTGATAAAAAAGATTTCAAAAAAAACAAAAAACATCAACGGCCAGGTTTTGCACACAGCTTTCTTTCTAGACTCACTATGTTGTACCAATTTTCAGCAACCACACAGGGAGAAATCCATTGTAAAAGAGGCAGCGAGAGAGAGAGAGAAAGTAGTAGTAGACGAGGCAGGTTGAGAGAAAGCGGGTACACCAAAAAACACTTCATCACCAAATAACTCCTGGAACACACTCAACATCACAAATTGATGAGCTCTAACAGTGTAACAGTATCTGAGAGTGGATTTTTACTTTAACAATCTGGCTAAGAAATGACAGACAGTTAACACACCAGAAACATATCCCAAGATGAGACGCTTAGTCCTGGCAGTGCTTTGTTGTCTCTCCTGAATCCTAATTGGGCCTGATGAGAGAAGAAATCAGGGTAAAAGCTAGATCCCAACTGTGTGCACTATCTGTGTCGGATGAAATCATCCAGAGCAAATTGTGAAGAAAATATTTGATGTCACATAACATTGTGACTTTGGATTGATTCACTTATAAATGAGTCTAGTTTCACAATTTCACAGGAGGGGATAAGGAGGTAAATAAAGTCAAATTTTGAAGGGTTTCATTCCCAAACCCTGTACAGTATATGAGGAGAAATTGTTATCTTAAATGCATGACAAAATATTCCTTAAACAGAGATGATCCTATCCATACAAGTGGCATTGAGATATCTAATAATTTAGAGTCCATTGTAAGATGAGTTTTACTTTCATATCACCTATGATTTTGTAAAAATTAGGTGTATTTTTTGGCTTGTTTTCAGGGGAAATACGTCAATGGCGCGTATTTAATTGGAAAGCAGCTCTTCCTTTATAAGTGTGCTTGACAGATAATGACACATTGCAGTTCCCTACTTTGACCCAGCAAGTAATGAGTCGGTAGGTGAATACAGAGGCTTATTGGGCTCA